>NW_020884903.1:3196937-3624154 GCF_003945725.1 Corapipo altera
GGTCTGGCCGAGGGAGTAGGAGGGCACTGCTGCTTGGCCCCTCGTCTGCCTCAGGGCAGCCTCCCTGCAGGGGGTGGGTGCTTGCAGGACGCCCTTCTACCCCGAGCTGGGAGACGAAAGCGGCCCTAAAACTAAGAATCGGTGTCGGTGGGGCGGTGCGGCTCAGAGGCCTGGAGTCTGAGCAGTAAGGGCCTTCTAGCCTCCGTTGCTCACACCCAAACTGGAGAGGGAGGGGAGTCACTTCTGCCCTTCTGCTGAAGTGAGTGGGAGGAAAACAGGATCACAGACACAATTAGGTTAGCAAAGAGCTCCGAGCTCATCGAGTCCAACGTAGGACCAAACACCATGTCAACCAGACCATGGCACTGAGTGCCACGTCTAGTCTTTCCTTAAACACCTTCAGGGATAGTGACTCCACCACCTTCCTGGGCAGCCCATTCTAATATCTAATCACCCTTTCTGTAAAGAATTTCTTCCTTATGTCCAACCTAAACCTCCCCTGGCACAGCTTAAGGCTACGGACAAGTGAGAGAAAAGATTTATGGAGACTGTAGTGGATAAAGGGGCTTGACTTTGCAGAGGTGATGTGTGTGTTTGTTTCCTACACCTGTGAAAAGTGTGATTGTTACTTCTTGGAGGCCTTTGAAGACCTATGCTGACGTTTATCTTGGACAGCTTAACATCTGCATATGAGTCTTTTATTGTGTATTTTAAGACTGAATAGAGGCATTTTGCTTATAAGTCCCAATTTCACAGACAGCAGTATGGATGTAATAGCACTGACAAAGCTGCTATAATTTTAGTAAGGAGAGTAACAGGCCCTCTGGAAACATGGATCAAAAGTTATGGTAATTTTTATACTTGTTTTAGAAGTGAGGAAGTCAGAATATTGAAATCAAAATTGCCTGATTACTCACTTCATTTTACAGTGTATGTTTTTCCCTAATGTATGTATGTCTGTATGTGGGACCATTTAGTGTAAACATATAAGTGATATATGAGGCTTTGTGTTGGTAAGTAAATTCTTTTATTTGTGTATGCAGTGGAGAGCCTTTGTTAATTCTCATCAGCAGAAAAAATTCCTGTAGAAGAACACTGGAAACTTCGTGATACGTGAAAAAAAAATATATTGGAAATATTGTTAGGTGTTGTGGTATTAGAAATCTTGAGGCATCATGTTGCTGACTTCTTACTGCTGAGGAGCTGGACTTGGGGAGACTCTCTGGGGACAGCAGAAGCATGTTAGTGCAAGGCATGTAACTATGGGAGATCATTGCAGTGCTTTATGCAATTCTGACCAGTGCTGGTATTTGTTTTTACGGTAGTGATGCCACCATAGTATTGGCATATAGGTAACTGCTCCTTTCCAGAGGTAGTCTAAATAAATATATCGGAAGTGTCTTGAAGGTAAAACATAAAATCTTTACAAATTGTTAATGGACCTTTCTTCTTGTGTTTTAGCCTGAAAACTGGATTCTTAAAGTGGAAACCAGATTATGACAGTGCAGCTACTGAATATGGGAAGGCAGGTATGTATGGCTGTAAATATAGCCATATGTTTTATGATTTCAAAGTATTCATTAAGCTTAATCCCTGATAACGTTTTACGTATTTTTAGTATGTTACTGTGTAAGTAACATGTGTTGTGAAGACTAAAAGTAAAATGAAACAACAAAGTAGCACTATAAAACAAGTTTCAGCTTGTACTTGGAGATCTAGAACAGTTGTCAAAACCAATTTTTTTTTTCAAGCTTAAAACTTCTACTTTTTATGTTGCTACATGTGATAAAAATAAAGCTTTCCTTCTTTTGCTTGTCCACCCCCAAATCCCGTGACTTTATCTACAAAACAACAAATGTTCAAGCTGGTTTTAAAATTTTGCTTAATCATCATCTTATAAAACGCATCTTGCAAAGACTGTCTCAGTAAGGTAGAGAGATGCTGCCAATTTGGGGTTTTTTTTCAGGCATACTGAGGTCTCTTTCTTCCCTTTTTCCACTACAAGAGACACACTGAGTATAAAATTCTTACTAGTTGATTTTTTTTTTGTTCTTAAACGTTTCCTTCTTTTTGATAGTAGTAATTTATCATAGTCTTTTGGCTCCTTACTTGAGGCACTCCTGCTTACTCACTGAAGCCTGAATAAAAAAAATACAAACATGGAAGAGCAACTGGAGCATTTATAAATTGAAATTTATTTTAAATCCTACTTTAATATTTTATCAGTTAAATGGAGATAGAAATACATAGTTGTGCCCTGAATTGGTTGTGCTGAGGAAGTTGTTATATGTATGCCTTATTGGTGGCACACTTCTATTCCTACCATGCTGATTTTGTATAACCTCTAATGATTAAAATGATACACATATGCATTCCTGCAGTTCTGTAATTACAATACAGAGTGAGTGAGTTTCAAAAACCAGCTAAACACATTGTGCACTATGTATGATACTGTGGTGGTATGGAAGTGGTGTTGACAATAAATGTTTTTAATGGCAACTAAGTGACTAACGAAGCAAAGAGAACCGTCATGGGATTTTTGGGAAGACCTTGGTAAACTCTAACCATTAATTTAAAGAGTCTATTTACATCTCCAGGTAGCTAAACTCTTGAGCAGAAGTGGTAAAAAGAGGACAATGGCAAGCTGTAAATAAAACCTCTTATTTGCTTTCTTGCAGCTGTTGCTTTTAAGAATGCCAAGCAGTTTGACCAGGCAAGGGAAGCCTGTTTGCGGGAAGCTGAGGCACATGAAAACAATAAAGCGTATCTTTTCACTGACTGCTGTTCTTTTTTCCAAGAAGCTGACTAGCTGATACTTAGATTGCGGTAATGGGGCTTGGTAGCAGGTTGTTTAATACATTTGTGCATTTTGTTGGTCTAGCAGAATTGCTTTTCAAAAGACTGTTCCCGTGTGCTCTGAGTGGGAAATCTAAAGAACTCTTGATTAGAAAAGCACTTCCCAATCAGAAAATATGTTCCAAATAACATCTGGAGTGATAAGATGTTGGCAGATGCCTGAGATGTCTAGGTACTGCTTCAGAAATTTAATTTTTTTTTTTAATTGCCTACAAATGGATAGTATAAATTAAACACACCTCTGAAATTATTACAGTACTTGTACTACTATTTAATAAACAGCAACATATTTTAAATAAATGTGCTTTTTACAACTTTATATGCAGCTGTGCATTGTTATGTTGCATTTTTCTGTCCTTGGAATCATTTATTTTTGACAAGTTACCTGTAGTGCCTTTATGGGGTTCCTTGCTTTGAAACTAGTAGTTGTATAACATTTTGAACATTAATTTTTTTTTTTTGCATTATGTGACTTTTGTCCTTGACTTTCACTGTTTTACTTCCAGTCTCTTCCATGCTGCCAAGTAAGTACAGAAGCACTGAGTAACCTGAAACAAATTTTTTAACATACAGTACAAGCATGAACTGTCATTTTGATTTCACTATAGTAAGCGTTATGGTTCAAGTAATTTTGCTGTTTCAAAATCATTTCAATGTAAGTGGGAGCTAGGAAAGTCTGAAAACCTGCAGTGGCTACCTGAAGAAATGATGATTTTGGCATTCTTTGGCACTTTTTGGTAGCAAATATTTTTTCTTAGATGATCTTTTCATAATTTTGAAATTCGATGCTGTTGAACTTATAAAGAAATTTTTAATTAGAGTACTTCAAAGCAAGCAGAAAATGACAATAATCCAAATATTGCCCGTGGATCAGATTAGAATAGATTTTTAGTGGGTAGTGTAGTTGAAGTACTTAATTTGTGGAAGATAATGTTACATGTGCTCTGTCTCATTAAATAAAAAACTTGAAACATCTTCAAAGCATTAAATATTAACAGTGAAGTGATAGCCAGTGCATGATAACCTTTGTTGCATAACTACAGCTTGCTGAAATACACCATCTTTAACCAAATGGTACATTTTTTTTCTTTGCAGAGCTTATGAACAAGCTGGCATGATGCTAAAGGTATTTTCATTTACTGGTTTTTATTAAAAAGTTCTATTTTATAGGAGAAGAATATTATACACTGGATCATTTAACAAATATATGTAAGTTAATTGCCTATTAAAGTGATACTTTGCAGTTGCCTCATAGTGCCCACCAACACCTTCAGTAGATTAGAAAAGCAACATTTGTATTTGGGGGGTAAAAATAGTTTTCCTTTTATAGGAGGAAAGAAGAGTGCATTGTGTTATAGGGTAACAGAAGAGTGGTACTGCTTTTGCTCTAAACTACCACAAATCAATGACTTACGTGAAAGTTTAGTACTCAGAAGTAAATTTTATGGAGTTCGTGGTCAACTTTCACTAGCTCTACAAGTTCAGAAATAAAAGTTAGAATCTTAATAAGGTGTTGCATTTTGCTTTGATTTGTGTCATTGTTCATAAATTCAATTCCTGACAGCAGTGTCCCTTTGACTGTTGCTTTGTAGGAGATGCAGAGACTCCCTGAAGCAGTTCAGCTGATCGAGAAGGCCAGTATGATGTACCTGGAGAATGGAACACCAGATACAGCAGCTATTGCTCTGGAACGGGCTGGGAAGTAAGTCTGAGCTGTGGGGGGCTAGAATGCATGCAAGGTGTGGGTATATCTTTGGTTTTCTTTTATGTCTTTATGATACTTTCAGGTAAAAAACATTTTCCTTTTATTTGAAGAGAAATTTTGGATGTTTATTACAGATTAATAGAAAATGTGAGCCCAGAGAAGGCTGTGCAACTCTATCAGCAAGCAGCGTCAGTGTTTGAAGTAAGTGGGTGATTTGGTTGGTTGGTTGGTTTTTTCTTTCAGCTATAAAATCAAGAAAAAGCCTAAGATTCGGTTCTAAATTTTTTCCTTCCTTTTACATCAGTGGCTGAGTAATAAGAGGCTGAAGGCTTCTTATGTTGTTGAGAAGGAGATTATAAAAGTTAGGAGTCAGTTTGCTTTGCCTTTTTCTCAGTTTAGGACTTGACTGAACCTGAATTTTGTATGTTGTCAAGTTTTCTGCCTCTTGTTGGGCAACCCAGAGGGTAGGGAACATATCTGCTGTTGAGTCATGGAGCCCAAAATAATTTGAAATCTTTGAAGTATAGAGAAGTGTTTGCTTGGTGTTCTACCAATGCCACGAGCCAATGGTTTGCCTTTTTGCTACTGCCTTTGATGTACTTCTGTATTGTCAGTTGTGACGTGTTTCCAGATTGGCGAGTTTGCATTGGTGTTACTTTGCTGAGCACATCCACACAGGAGCTGGCTGTGGAACTTGGGAGCTCTGACACTCTTCATGTTTCCCTTGTGTGAACTGCTGATACAATAACAGTTGTTCTAAGTTAGAGGTGACACACTTAGATCTAGTGGTCTTAATGCTGTGCAAATGAAATAAGAACTTACGAATTCTTTTTGTTCTTCTCTAGAATGAGGAGCGTTTACGGCAGGCATTGGAAATGCTGGGGAAGGCATCAAGACTTTTAGTCAGAGGACGCAGGTATAGCTTTATCCTTTCTTATTCTTTTAATGTAATTGAATCTTAAATAGTTATTTTGATTGGGGGTTTTTTTCTTGAGGTTTTTGCATTTATGTACTGTTACTTAATTCTTCATTGAGATGCACTTCAAACTAAAATTCAGTTTCTGTGGAATATGCCATTTTCATCCAGGAACCACCTGTTTTGTATTCTGGGATAATGTGGACTGAAAGGCTTTATTTCCTTTGTGTCTGTTGAATAGCTAGAAAGCACATGCACCAGTTTTCATTAATTATTAAACTGCTTCAGGATTTTTTTTGTTTTTCTTCCAATACTAATATGTAGAAAGTACTTGAAAGTCTTTTGTGGCTGTGGGAGACAAAACAGGGCAATTAGGTGACTAAAATGAGGAAACAAATCTGCTTGCAGTTGTCTGATTCCAGACTTCCTAAAGAAGAGCGTTCCTTGGAGTCTCAAGGGGACCAATTCAATTGTAATTACTTGCACCAACCTTGACCTTCAGTTCAGCTTAGACTTGCTTCACTGAAACATTTAGGTCCTTTAAGAAATTTTCTGGATTTCTAACTCTACTTTCAACACACTTTATTTCATTGCAGAAAAGTAGTCAGAAAAGAAAAGTGACAGTGTAATTTGAAAGTCTCTGTGAAAGCCAGTCAATGTAGCTTCAGAACATATGAAAGAATTGGTTACTCTGTTGCTTAATAGCTCATGTGCTTCTTCTAATTTCCAGAAATTGAATATGATGATTAAAAGAGTATTAAAACTCAGAAGTAGTTACTATTACTAAATATTGGTAGTTCATGGATATTGGACTTACTGGTAGCTTATAGTAACATGGCATAGAGAAATCTGTTAGGGTGTGGAACAAAGCATTCATCTTGTACAATGTTATAAAAAACAAGGCTTCTCTGAATAAATACCGAAGATGTTCTTAGCATGTATACAAAGGAATTGCTGACTGTATATTTATCTACTCTGTTAGTAAGATCTACTGCTGATTTTTAGTTGTGTTGATTTTTATTGCGGTAGACTTGCTACTGTATTAGTTAAACACTTTGTATTTAGCCTCAGTTTTGTTGTGCTCTATTCCTGGTGCTGATACTCCTGGGTTTTTTTGGCTTTAGATTAGATGAAGCTGCGTTGTCTCTTCAAAAGGAGAAAAGTATTTATAAGGAAATTGAAAACTACCCTACATGCTATAAGGTAAGTTCTAAGAGCCAGGGTTTTTTCTGCATAGTTAATGACAGTTGACATCTGACTGACGGTATGTACCTCTTGATCCAGGGATACATTTCTTGCTAACAATGAGAATTCATGGTAGTGCATGTTTCCCAAATCTCTAACTGTGCTTTTTTCCCTACTATAATTTTGAAGATAAGATGCTGATATGTACAGGAGCTGTCAACACCAAAAAACACATAAAGATGTTATAAAAAATAACAAGGTACAAAACCTGTTACTTGGTACAACAGTTCATTAAAATGTTATAGGAGATAATCTATTTCATACTAGCAGAGGATAGGCTTTCTGCTTTTTCACTATATTGTTCTGACTCTTGTGTCATTATCTTAGAATGATTGGGGATTGTAATGACCTTTTTCATGCTAAATATTAGCAGTCTACTGGGTTTTTTATATTTTACAGTTAATTTCTAAGGAATCATTTGGTTTATTTTTTTTTATTTCTTTTTGTTTAGAAAACTATTGCTCAAGTCTTAGTTCATCTTCATAGAAATGACTATGTTGCTGCAGAGAGATGTGTGAGGGAAAGCTATAGGTAAGTCTGCTTCATGTTCTATAATTTTAAAGCAAATGTTTCACTAATGTAGATCTTTTTGCTCAGCAGTGTTGCCATTGTTCTTTCATAGATTTTCAACCCACACTTCTGTTGACTTTACAGTACAATAATAACATTCCCTGGTACGTGGCTATCAGAAATTTTTTTCACACGTAACAGATTTAGCTGTAATTACTACAGTGATTCTTCTCAATGAACCTAAAATAAAAAGTTAGTCATAAAGAACTAGTTATGTGCCACAGGGGAAAGGAGATGGAAATGAGAAGTTCTTCCTGTGTTTTCCCTTGTTAAAAGCTGAACAGAATACCATTATGGCTGGGATTCTTATCTTACTGCTATCCTTTTGTTTTGTGTCTTATCATGTGGAACAGAGATGGATAAGGTATTGTAAACAAATGTTTAGGATTAAAAGTGGGTGTTTCCAGATGTTGCTAACTGAATTTTAATTTTTTCAAAATGCTTTTGCCATGTGTGGAGACTCTTGAAAAGTTTTAATTCTAACTTGCCATTATGATATTTTATTGCAGTTTGAGAAGGGAAATATGGAATACAGTATCAAAGCGCACAGTGGCAGCATCCCAGTATAATCAAATAAACTATCTAGTATGATGATTAGACTGAGGGGAAGATTAATATAAATGTTTTAGTTAAAGAAAAGTTTGCAGCATGTGAGTTACTACTTTTCTGACTGTGTTAATCTAGGAGATCTTGCCCTCGTCACACATTGGAGGAAGAAAAGCAAGATTTCTGCTTTCTGTAACTTTTGAGTAGCTGGTTGAATGGAAAGATAATGTAGGAAGCAGAAAGTAGTCTAACTGAATATGCTGAATTGAAGAAGGCTTTTTTTACATATACAGGAGAAAATTTTGGTATCAGAATATGGATTAGTGTTTAACCCTGGTTCCAGAAGCTTCCCCAGCAACTTTCATTTCAACTCTCATTCGGAGTTCAGTAGCAAAATCTTGAAACAATATGTTTTTACTTAAACTGTGTTTTTAGTGAAATGACTTGAACATATATATATAAGTTAAATTGCACTTTATTTTTATAAATAATTTTTCAAGATCAGTCATTTTTCAAATCTCCATTTTTCAGATCCCTAATTTGTACTTTATGTGTAGAAATGAATGACAGATTTTTTTCTGTATGTGAAGTGGAGAAAGAGTTTATTGACTAGTTAGGAAAAAGTTTAAAAATTCTAATATACTTGTTTTGTCTTGACTGTGGTTGTGGTCTTATTCTGAGAATGCAAACTAATATTGCTGAAAGTTTAATTTTTATGAATATGATTCCTGTACCTGGAAAAGTAAAAGTGGTTATAGGCAGTTTTGTGGAATAACCAGTCTGTCAGATTCTTGAAAGCTGCTTGCACTTCTACTGTTAAATCAGCAGCATATAAAGATAGAATAGCTGTGTCAAGTAGATTGCTGCAATGTCTTAAATAAACTCTTAATTTCCTTCAGTATACCAGGATTCAATGGAAGTGAAGATTGTGCAGCACTAGAGCAACTTTTAGAAGGGTATGATCAGCAAGATCAGGATCAGGTTTCTGAAGTCTGTAATTCTCCACTCTTCAAATACATGGATAATGATGTAAGTAGGCAATTCCTGTGGGATTTTTTTATTTTTTTTTTTTAATAATCCTTTTGCATGTTGAGGTTTTTTTCCTAGTAGAGGAAAATAAGAAGAGCACCATCCGTGTATTTATTTTGACTTGCTGTCATGCTACCCTGTACCTGTAAACTTCATATATTCTTTACCTGTCAGTGATGGTGCTTTCAGATGGTGTGAAGGCTTAGGTGAAAGAGCAGCTTGTTATGCATTTGGTGAGTTTGTTTAATGAGTTAACCAAAATTCAGTCCCCTTCTAATTCCTTCTTAAAGGGCCAGAACAGTTTGCTACTTCTGCTTTTTCTCAGAAATATAACAGCTAGGTGTGCATAAACATTACAGAATATGATGCCTATGGGATGGCATTGTTGGATGCTTTTATCCGTCGCTTATTCCTTAGCAAGTTACTGATTTTGAAAGATTTTTAAATGTTGAGTGAGCAGTTGTGACCATTTCCCCAGCTATTTTTTTATTTAATTGAACTTGTAAATTTAGGAATTATAAGGAGGTATAAGGATAGGAAAGGTGTGAAGTAAAGGAAACATCTGTCCGTGCCAAACCTTGTAACAGCATTAGCTAATTTTAGTTTATTACTCTGTTGAATAGTAAAAGTTGAGGTATTAGTCTTGCTGAAAAACACAATAAAACTTTTTACATAATCTGTTACTAGGTAATATATGCAGAGCTGCATACTGGAATTTGTATTTTTATGTAAAGCTTGAGACAGAGAAACTATAGGATGTGGCCAAATTATTCTATAATAAGCAGTATTGATACAGACCTCACATCCCATTCTCAGAGTGTTTGAGATGGAAGAAAATGAACCAATGTTATGCTTATTCTAAGCTGGAAAAATGGACTTACTCTGAGAGCAGCATCACTCTGCTGTACTGAATGTTGCCCGCTTCTTTATTGTGAGCATCAGTCAATTCTGTAACAGTACAGAAATTAAACTTGCTTTGTTATTGTCAGTATGCCAAGCTTGGTCTTACCTTGGTGGTCCCAGGAGGTGGAATCAAGAAGAAATCGCCAAATGCTGCACAAGACAAAGCCAGAGGACCAGCTGCAGTGGGCTCTCATGCTGATGAGGAAGAGGATGAATATTCTGGTGGACTGTGCTAGCTACATGCTAGATTGTCTTAAATATCTGACTTATTTGTGATGTTGAGCATATCCAAAGGTACCAGATTTACCAGAGCTTCATTGCAATTGTGATATTGGAATCCTAATATTAACTTGGCAGCTTCTGGGTACAGTACAGGAGAAAAAGCATGACTGTACCTACCGTCTTGATCATCTCTTGTCTGGTAGGAGCTTCTTTAGGGCCCTGCCTTCAGTTGAGAGAATTTTTACTAAAAGCACAGTTTAATACCAAAACCCCAGAAGCACTTGAGTAGGGAGAGTGGTACAAAATTTTAAGCACTGGATTTCAACAGCTGGCACTTTTTGGTCCCAGAAAGATGTTTGCGATTGTTTTTGGAGTTAAATACATGATAATTCATATGGCTATTTAAGACCATTTAAGGCAGACTGTGCCAGGCAAGAGTTTTACTAGTGTAAACACTAGGGGGAGCACTGAGTTTGCTTTCAGTATGTTTTTACCCCACTGAGGAATATTATTTTAAGACCTTATTCTTTGCAAGCAATATCCATGTAAGTGTGGAAAATACTAAGTCAACTAATTTGAGGTTATCTTGCAAGCTTAAAAATACGCGCAGGTCTTTCCTCTTGAGAACTTTACTGACCTGAAATCTTTGGAAATAAATGTGTGCATAGTGTTTGTAGTGTGCACCTTGGGAAAGAAAGGAGTGAATGACATTCTTAGAAGTGTTTCTGAAGCATGCCATAACTAGAAAAGAAACTGAAGGTAGCAGATAACATGCACTGAATATAAACTTCTGAAGACAAATATTTAACAAAAACTTAGGTGGAATGTTTCAATGATACATATTCTTCATATGATTCTTTCATATTTTCACATCATAGAACAGATATCTCCTATAAATGGCATTTTTCAAACTAGTTCAGAATCCGAGATAACCGAATTTTAATACATCTTCTCTATTTTTATTTGGTTTCAAGTCATCATGTGTTTTGCAGACTTCTGTAGTGTCTTAAATTGGTTTCACCATTTTATGCTTAGAAGTTGTCAATTCTAGAATTTGTACCCGTGGCTTATTTCTTCAGCAGAACCTGATCAAGGTCTGCACTAGGGTGACATCACTGGGAACCCAGCAGGGATTTGTGTGTGATGCCCAAAGTTCAATAAACAAGAGACCAAAAGCAACAGTGTTAAGTGTTGGTACAGTTTGTGCCATATTAAGCAATTAGATGTCATAAAAATACCAGGCACATGTCTGCCATACACATGGTGTCTGACATCAGGTTAAACTTTAAGAGGGCTAATACTCACTTTCCTTGGGGTGGATAGCACTCAGTAGCATTGTGATGGGTGCACAAACTGCAGCATAATACGAAGGCAGGGCTCCTGTAAAAAGTCACATTATTCAATTTAATGGGTGTTCAAAAAACAGTTTTGTCTCTTTGTGTTATGTAATAGTAACAGTGGGTTTTACAGCTATTTAAGATGCACCTGTAGAACTTTACTATCTGACAGGTGATTTCCCTTTGTTATTGATGATGTATATAGCAATTTTAGCTCTAACGAACTTCAGGAAGTGAGTTGGTTTTCTCTGAGAATGCTTACAGGTATACATGAAAGATGGCTGTGAAGACTTCCCTGTAACTCTTCTGTTTTCACCATTGGAGAAACTTACTCCAGTTTACTCAACTTCTGTCTTCTGGATTTGAAGTCAAGTTGAACATATGCTTCTTATGGGGGAGTCTTTATCACAGGTAGAAAAGAACTGCATGTTTAGGACCTCTGGGAGTGCCAACTGATTTTCTGTGTGCATTTTCTGCTCCTTCTAATTCTGAAATCCAGTTTTATTGTGTGATCCCAAGGAGTCTAAAATTGCATATACCTGAGAGGATGAGGTGCATAAGAAACAAAACTGGGAAACTTGTGTGCTTCTGCGAAAGAATTTGCAGATTTCTTTAAACTGTGCTTGTAGCACAAACAGACCCTTAAAAGAAAAATTAAAATTTATGCATTAGATTCTTAAAGCATACTTTTCATATTGCCAAAAAAATAAAATAGATGTACAAGACTGTCTTCCATACTCCCTCAAGTTGTTTTTATTTTTCTGTGCCAAGTATGGAAAATCTGGGACAAAAGTAACTGGTACTAGACGTATTTGGCTGCCATTGAATTCAGAGGGGCTTCTCTGATTCTTAGTAGTATAATCTTAATCTTTGATTGCAATGTTGCTGCAAAGACCAAATCTGCAGAAATGGAAGTGTCTGAACATAAGATGGTCTATTTTATATAACTTATTCTCCTATTTTAGACAGTGAAAGTGTGTTAGGAATGTTAACTGCCTTTTAGTAAACATTAACTATAGAAGAAACTGTCTGTATATTATGTGTTAGTGTTTGTTTCTATCTTTCAAAGCAATTTGCACACTTATGTAAATACCATTTAGGTGATCTGAAATTGAAAAGATACCATTTACAGCAAGAAACTTTCCAAAACCAGTGTTGACTGTAAGAAAAATAAAGTTTAATTGTGCATGAAGGCTGAGCAATGGCCAGTGCAATGTACATGTGAAATCAGAAGATTTCTTAATTATCTGTAACTTAATACTCAGATGATCAAGCACAGTGTGAAACCTCTGCTTTATTTGTTCTTTTCCCCAGTCTGTGATGTAAAAAATGTGTTTGTGACGGCTCTACAGATGCTGCCTCTTGAGAAAAAAGCTATGTGTTTCACCAACATGGAAAATAAAACTTGAAGTTAACACATTTGCAGTAGCTTTCCCTGTTGTTGATCAGGTCCTGCTGAGTTCAGCTAATTATATTTGTCACTTGGGTCAGATTTTCAAAGTGATTTTCAGGAGAATGCAAGCTTGTCATTATTTGGTTGGATCCAATGTGAAGTTTGAAAAACAACTACATTTCAATGTTTCTGTACATTCTTTACACAATTTAAGGATGTGAATTCTGTAACTTTGGAGACTTCATAATTTTAGAAAAATCACCTTTTCTACTGTTTCAAAGTCAAACTTGCTGAAATACTTGAAGGCTGAGGAATCTGGAACTGAAGTTCTTCAATGTGAGAGGAATCATTCCTCAGAGGTTACAAATAAGCAGCTGTATAACTACAAGAACTAAGCTGCTCTTGGAAAAAAATAAAATGAAAAGCTTTATAATCTAGATTTATAACACATAGTGAACCTTTTTGGATGCAGGATGGGAAAAAGAAGCAACTGCAACCTCCCCAATTAGTAGTGATAGTAAAATTGGAGGAAGTAGATGTAACTTGAGAGAGCAGTAGGGAACCACTTGGGATCTCTGATTGTTTGAACAGGGATAATAATGTCTAAGCTAATGGTCTGTACAGTACAGCATCCCTGGGAGCTGGCCTCGTCTCTTCCCCTACCTTGGTGCCTGTTGGACAAGACATGCCTGAGTGTTGTCTCTGACCACCTTCCAAAAGGCTGATGGGTCTTTGTTCCAGTGCTGCTGTCATTGCCCTTTGGATTTCCAGTGCGTGCACAGCTCAGCAGTGCAGCCTTTATCCTGGGATGGGAGCGAGAGGCAGCTGCAAGGCTGCACGTACGTTTTAAGAACATATGGCTGTTGCGATTCATCTGCTGAGTCTAATGGGAATAGTGGTAATGAGTGTGGCCGGACTCGGCAGTGCTCGCTGCCAGGATATTAACTGGTGTGAAACCAGTTTAGACTACACAACGTAAATGTTGTGGTCCTGGAGTGACAGAAGCAGGCCCTGGCATGTGTAAAGTGAAAATGGGTTGTCATTAGTTGCCTTGCTTGTTTTGGTTATTTATTTTTGTGCCTTTATTTTGCATTGTTTCTAAACTTGGTGTAATCTGAAGTGGATCTGCTTTTCCTGAGGGTGTTGTTCTCTGTTAGCACTAGATGGTGCCGCAGAGCTGGCAGAGGGCTTTCCTCTGCAGATGGGCAACCTTCACTCTACGTGCAGGACAGATTCTACATTTAAATGTGCTCAGCTGGAGTATTGATTTGGTTAGAAACATCCTAAGGGGTACCTGCTTTTGCTGCCGCTTTTCACAGCTGGAAACACCTGCCTGAAGTTGCTGAAGAGAGCAGTGCTGTAGGGCCAGCCCATCACCCTCCTGTCCTGTACTGGCTGCCGTGCAAGTCCTCTGGGATATGGCTTTCCCACCAGGCAGCTGTGCCTGCTGCTCGGGCATATGGGGTCAGTGCTGCATACAGCCTTGCTCCAGCATTACCTGCCCTTACAGCTGGCCCCACTGTTGTGCTGAATCTGGGCTGACACACTTCCCGGCCTGCTGGCTGCTGTGAATTGCAAGGGCTGTCTCAGAGCTTTCCTCAGCAGGGCCAGTGCCAGGAGCTGGCTGCCAGTGAACACTCCCACTCCCTGCCTCAGAGAGCTGGTGGCAAGAGACTGCCTTGGCTGCTCCTGCCAGAAGTACTCGCGCCAGCTATGCTGCTAATGGACTCTTGGGCCATGAGCAGGAGGCAAGAGGACCACTCAGGAGCAGCAGCATGGCTCTGGTCATAAGGAAGAAGACTTAAACCACTCTGTGTTGTTCAAGGTGCCTGGGAATAAATACAGGTCCAATCCTCCCTCCACCTTGTGCTGATACCCATCTCCTTCTCACCTTTTACCTCAAACTTAAGCAAATGCATTTATAGTTTTGTCAGAGTGTTTTGTCACATGATAAATGGGCCCTTCAAGAGGTTCAAAGGCCAGCTGTGATGGTTATGACCAATTTGCCTTTCTCTCCACTTCTCTGAACATGGACCTGGGAAACTGGGTGATTAAGAGCCGGGTTACAGAGGGTGAGTGGGTGCATGGCTGGGTGAAGAGTGAATAAAACAGTAGCCAATGTGCATTATATCCTATTAGTAGAAATTTTCAACTCTAGGGCTGGCTGATTCTGCTACCGTTGCAACTCTTGTTGCAGCCACAAAATTTTATGAAGTGCCTCATGGACAAAATGCAGTGTTGAAGGACAGAAATCAATAAGTATGTGTGTGGGGGGGGAAATTAACTGAAAATGGGAGGAGTGAGTTGGTCACCAAGTAATGCTATGCTGATGGATGGAAGAGAGAGCTCCTGCTGCAATTTGCTGAAAGGACTTTAAAAAAAAATACACCATATCCTGATTCATCCATAGAGGCAAGGAGGGAGGCATGAGGACTGGCATGACTGCTCTCTTCATGGTGGGGAGAAGTTCTGCTGCCGTGTGCCATGTGAGGCAGTATGAACACAGACACATGCTGCGATTTAAGTTCTTTGCCTGTCACTAACAGACTGGAATTCAGGAATTAAAGGTAAAAAACTTAAAGTAGCAGACAGGGACATCTTTTGTGTGTGTGTGTGTGTGTGCGCGCGTGCAGCTGACAACTTTCTAGGTAATGCTTGCTGTGCTGCACTGCTCAACAACAACTGCCCCAGAGTAATTGTGTTAGTAATAATATAGCTGAAAATTCATGAAGTGTAAAGATCTATGGTACCCCGTGTGTTTTATGGGTGCCAAGTGTTTTATTTAACTGACCACCATCCAGTGATTTTCTGGATTTATCTTGTGTAAATGTATGATTTTCCAAGCTGAATAACTGGAGAAAGAATGACGTTCCTCTCAGCACGTGATCCTGGAGCACAGGTTGGTGTGTAATGAGTGAGTGGTTAAAGCTGGGTGGACTTGGAAGGTGAGGCAGCTTTGTAGCAGCACCAACTGAGCAAAATATTTTAAAGCTTTTATAACAGAGATGTAGAAAGAATAGTGTATTTTAAAATTGTCCTTTAAATCAGACATGATCTGGTAACTTCCATGGTCTTAATGTTTATCTTCCTGTACTTACCAGATACTGTGTCTCATGGGAATTCTTAAGAACTAATTTTCTTGGAAACACCAGCACAGAGTTATTTCTCACCACTTTGAAATACTTCAGTCTACTCCTGATGCAATACATGAGTTTGGTGACAGGCCCTGCTGCCAAGGAACATTGGAAAGGAAAAGAAAACACCCTTCTTTTTTGTTGATTGAGGAGATGTACATAGAAGGCTTAGGTGTTGGCTATTTTTCCCTTTAGATCCTAACATTCTCTGATATAAGGATGGATTTTTTTTCCTTTGTTGTTCATGCATGTTAGTATGTGATCTGAAATTCAAATAGCTGTTTTTCTGTGTCTGTCCTCCTGTAGCCATTAGGGAGCGAAAAATTTCTTGTGGCTGAGATGGGGGCGGGGGGGGGGAAATCATGAGAGAAAGCATGCACGTGTCTGCACACATTAGTCACTTTTTGGTTTAGGGTGTGTTAACACAGAACTGCTTGTAATCTCTTCGTGGATAGGTGGCTGTCACATGGCTTCGGATCTATATGATTTTGCTGCCCTTTTTTGTGTGGAGGTGCTGCGATGATGTTGGAACAGGTGTGAATGTCTCATGGTCAAACAGAATCTGGTATTAATGACATGCTGCCGAGGTAGTAAATGCAAGTAGCAATCTGAATGCATACACATGATATATATTTATCTCCACTTGTATTTATAGCATAATAATTTTTGGCTTAGAAGGTCATGGATATCTAAAACAGAAAGCATATTTCAGAAGTAGTGTTATGTCACAAGACTGAAATGCAGTAATGGGATGACTTGAAATTTACAGTAATTTGGGGTATGTATTAATTGCTTCAACACTTTCAGAGAGGTTTCTTTTTCAAGGATAAATTTCTGTGTATCCATTTTGCATGAGACAGATATGGAGAAACATTCCACATCTGTGATCACTCCATCTGACTGAAATAGTTTGTTAAAAGTGTCGGGGTTGGAGGAGGTATTCAGAGTAAATTTTTTCCAGGGGATTTCAGGAATAGTAAAAAAAAGTTAAAACCTGTGCCTATTGTGTTTTCCTTATAGCAGATTGCTCTGTGGATAATTCTGCTGATGACTGTATGTAGTATTGTATTGCTATAATACGAAAATTTGGTCACTTTTAAATGCAGATATTGTAGCTACTAGGACTCTAATGTTTATGAACCAGAAGAGTGGAAACATTAATTAATAGATTCAACATGACTGAAGTATAGAAAGAGACGAGGAGGCAGTGTGTGATGTGGAAAGGAGTGGACTTAGAAAGACAGAATGGATGAGGGTTCCAGCCCAGTGCTGAGTACTCGTGCCCTTTTATGTGCGAAGATAGGATGACAGAACAACTGGAGGCTTAATGTGTTGTTTGGCAAGAAACAGAGAAATGTAACATGAATCGTACATCTGATACCTTGTGTCACCATTTTTCTCAGAGATGTAAAGGTGTTTTGAGCGTCATTGGCAATTCTGATGCACTGCAGTAGGGAAAAGCATGATTTTATGATGTCCCTTTAATGAATGTCAAATTCATACTATTCTATTGTAATGTAGTGAAGATTCAGTGAAGATTCCAGATGCATAGCAACTGAACAGAGAGTGTAGTTAAAGGGATCATGTTTGCTGCATTGTTTCCTTTCCTTTTCAGGTGTGTATGTTTTGTCTTTGCTGCAGGAGCAGGAGTGTTCCTTGAAGGCTTTGCTGAGGGTTTTCTGAGGGGTTTGTTTTGTTTTGGGGTTTTGGTTTTTTTGTTTGGGGTTTTTTTTGGGTTTTTGTGGTTTTTTAAGTTTACCCTGAAGGGAAACCAAACTTTTACTTTGGGCAGATAATCCAGGAAGTCTTCACTCTTTTGACCATTATTTGCTTGATTCTCAGTGCCTTATTAAAATCATTGCTTTTCAATTGACAGAGTGCCGAACTTGGTTTGTGTTCATTGAAGAGAAACAGTCATAGATTAATGTACTATCATGAACCTGCAGCAGGTCCTGGTCTTTGTCAGGAATACAGGATGTTCTCTGTTGGTGACAGAAAGGCTGGCATTTTGTCACTGTTTTGCATTTTTATCTTTGATCAAATATAAATAATGGGTGAATGTGACACATAATCATTAGATTAAATAAAGGCTTGAATTTAAAATATACAAACTGTTTTTCCACCCTCAAGCAGACTTTTAGGGTCTGTCATACATCACCAATCTCTTTTCTTTTTTTTTTTGAGTGAGGAATTCATATTCCCTTTAGTTAAATGGTGTGGCTCACTAATATAGCACATGCCATATGATACAGAATTACAGCATTTTGAGACAGTTGGGTTAAATGTGATTTAATTGCTTAAAATGTGAATGCTGTGTTTCTTGTCAGTCTTCTGAGTTATTTCAGTGAAGTTATTTGTGTCTTTGGCTCTCTTCCCAATTTGCCTAAACATCATTTCTAAGTAATGTTTAAAGGTATTGCTATTCCTGATTTCTACATGAATGGTTGGAAATCTCTGGCAGTGATTTTCTCTTCAGATGATAATTTAAGTTACTCCTAGACAGCTGTGGTATATTTTTGTTCACCTCGTCAATCTCTAAATTACATTTGTCCCTATGGTTCATTTTGTTTAAGGGATGCCACGTTACATATCAACTGTGTGAGCCAGACTGTCATACTTCATGCTTTTCAAAGTATTCCAGGTTTTTTTTGGATGGATGACTGGCAGCCTGTGGACCTTTGGCAAACTCTGATAGCCAGGCTGTGATCAAATTGATTTGAGCAGAAGCCTAGGACAATTCTTGATTATAATCTTGTTTCTGTTGATTGAGCTCTTTAATAAAAATGTCTCTATGGTAGGAAGGAGAGACTGCATGAAGAGCCTGGGAGTTGCACATCCCAACTGCACCGAAGTTAAAAGAATCAAAGGGTGAAACTTCTGTAACCAGCAGGAGAGGATAAAACATTGTAATAGTCTGTGCACAGGTCTGTCCACACCCATGAGTGCATATACCTTAAAAAAAAAAATCACTTCCAGGAAAGTATAAGAAGTAACTAAAATAAGGAAATGGTATTTTTTTATTTCTTCAGTGATGGAGATTTTAAAAAAAAATTATAATTATGAATGCGCTTGTAACCAATGTGGCAATCACAGAGCTAGGAGAAAATTCTAAATCTAGTTCCAAATCTGGATCAATCAACAAAATGTCCCTGGAGTTCAGTGTGGGAGATAAGTTGGAATCCAGTGTTCTCCAAGTGCACGTTTAGCAGTAAACTTTCTCTCTCTCCTGTTACTTTTTTTGCCTGCAGACATAATACAGCAGATCCTCAGCTGTGTGCAAGGTGCGCTGCCTTGAGGCAGCCAACTGTACCCACAAGCCAAATTCCTGCAGCGAGGGATTGCAAACATTGGCTTTCCACCCTTTCTCCCAGACAGGCCTCCATGGAAGGCAAGGGCTGGACTGAGACTCCTGTATGTGTTTACCAGTCACAGACTCCCTCTCTTGAGGGAAAGATATCCACTTTCTTTTTCTGTCAGGGTTTCTAAACACCGAATCGTGCTTGCTGAGGCACTGAGTGGGAGAGACAAGTGGACAGGGAGGTTATCTGGCCAAGGATGAGTTGGAAGTTGAAACAACATCTACTGTTTGTCAAGGTCATTTAATCCCAGGCAAATTGTATTTGAGCTTCTTGGGGCTGTTTGAGTTATTACTGAAATGCAGCAGTTTCCAGAGCTGAAGGCATCCACAACATAATAGTATACTCCCACAGTGCAAGAAGACAAAAAATAGTGATTTCCAATTACTTCTACAGTACGGATTTAAAATAGGAATTTAATGCTGTTTAGACTAATTGCTGGACTGATTAACCTGCCATCATCACTTATGGTTCTGGTCAGTGCCTTGGTTCAAAAGTTTTGCCAACTTTTTGTTTCTGCCACGAGCATTTATGCTGACATATTGTGGTCATGGCCCTGTTACACCCAGTGATCCTATACTGGCTTTCTGTCCTTGTGTTTGTTACGTAGAAGTTGCCATGTTTCACTCTGTTGGTTTAACAGACTTTAAATTAGGCAGTTTGTAAGCAGTGCCAGGTAAGAATAAATAAATCTGCCAGACAGTAACGCTACTGTAGTTCTCCAGGTATAGTGAGTAGGCATCATCAGATCAACAGCATTTATATTCTGCATAAAGTGAATCTGGGACTGAGTGAAGAATCTTGGAAAGGTATAAACATGTCTGAAGTACTGGCATTCAGAATTAGAAAAAAACCCTCTGAACATTATGCATTGAAAGCTTCAGCACAATCTGGTATATTGTCTATTACAGTCAGTCTTTAGTTAATTGCTGACATTAATAAACTGATATTTTTTGGCTTCCTCTCCTCCTTGCCTCCTTCCCCTGCCTCTCCTCTCATTAAAAAAAAAAAAAGGCAGAGTAGTTCTCTAATTTACGAGACAATCTCATAAATTACCATGATGGAGATAGTTGTCCAGCTGCCTGTGGCCAGCTGGGCATTTGTTGGAAAAAAAAAAAAGACTTCTGAGAATTTCATGTCTTAATGTGAATGATGCTCCATCTGAAGATTTGGACTGGATTGATTATTCCGCAGTTTCAAGTATTTTCTTCTTTCTTTCATTCCAAGAGTAGTAACATTAACATATTCTCAAGGAACCTGTCACCCAAAATGCAAGTAACATTGGAGATGTAATATAGTTGGAGACAAGAGCTGGCATCACCCCTACGTTCAAAACGTTATTAGTCTCTGATCAATTAAAGGGAAACCACATTCATGTCATGCATTACTTACTAACGAAAAATGGAGTAAATTTTAACAGAGAACATAGGAAAAATTTTTTAACCAGCACTAGTGTTGATGTTTTTATCCTGAAATGCATGTAACTAGAGTTGTGCAGTGAACTGGCTTTGGGACTCTGAGAACCGTCTTGTTCCTCTACTTCTCAAAAGAAAAACATGCTCCAAAAACATGTTTTGAGATATTTTTTGTCCTTTCTGATGAGGTTTGTTAATCATATAGGCCTCACATCGTCAGTATCAAGCTGGGTAAGCAAAGTCTTGCTGAGAATGGTCAGTACTGCCTTGTGCCTTTTAGAAAGGCAGCAAAATGTCAGCTCTGCGCTCAGTACAAAGCCAGATGATCTCCACTGTATTGCAATGTTCCTGACACTGCAGTTCTTGAGAGAGGAAAGTCATGAGCTGTTCAACTGTCATCTGCTTGTGTCTACACTAAGTTTGCAGACCCTCAGGGTTTGTCTAACTCGATGTAAAGGATAGGAATGGTGTCGTGTATTCCTGAAGTGACCCAGATTGTCTTAGGACTGTGTGGGAGTTGCCATGTATATGAGGATAAGAGTGTAAGCTGTGAAACTTGTGATGCAATGCAGCTGCTTTGATGTTTGTGTTTGAGAGTCTCTGGCTCACGCAAGCCTTCAGAATTGTGTATTTTCAGTATGTCCATTTTACTGTTCAGAAGAGTTAGAAAAACAGACACACATCACTGCCCCAAGGTCAGAATTTTCTGTGACCCTGCAGCCCAAAGCTGTACACCACAGAAGAATCAACCTGTACCTCATAACCCATGTAACAGGAAGGATGCTTATCAGCAATAATCTTGCTTCTGCCTCTACTTTTTATCGTTCATTTAGTTTCATCTGCTGAGACATGCATTTATAACATTTTAGATGTTTTAAACTGGGAGTGATGGTTGAGAAGCAATCCAGCCAGAATGAGGATAGTGCAGGTAGGGACACTGAGTCTCCTCCAGACTTTCTCTCTTGAGGTGAAAGATGTACCATTCATTTTACTGCATCTGCTTACTCAGGTAAAGTTGCAAATAATAGAAAAAGGATGTCATCTTCCAAATGACCCACAGAAATGGGGAGATAAAGTATCTTCTCTTGATATAAAACATATAAAACATGAACTCATGGGACTGACTGGTCCTTTTCCTTTGCTCATCCACTTCATCTCACCTCTCTTCAGTCCCTGGAAGGAGATGTAGCATTGAAATCAAGACAGGGCATTGTGAGAAACTAAACTCCTCATATTGGGCAGCTGAAAAAGTCAAGCATCTGATAGTAATTGGTTAGTAAATTAAATTTTAACAACCTAGAGGTTGCATGCAGTCCAGTCCTGCTCCCCTAATATAAATCACTCAGATTTTCAAATATGAAACACATGTTTTCTGTCTGACCTTGTCTTTTACGGAGCAGTGGAGATTGCAAATGCAGATGCTCAGGTTTGTCTGCTTTCTTGGCCGCCAAGGCTGTAAATGGCAGCTTTGCTCTCAGAGCACACGTTACATGGACATTGCTTCACAAACTGGAGAACAGATACGGCTACAGGCAATAAAGCTGAGCTGGATCCTGTTCAAACAGTTTTGCTCCCTTTAGGCCTTGTTCACCCAGGGCAGGACTATGACCTTCAATAGCAGGGCTGGTCTCTCTCCCTTCCCTTTGCTAGGAGAGAGGGAATGCCTGCTGCTCCCATGGTACGGCTGACAGCAGAAGGCTAGCAGTCACCTGCCATCTCTGCCTGCTGCAAAATGCAGCTTTTACCCCTTTCCTAGCTGGTCAGTCTTTAAGCCAACAACCATGGAGCACACTGGCTCAACTGGCTTTCCCCAAGTTTGTTCCCTGTAGCTGCAAGCTCCAGCACCCACTTGGGTGCTGCCAATACTGCTCACCCTTCTCCCAGAGGGGTTCATTTAACCTGCCCAGTCAGTTTTCCCCTTGAGGGCCAAAGCCTTTGTACTGTTATTCCCCTGGAGGAAGCTGAGGCTCCCTGCATACCATTTCTTCCCTCTTTCTCATCAGAAGGACGTGTCCCAGTCTGACACCTAATTTTTAACACGGCTATTCTTAAACTGAATGGGAGGTTGCATGTTTAAAGCTTCAGATCTACTCTGACTACAGTCAATGGGAATTTTCCTATGTAGGTGCTAAGTATTATTCAGTGTAAGCAAAACCTGGCCTGTTAGTTTTAACTTTTTTTTTTCCATAATAAATCAAATCCTCTCTTAAATTTTTTCTTGAAATCTTTCCTCCTACAGAGGAATTTGCTGTAGCTATAACATTACCATGGAGTATTCTAGCCATGAGAGCTTGAAAAGAGTTTTCTTCCCTTCTAGAAGTCATGTTTCTTAGGGAGTCTGACTTGGTCTAAGGCCTCTGTGATTTAGTGATGCGTTTTGACCTACAGAGTGATGTTGCTGTTTTTTGGGAAAGTAAATGATTTGATTCTGTAGCTTTGTAATCTTGGGGGTTAATAAAAGCTTCTGATGAAGGCACAAGTTTTAATGTCCATGCATCGCTGCTTTCCAGGGCTTAATGAGTCTGCTTGGAAAATTAAAGTCCTGAGCTTGAACTTGCTTATACCACCAAAATAAGCGAATCCTGACTTCAAGGGAAGCTGGAGAGTGCCTTCCCTCAGGTGTGTGACAGCACTAGGAATGGAAAGTGTGAGACTCCCTCTCAAGGAAAGGAGAATAGACCATCCTCAATCACACTGTCCCATCGGTGTGCTGGTGATCTGTAACACCCTGTGTTAAAGTCCAGGAGTGGAAACAGAGGCAGTGCGGATGAAGGGAACAAGAACAAGAGAAGAGAAAATGTGCAGAGGCCAAAGGCTGGAGCTGGATCTGGCTGGTACATTTCAACCTGTTGCTTTGAGGCTAATATTCCTAAATAATCCCTGAGAACTCCTATTGCCTCCTGTCCACACCTGTGAACAGGATGGGTCAGTAAGGACACAACAGTGGGATGAAGTGGTTAGTATCAAGGTTCTAGCACTGACATCATGTGTGGTTTGGGTTTTTTACAGTCATCTAGCTCTAGCCCAGTCCTCTAGCTCCATGCCCACCCGTCACATCTCTTCCCTGGAAGGAAAAGGTCTGAAAGCAAAAGAAATCTGGTTTCACGGACTGAATTGCCAGTAAGAGGTTATAGAACATCTAATATGCAGCTGCAGAGCACCCTCAATGGAACATATTCAGTTCACGTGCTACAAAATCACCCCGTAACACAAATCAGAGTTTGGTAAGAGGGAGATGCTTGGGAAGCTGCTCTCAGTCCTGCACTTCAGATCCGAACTACAATGCTTATGCTGTGGACACACTGGTAGCAGGAAAAAAAGACATTTAAATTTTACTGCAAAGAGGAGTCCTCAGAGAGCCCTGTGATATCTTCAGATTTAGCAACACTCAACGAGATTTTCTTCTGAAAGTATTTCATAGCCATATAATATCTGGAGAATTGCTTTGAGATGGGAGAGAATCCTTTTAAGCACTTTGGTTTACTTGCATGAAAGAATTTACTCATGTGACCAGAGGTACAATCTGCAGTTCAGAATTGATTTGGATGTTCACAGATCATCTTAAATCCTAGTTACATTACTGATCTTAAATCTTGCTGATTACATGAGGCATGTGAAACTGCCTTTCTGCAGACTGCTGTCTTATGCTCTTTCAATGCCTGCTTTCTTGTCCATGATATGCAGCATTTTTTTTTTTTTAATGTATAGTTGTGGCTTTTTATTATTATTTTTAAAGGCTAGAGTTCTAATTTCCAAGCTGAGAAGTCCTTACCAAAGCTAAATGAGCCTTTGGAGTAGTGAAGTATATGGTGAAGGTGGAAATTAAGTTTTCGCCTACTGAAAGCTTTTATTGTAAATTTTTTTAGTGTAGCATCCCCACACTAGTCACTTAATAAAAGCAGTATATGCCAATCTCATTAATGTATCTTGTAATGGAAGAAGGAAGACCTTTCCACTCATTTTAGGAACACCTTCAAAATATGCAGTCATGTCAATTAGAGGGCTACAGTGCACATAGATACTAATTTCATGTAGGAAGCTAAGCTCATGTACTTTATTCTCTAGAATAACAGGCTTTTCTTTTTTGAGATGGTGTTTTTACCACTTGTTTTAGGGTTTTAAACTTGCAGATGTTAGTCATTAATGCTTCTTATTGTAAAAAATAAAACCTAAGGCTTCTGCATGAATTGTTTGATGACAAATTCTTGCATTTCAGTATCATTTCGATTTGGGTGTTGTTACTGTCTGGATGCGGTTTGTAATTCCTCATTAATTTAAAACAGTAACCATGGGGTGGTTTGTTTAGTTGCTGGGTTTGGGGGTTTGTTTGTTTGTTTTGGTTTTTTTTCCTGTTTTCCTCTGAGGGAAGAAGTGTGAACAGCAATCTTTGTTATGATGGGACCAAGAACATGGCAGCACTCTCTAGTGAAATTCCCATTTGCAGTAATGTTTGAAACCAAGTGTTCTTTTATCCTAGATTGTGCATACCCACTAGGCTGATGAAAATGGACCTGCAGTCCATCAGTTCTGAGCTGTACCTCAGCCTCTCACTGTTGTACAGTCTGGGTTCATTAACTTGTTTCATCACTGACTTCTTTTAATCTAAGCATCATATTCTTTTATTCAGCAGGCAAGACCTATCTAGCAGCTGGAGTGCCTCCTATTAAACCTGAGGCCAACTGGAAAGTTGGCTGTTGTGCTTACTTGCTGCAAGAGTGCACTGAGCTAGTCTGTGTTTGGCCATGAAGGTGTCATGGCTCTCTCTAACTGGATCATAGAGGGGCTGAACCATCCTGGGAAGAGGCTCCATAGCTGTTTCTGTGTACTAACTGCCAGGGAAGAAGGGAAACAGGTTTGATGGAAGATTTTTGAATCATGCCTTCATTCAGAGTCCTTGTTACTCCTTTGTGGCCACCAGAAGCTATAGGGCTGAGGACTCCAGGCAGAGATGGCTATATACAGGTTTTTGGAGTTGACCCTGAAGACTGAGTGTTTCATGTGAAGAATGAGTGACCTCTGTGTCTCTGTGGTATCTGAAGCTTTTAGAAAAGGTGGCAAATGTGGAATTATGTGAGCTTGAGATTTTTCAGAGCATTACCTGGATCTTGCTTTGCTGTTCTGGGTAGAACCATTTGCTTACTGCTGCTGACATGAGTCGCTGGAGCAGGGTGACTGCTCTAAAATGGTTGTGTTTGGGATTCTCCTAATAAAAGAGACTAACTACCAAGTCGACTCAGCCCATCCACTATATTCTTAAATATTGCCTAAGCAATCTCCCTTGAGGGAATATCTGAAGGGGGTTTTTTAATCACAATGACTTAAAGGTCTGCTTTGGCTGAAAAAAATCATACTTTAAACCTACCAATGTAACAAATCTATAACAATATCTATGCAGTGCATATGATTATATGTACTATATACAAATGTAGGCATTGCATTAGCAGGTACAGCAATTACTAATGCAGCATCATTACTATATGTCATGGGATGACACACTGTGCACATGAGTAAGCTTTAAACATGTTTTTCCAAGCTGTGCTAGATTCTGTGAATGTTTGTATTCTTCTTGGTGGTTACATGCAATATCTAATGGGAGTGCTTGCACAGACTCTGCTGCAAAGGAGACTATTTGGAGGGAGTCTTCACTGCTGAAGGCTCCCATATTGTTGCCTTTTTTCTTAATTAAGACTGCTGTTAATACATCTTCCCTTCAGAAGTGAGATTTAAATATGCAGTGACATTTCCCTCACCACCCCTCCAGTTTATCTGAGAGCACAAAGTTCCTACAACAAATATTGTGGTTTTCTTCTGTAAGCACCTTGAGGCCAGAAAGTTGCTTATGGCCAGATCTGATATGGGATCAACCATCCTGCTGTGACAGCAGCAAATTCCACCAGCTGCCTGATGTTCTGCCCTCTATGTTATATAATTATTCACCTACCTAAATTTAGATGTATTTTTACCTTTTTATTCCAGCCTCTGGGGAATTAGGGAGTTAAATTTTATTTATTGTCAGTCTAATTGTCTGAAATTTCTTGGAGTGTGAACCAGGGAGTCCCTGAGAGAGGGCTGGAAGTCTTCCAAACTCATAAGACTTGCAGACCTTAGGGAACTGTAGCACAAAGTTTTTCATTGTGGATTTCTTTGCCAGATCAGCTCTGAAACAGATTAGAGATCCTTATAATGAAAGCTGAAGAAGGCTGAATGCTAAAGAAAATATAACAGCTGCTGGAATGTGCAAATGTGCGGTCAAAGCTGTAGACAATGGAGGAGAGAGCTCCAAAACATAGAAGTTCATGGGCTAAAACTCACCAAAATATCAGTTACTGGACTGCACAATGTAACTTTTTCAGATGAGTTTGTATATACAGCTACCTGAAAGGAGGCTGTAGTGAGGTGGGGGAAGTCTGCCAGGTAACAAGTGACAGGACAAGAGATTCAGGTTGTGCCAGAGGAGGTTTAGATTGGACATCAGGAAAAATTTCTTCACTGAAAGTGTATTCAGGTATTGGAATAGGATGCCCAGGGAAGTGGTGGTGTCACCACCCCCCAAAGTGTTAAAAAAAAGGTGTGGATGTGGCACTTCGGGGCATGGTTTAATGGTGGACTTGGCAGTGCTGTGTTAACAGTTGAACTCAATGATCTTAGAGGTCTTTTCCAAACTAAACAATACTATGATTCTATGATAGGACTTAAAAAAAATAAATCTCTTTATAACCTTCTCAAATCTGCATTCAAATTTTGCCTTTCAAAAGTACTGGTTTATGCCATTGCCTTCTGGTCCTAGCTGATACCAGGCCTCCATCCTTTATTTGCCTTTCCTTCTGTGTGTGCATCTGTCTCACGCTCCCATTGAGTTGTGTATTTTAGAGAAAGGTCTGGCAGGTGCTTTAATCACTTTCCTTCTGTTTTCAGTACAGGACCATGCCAGTCACTTCGCATAGGTATTGAGCTAACCAGTTCAGTTGGCTTTAGACTGGCTCTATTTTTTCACATTCACATAAGCTTTACTGATCTTGTTTATCTTACTCAGAGCATGATAGCTGCAAATAAACGAAGTATTTGCTAGTAGTGAGCACAGAGACTTGGCTGTACAAATTTGTTGGCTCTGAAAGCAAGCCTTAAAGTTAAGCAAGCCAGGAGAACGGGCAACTAACTCCCTCTACTAGTCCTGGAAAAATGCTTGCCCAAAAAGGAGATCTGGGATTCTCTTCTCAGTTAAAGCCTTTTTGTTAAGCTCCTAGAAATCCAAGGAGTTGTTTCTAGTTGTTTCAACTAGTTGATCTCTGGGATCCACTTAAAAATAAATGAACAGATCATCCAGCAATGTCTACTTTCCCTGTTGCTGGCTCATTCTTCATCTCGGGAGTCACCTATCATCCAGGACACTGAAGATTTACTTTTTTCCTAGTTATTGCAATACATCCTTAAATAATACATTTCCCCCTCTAAATTACATTTAATTATTCTATGAAGGCTATTTCGAAAGCATACAGCAATCACAGGTAAAATCCATATCGCCTTTTCCTTCTGTCTTCCAGTAAGATCTCCTGCTCATTCAATTAGGAAAGTTGATCTCTGGGAGTTTGAAGAGGCTGTGTCTGCCTCCCAGCAAGAGACAGAGAGCTTTACCTGAGCAGGGATCTGCTTACCTTGTGATTTTACTTTGTCATTTCACTTTTAATTCAGCATCTCAGATGTAAATTCTGCCTTATGTTACTGAAAAAGCAGAACAAAAAGGATGTTTTGCATGACTCACATAACCCACATTTTCTGTAAACTTTATTTTCTGTGTGGCATTTGGCTGATGCAATTAAATCACTGCTTTTCTTAGTGCAATTTTTTTGGTTCCACTGGTGCAAAGCTGCAAAGACAATCTAACCTTCAACAACTGAGGCTCTGCCACTGCTGCAACACATGGTATTTATAATCCTACCACTTGATTAGGTGCTGAATGGTGTCTGGAGAGGCATATGTAATAATTCAGTTAAATTGAGTGGCTCTGTTTGAAAAAAAAAAAAAGAGAGAAAAACCAACTAACAAAAAAAAAAAAAAAGTTAAAAAAAAAGAAAAAACCCAAAAGAGGGAGAGTAAATGACATCATGGACCTGCTCCCTCAAACCCATTTCTGTTCTGGGACTTGTAGCTCTCTTAGATACTTTAAATAAGCAACCTTCAAGCTTTTAAACAATATGTTGAGAATTGGTGCCATTAAATCCTTTAAAGAGTTTTTTAGGAGTGTCGATGTTGCTTTTGACAGCCACTGCTGACACTGAAGATGTGAAGAGAGAGGCAATTCATGGTATGCTGTGCAATTTTGTTAGCTAGTTGATAATACTTCACTTATTCCCCATAAAACTCAGTATGTCTTCTGAGGAGGCTCATATGTTTCTTGTAGCAATGCTGTGTCTCATGTTGGCTAAACACTCGGACAAGGACCATCCCAGGCTCAGGAGGATCAATGCAGTCATGGCAGTACTGAAGGGTGGTGGGAAAACAGAGGAGCTTCCTGGAAGAAAGCACAAGGCAGTTCCCATCCTGCTAGCCTCCTCATCACCTCCCCGCTCAACCGACCACGCCGTCATGTCTAGACTGCCGCCCTGCACGGGGCAAGGACTCTGAGCTCAACACTTTTAAGTCAAGGAAAGCTCCCGTTGAGGGAATTTTGCCTGAAAGATGAATGGAGGGTTAAGCATCCAGTGGGTTTAAAGCACTTTATATCCCTAGGCTCTCCGTGCCTGCATTTGGCTGGCTCAGGGCCCTGAGTGGGTTGGTGCTTTGGGGCGTTATTGCTACCGACTGGCAGCTGGACAACTTGTGTCTCACAAAGAAATTTCTCTGCCATTTCAGACTTGGTTTTGTTCTGACTTGGGGTGAGACGCACAACTCCAAAGAGTTTTATGGGACAGGCATGCCATAAAAAGCTGAAAGCCAAAAATAATTTTTTCCCCTCTCCCTCTTTTCACTTCCTACCTTCCAAGGCAATATTCACAAAGGGCAGGGAAAGGAAGGGAGAGGCATGAGAAGACTGTCAGAAAGAGAAGTGGTTGTAAAACTTTTGGGGAATGTACCGGAGCATCTGGTTTGGTTGCTAAGTCCTGAAGCATTTCATCAGTAATAAAGCTTCACTCAAACATTGTTTTTGACAGAACTGTACCTCTGTTGAAGATTGCTCTTGGACATTTTATCAGCTGTAATTAGCACATGGATAGATTGAAAAAGTAATGGGTACATCCTAAATGCAACCACCATTCTCTGCAGGAATAAAGTTTGAAGAAATAACACTTCCCCAGGAGGTGGAGGTAGTGTGTTGCAGACATCTTTAAAAACAGATGTCTGATATGGTCAGGGAGAGAGAAATTGAGTAGAATATTTTCCTGGTTAGATGCTAGACTCTGATAACCATCAGAGCACAAAGCAGAACCTGGAAGCAAGAACCACAGGACCAGTTTGGGTGGGAAAGTCTCTCTTGAGGTCTCAGGGGCAATCCCTCTCCAGGCAGTACTTGGGACAGCTTGGAGCTGTCGGGCTAAGCCTTGAATGTCTGTAGGGATAGAGATCCCCCACGTTTCTTGCATCTCGTAGATAAAAAAAATATTTCTCATATCTACTGGGAATCTTCTGTGTCTGCTGCCTCTTGTCTCATCACAGTACACCTTGAAGAAGAATCTGGCTCCATCCTCTCTAAAGCCATTTATTAGGTAGTTGAAGATGGAAACTAGCTCCCCCTTTAACCACCCCAGGTCTCTCTGCCTATTCTCATTTTCTAACACTGTTTAGTGATTCATGGTGCTTCCAGAGACTAGATCTGGGGTCAGGAAACAGCAATAAATGTAGGTTTGCCCCACAAGGTGGATCCCAGTGAGGAGCTTGGGGAATGCCAGCAGCGGAAGGAGAGCTTGTAGGAGGAAAGGTATCATGAAAAGAGTGTGGAGACTCCTGTTTTAGACCTGTGGATTGATCAGCATAAACATTTCCTATGGCCTGGAATTGAATGGAACTTAAACTTGATAGGAAAAGTCTGGAAACTCGTGTTAGAAACTGCTGGAATGAGTTAGATTTTATGCTTTATAAAATGTTCTTAACAAATGCTGTACAGTCATGTTTCATAGCTATCCTTTCTGCAGAGGTTTGGTTTTTTTTCCTGGTGCGGATGTTTTTCAGAAAGTGTGCATGATGGAGGGCCAGATATATAATTGTGCAGCAGTAGAAACAGCTTACTCACTGACTACAATGGCTCAGTGTGGCTTTTGATCCTCTTTTCTAACAGTTTTTCTGCAGCTGTTATCATTACAGAAGGTGGCCCTGTGAACAGGGCATGGCCTTGTGCAGCAGATACTGGAAGTTCTACTCTTTGTGTTTGCAGATTGGTAACTGTTTGTGAGAGAGGGTGAAGGTAAAGGGGTACTTCACAGAAACAGAAATAATCAGATCCTTGCACCATGGTTTAGAGTTCAGTTCCTATTCCACTGGCTGAAAGACTCTAAAAAAAAAGAAGATGAAAACTTGAATTGTACTACTCATTTGAACCACTTCTCTTCTGGTTTTATGTGGAAGTGGAATATAAGTAACAATTGCTTTGGGAATCCATACATCAGACTTTTAGACTTCTGTGAGCCTAATTGCTTGATCTGACCATTTGAATGAGGCTATAAACACCTGCAAGTAAATGTTTCAATTGTTATATCAACAACAGAAGCATGCCTGGATGGCTTTTTAAACATCGTAAAGGACTGAATCCTCCACCAAATGGCTTGGAATCTAACTATACAAATAAAAAACTACTTGTCAAGTCTTGCTTAAATGTAGCACACTTATTTTCATTACCAAAAAAAAAAAAAAGGGGAAAAAAAAAGAAGTTAATTGCCAAGATTTATCTTTCCTTTCCTTCTTTAGGTGATGTCATTAAACTACACCATATACCGACAGAGATGGTAAGAGAAGGGGAACCTGAGTCAAGAGAAGGGGAACCAGAGTTCTTCAGCCTCTCTGGTAGTGTCTGCCTGTCTGAAAGTCAAGTGTACCTGGACTAAAGTCTGCCTTCCATCAGCCTCACTGCCTTTGTGGTGGTCCTGTTGGCTGCCACAGCAAAGCTGTACACCACACTTTCCTCCACAGCATCTGTAGGGTTAAAAAAGGACAGATGCAGTGCAGAGACCTTGTCAGCTATGTAAACATGCAGCTGCATTTGTTACCTCTAATAGTCATACCCACCTCACCCTCTTTAAAGCTCTTGCCCCTCCAATTTCCTCTTTACTACTGCCTCTTTTTTTGTGGGGCTTGTATAAGTTAGGGGTTATACACATACAAATTGATGGTTTTCATCTGTAGGTTGAATTCAACTATGGTCCATGGGAAGCAGGTTGTTGAAAGTCATAAACTAGAATGCTGGCTCAGGCTGAGTCACAGTGTTTGAATCTTGGTGAAGTGCAGCCAGATTGTGTTGTTGATTAGGAACAACAGTCCTTGATCTATTTTGATCCATCCAGAAAGGTCTCATAAGTACAGGCTGGGAAAACTGATGAGATAAAAAAAAGCTTCAGTTCATACTCAGCAGCAAGATGCAGTGCATTGAGAGCTGGATAACCTCTCTGCTTTGTGGACCTTCCAGATGTAATAGTGAAGGAGGAATGCTTTTGGAAATAGGTGTTGCCAGCTGAAACAGAAAACACATTTGTGTAAACACCAGTGATTACATTTGAATTTTTTCCTCAGAATTGTTTTTTTTGTTGTTGTTTTTTTCTTTAACAGTCCCTCATGTCTGGTCACCCTTGCATCATTTCTCCGTATTACCTGTTGCCATAGCATTCAACAAATTATGCCAACTTGATTTGAAATGAGTGAAATTGCACGTTGCTGTGTGTTTGAGTTGGGCAGTGAGAATATAGTGTAAAGCTGCACCAAATATCTAAAACTAGCAGGGATGAGAACTGCATTTGAGTGAGGATATTCACATACACAGCTTTAGGTCTATCCTTTAGCTCCCTTGTTTAGCACTCAGGCCACTTGTGTGGTCAGTGGAGAAAGATGCCCTAATTCAGGGCATGCATGATCTTTTCCTTCAACTATATAGGGAGCATGAACATAAGTATTAAATCATTGTTCTTTTTTTCCTCAGCATATGTCTCAGTGTAGTCATGATCCGTGCTGCTGCAAATGACTAAAGCATCTCTTCTGCAAGTGAGTAGAGGAATACATGTGTGTATCTGTGTTTTTCTTTTATCTTCCAGATTGCACTCACTCGGCTCCTGACTTGCAAGGCAGAAAAGCTCTTTCCTGAGTCACTGAGCTCTAGGATAGGTTTGCCCCCTTTCAGGTTGGTTGTGTAGACAGCTTGCTTCCCCAAATCCCTTCATCTTTATTCCTGTAGATCACACTCTTGTAGATGGGAATGAAGGAAACCCCAGTGAGCTGCGCTGAACTGCAAAGAAATGCTCAGAAGCAGCTGGCTGGAATGATGCCCTCTTTACTGCTCTGGAAGTCTTGCTCTTTACTTCATGTCAAGGAGCTTGTGCGTAGTGCATGGGTGTCAATAAGCCTGGTCACAGGAAAAAAGAACTGAAGGTAGTTGAACTAGCTACATAAATCCCACAGCCCTGGAGGAATGGCTGTGGAGTCTGTCTAGGCAAAACAAGCAGGAGAAATATTATTCATCAGCAAAGTACTAAGGATATGTTTTGAATCCACACACCATGAGCTAATTACCAGATGGGTTGAGTACTGTAAAAGAAAAAAGTCAGAGAGATAAACATCAAAAGGATGATTCAAAAAGCTAGCTGAAATGCCTTTTGTCCCCTTGCTCACAGAAAAAAACCTTCTGTCATTTTGTTTTGTATCACTGTACTTTTTGCTGTGTTAGATTTCCTCACCTCTTTTACTAGGGTGGGAGTACAACTATGCCATATCGAAGATGAACCTTTGGTCTATCTCTCCCTACGCCTCGTGCTAGTGCAGTAGTGGGAGCCTGCCTGTGCAAGGGAGCGCTTGCAGTGGGAGATGGGCTGGAACCACTGTAGAGGAGGATGGGCTCGCTGGTGTTGGGAGCTCTTCATCAGAGCTCTGGCATCTGTGAACTCACACAGGTTTTTAGGGGGCAGTGAAGGGGATCTAAGGTGTGGCACATGTGAGGAGACTTGACGACAAAGGATGGAGCCCAGCAGTAAAAGCCACATTGTTCTCATTAGGCAGGAGGAAGAGAGCAAGCAGAGTCAAGCCATGCAAAAATGACAATTTTTGACTCTAGGGGCCCCTTTGAAGCAGTCCTAACTAATATACTTTGTTTATTTGTCCAGCAAAGCAATTGGTAGATAGAAGCATTCCTGAGGGTTTTTTTCTCATCTATTTGTTCCTTAATCTGTTTTCCTTTTTTTTTTCCCTTGTCCTTTGAATAACAAGGCCAGAGTCAGTGGCCTGTCCCTGGCATTGGTTAAAACGGAGAATTTTGTAGCTGAATGTTAACACACTGTCTTGACCTCCAAATTTTAGACTCTACAATGTATTTAGAGATGTCAGCTGAGAGGGTTCATAAATATTTTACTGCATTACCTCATTCTTGCTGCCACAACATTAAAAGTGTGCTTTCCCTGGATATTTGTTACAGGACCCTGATGGTCACATTGTCATGAGCCGTCTGTGGCTGCTGGCAGCTCCCTCTTCCTCCCCAGCACGGGCTGCAGGAAGCAGAGGCTTGAAATATTAATGAGAGCTAATGTGGTAGAATCGTGTGATTGAAAAAGGCACACACTCACAAACACACGTGCACAGATGCACTATGTCCATGTATGTGTGTGTTTGATGTACACACTGCTGATACCTGAACATACAAGACCAGATGCTAAAGCTGTATCGCAGCCATTAACTGGCATCCAGCAATACAGCATTGTGCACTCCAGCACAGCTGGGCTGCCTCAAGCCCTGCAAAGGTGTCAGATTCCTCACAGTAAGAGCAGATCCCCTCTGAAAAATGATACCACCTCATCAAAACTTTTGAAGGAGGTTTGGGTTGCAACCACAGCACCGAGAGCTTTATGCTAAGAGGAGAATCTCACGTGTTCAGTTTTGGCACCCCATGCCTAGCCACACAAAAGAAATTAAAGGATTGTGTGCCACCTTGCTAGTGAGGAGAGGCAGGAACAGATGGTAACAATACATCTGAGATCTGTGCAGGATTTGTGTCCCTTTAGATAGCTACTCCTGGCTTGGGCTCATGATCTGGTGAGTCCAGAGCCTGGGCTGGGACAGGATTAGGATTTTCATTCCATGCATTTTTTTGGTCACAAACATGAGGGGGGGGGAAGCTGATTTCCTTTTTACATGAATAATCCCCCAGTTATTCTTGAGCAAGGTAAGTCTGCAGGTCCCCTGATCATCAGTCATTCTCCAACTAGTCTTCTCCATAGCAAAAGATTGTTTTCACTACATTTCTACTTTAGTAACAGTTCTAAATATCAGTCATTACAACTGGCCTTGAGAGGTGCTTGTCAGGCTAGGAGAGGCAACGAGAAGTGGTTGGCGGCCACTTGCATGGCTTTCTACATGTGCAGCACATCCCTCACACAACTCTTGAAGCTATGTTATGAATGATTTCTCATACCATGAATTTTATCAACTTGAAATACGGGATTGAAGGAATTTCTTCAATCATAGTAATCTCACTGAATGATTCTGAATACGTATTTCTCCTCCATCTCTTTTTGTGCTGTCCTACGTGCATACCTTAACACTTAATGTGCCCCAAAAAACCTGTAGCCCATCAGCACAGAGGTGCAGGTCTGTACTGCGCTTGTAGCTCCAGCTCCCTTGACCACTAAACAGGGAATTTGCCTTTCCTGTTGCATGCTCACAGGTTGCTTTTCTTTTGCTTTCCCCAAGCTTTTAATAAAGAATTAGATTTCCTCTGGTTTCCTTCCTCTCAAGAAAGAAGCAGCAAAACCTGATCTAAAATAGCCGATATGCACCCAGAGTAGAAGTGTTTTTTAAATATTGCATGATGCCACACAGACCAGCAGCAGTTTTATCTATTTATTCATATCTTTATATTAATTGCCTGGGGATTAACCAATTTAGCAAATCAGGGAAAACTGCGAGAGCTTCGATTACACAAACAGCGGGACCTGAACCATTTGTCTTGTCCCGCATGTGAGGGATGCCTGGTGTTACAGCACTGGATGAGTTGTCAGAGCAGCTGTCCTTGCACTGACTTACAAACTCACACCACTGTGTGCGTAAGCACACGCAGGTTTCTAAATAGAGTCAAGGAAAACATACAGCAGCTGAAATCTGCTTCTTCTCCTGCTTTATGAAGTTATGTCTGGACTCTTGATGGGCAGAAAAAGAGAGTTAATGCATTCATAGGCTGGGAGAGAAAACCAGCAGGTTACTTTGTTCCCTACAGTCTGAGGATGATTCTGCTATCCTGTAGTAAAGGAAAACAGTAAAGAGATGAAAGGTTTTGTTTTGTCTCTTAGAACGGCTAAAGAGAAAGTAGCGGCCAATATTAATGCTGCATTTCAGGTACATGTCAATTTAAAACACATCTTGGGAGCACAGTCTTGCTTTTGCTTTGAGAAGCCTGCCTAACCATTGCTCCTACTGTGAAAATCAATGAAAAATTCTTTAAGAAAAACCCTTTGATAAGTGAAGGGGTTTTTTTCTTTTTCTTTTTTTTTCAGCAGAAATCAAAGTAAGATAATTCACTGAAACTCCTGTTTCTTCTCTTTGCAGGCACTGATCACATAACACTAATGCTGACGTGTTACAGTGCAGAGGCATGTGAACACAGGCAATACTGTGGCTGGGAGCTGCTCCTGCCCCAACCTGGTCTCTGCCTTATCCCCTGGCACCAGGGCAGAGTCAGGCTGACACCAGGGCAAGTCCTGAGGGAGGCATGGCTTTTTACCAAGGCTCACACCCTCGATCTTACTATTTGGTGAACTTCTTAGTTTTTAATGTGAGTACAAGGTGCTATTGAGACACCTCTTGGAGCCAAAGTCCAAATTAATTTGTGGCTGTGGCCGCAGGTGGAGGCTCCCTGCTGTGGGACCTGCGAAACCCATCCTGAATCCTCAGTATTCACAGGCTGCTGAAATGTGAGCACTTTGAGTGGTGCTTCTTTAAACAATGTTACCAGATAATTGATGGGAATGGGAAATAACTAAAACTTCAATACATATGACTTCAATTCCTTGGCCATACCATTTTCCTCACCTCTGAAAATACAGTCTGTTTGAAATAAGAGAAAATTTTTATTGAATTTGCAGTCAGCTCCCTGTCGTCTTACAATCAGGTGGTAAAATGCCTACAGGCTTCACATGGGTGTCCCCACTCTGCCTTGTCTATTAGTGCAGCGTTGGCTAGACAGGGATAAATGGCCTGTTTTAACGATAAGGATCACTGAGGGAAATCCAGAGTGATGTTCACCACTATCACATGGTTGCTGTAAGAGATTTTGTAGCCAAAACACAATTTTCACAATGTAGTGGAAAAGTGAAAGCTCGGTGCTGTAAGTCAGGCTTTCCAAACTTGAGGCTACAGAAAAATGGATCATCTTCCATTTAATGCTTGATGCTGCAGGAACCACCTGGGTTTGCTAGGAGAAGGGCAGTATGAGAACATGTTTCTGTCAATATGTTGCTGATCTTTTACCTCTCTGGCCAATGAGTGCTGCCTTTCACACAGGCAAAGTATCACCTCACCTTTTATCGCACCAGAACATTAAGTTAAAAAAAGAGTAGCTGCTTCAGTTTAAGATGAGTTTGTGGGAAGGTGAGGAAACATTCAGCTCTGGCTTTCGTGCTTCTCCTCTGGCCACTTGGCTGTGTGTCCTTTTCCTATGCAGGAGTGAAACTGAGGCAGGCACTGCTGAGGACTCCATCCTCAGGTAGGGCAATCAGCATTTATGCATTTAGTTTCAAGAGAGGATGGTAATTGGGGACACACAGGTGTAGTTACAGTTGACACAGAATTCTGGATTTTCTATCTTCTGATATGGGCTGCTGTGTAGGAGAAACAAAAATGGGGTGTAGGGATGTGTCCCGAGAATGCGGAGGGAAGCATTCTGGGAGTTGAAGTCCCTGGACAGCATAGTGGGCACATGAGCAGCGTGTGCTGTGCTGTCATTGGTCAGGTCGTCCTCCAGAGAGTTTATAAGGAGGCACTTTTCTTTTAAATAAACAGATTTGGCTACTTGCCAGCTAGCTGCCGGGTCGTGTCTTTTTATATTATATTAATATACCATAATGGGGCATAAAGAGAGCAGCCACAAGTGTGTGGTGTACAGCAAAGGTGATGGAAGCTGCAATTACCCTCCAGAAACAGATCCCAGGGACAATCACACCTCTGGCACCTTATTTCATGTAAGAGAGCAGGCTTCTGTGCAGAAGAGTTCTGTGCAGAAGCAGTGAGGTTGGGTGGTTGCTGTTGTCCTGATGCAGCACCTCAGTGACGTTTACTGAAACAAACCTTCTAGGCAGCAGCAGCTCCCCTGGGAGCTCAAGTATTTTGGAGAGAGCATGAAGGAATCAGCTAAAATCTCTTCACAGCCTCCTGTCTCTCATGGAAAGAGAAGCTCTTCCACAAAAGTGATGCCTGAGTGCTCAGGAGATGCTTCAAACACTTACTGGACTATTCAAACACTTATTGGAGTATTCATGAAATTTGCAAAGGATTCACAATTGTAAGGGTGCCAGAATTAGACCTCATCAGACTTGGCCTCCTTTCTCCATGGACCTTGAAGAAAGGTCATGCCACTGTTTCCTGAAGAAGTGTGTCTTCTGCCAGCACTTGGAAAGCAGCATTCCTGCCAGCTAAATAGAGGAACTGTACTCTCTGGTAAATATGTGCCATATTAATAACAGTCCTATTAAGAGGTGGTAACTACAGCAATCACAGTCTGACTGCCCGACCACCTCAGGGCTGATGAGAAGTTAAAGTGTGCTGTTAAGGGCACTGTCCAAATGCCTCTTAAACACTGACAGATTTGGACCTCCCTCAGAAGCCTGTTCTAGTGTTTGACTACCCTCTCAGTAAAGAAATGCTTCCTAACACCCACTCTGAACCTGCCTGGATGAATGCAGCTTTTAAACTGCAACTTTTATGTAAACACTAAAATATCAGTTCCTACAAGGAAAGTATGCTTATATAACAAAACTGATTTTATCTTACGTCTGTCTTTTCATATGTAGGCTTATTCCATTGAAGAGCTGCTCCTCTATCGAACAAAACAGGAAGGAATCCTAAAATCTGGGAAAATAACCACAAGGACCTATTTCATTTAAGTCTGACCTGGTAAGCTTCTAAGCGGCCATTTAATCCCATCCATCCAATTCAGTTCATGTATACAGGTAAGGGCTTATATTATCACCTTGTGAGCCATAATTTCTTGATTACAAGGGTGGAAGAGGGAAAACAGGAATTTTCCCTGGCAATGCTTAGCTCTGAAAAATGGGACACAGGGGCTTATTAAAGTAGGTTTGATATGCAACATTGGGTCTGTAGTACCTGATGACTTTATTCTTACACTTTGGAGGTTATTGTCACAGCAGCCAATACACTGTCATTAGTAAGCTACAGTATCTCTGGCAGAATCCTAAAACCATGGCATACAACCTGGGAAACAACCCTTGAAAACAAGGAGGTCCAGGAGGGATGGATGTGCTTCAAGCAGGAAGTTTTGAGTGCACAGTAACAGGCCGTACCGATGTGCCGAAAGGCAAGCCGGCGGGGAAGACAACCGGCTTGGTTAAACAGGGAGGTTCTGAAGGAAATCAGGGATAAAAAGAGAGTTTACCGACTGTGGAAGAAAGGGCTGGCTACTTACAAAGAATTCAGGAAGACAGCTAGATCATGCAGAAAGAAAATCAGGGATATAAAAGCGCAATTTGAAGTTAAATTAGCCACCTCTGTTAGGGATAACAGAAAGTCCTTCTATAAATACATTAATAACAAAAGGAGAGGCAAAGAAAAACTCCATTCTTTGAGGGACTTGGAGGGAAACATAGTTAATAGAGATGAGGAGAAGGCTGAGGTACTTAACACCTACTTTGCCTCAGTTTTTACCAGTAGGACAGGTGGCCCTCAAGGCAACTGGCCTCTGGAGCTGGTAGACAGCGATAGGAAACCAAATAGTCCCCTTGTATTCCAGGAGGAAATAGTTAGTGACTTACTGAGTCATCTGGATCCTCACAAGTCTATGGGACCAGACGGGATCCATCCTAGGGTAATGAGGGAGCTGGCAGAAGAGCTTGCCAAGCTGCTCTCCATCATCTTCCAACAATCCTGGCTCACTGGGGAGGTCCCATATGACTGGAAGTTGGCAAATATCACCCCAATCCATAAAAAAGGCTACAAGGCTGACCCTGGTAACTACAGGCCTGTCAGCCTGACCTCAGTGCCTGGCAGAGTTATGGAGCAGATTATCCTGTGTGAAATCACACAGCAGCTACAGGATGGACAAGGGATCAGATCCAGCCAACATGGGTTTAGGAGGGGCAGATCCTGTTTGACCAACCTGATCTCCTTTTATGATCAGGTGACCCACCTGGTGGATGAGGGCAAGGCTGTGGATGTGGTCTATCTGGCCTTCAGCAGAGCCTTTGACACTGTCTCCCATAGCATACTCCTGGAAAAGCTGGCAGCCCACGGCTTGGACAGGGGCATTCTGTGCTGGGTCAGGAACTGGCTTAAGGGCCGGGCCCAGAGAATGGTGGTGAACGGAGCTGCATCCAGTTGGCAGCTGGTCACCAGTGGTGTTCCCCAGGGGTCAGTGCTGGGCCCAGTCCTTTTTAACATCTTTATCGATGATTTAGATGAGGAGATTGAGTCCATCATCAGCAAATTTGCAGATGACACCAAGTTGGGAGGGAGTGTCGACCTGCCAGAAGGCAGGAGGACTCTGCAGAGGGATCTGGATAGACTGGAGAGATGGGCTGACTCCAATGGGATGAGGTTCAACAAGGCCAAGTGCTGAGTCCTGCACTTTGGCCACAACAACCCCCTGCAGCGCTACAGGCTGGGGACAGAGTGGCTGGAGAGCAGCCAGGCGGAGAGGGACCTGGGGGTGCTGATTGACAGGAGGCTGAACATGAGCCAGCAGTGTGCCCAGGTGGCCAGGAAGGCCAATGGCATCCTGGCCTGCATCAGGAACAGTATGGCCAGCAGGACCAGGGAAGTGATCCTTCCCCTGTACTCTGCATTGGTGAGGCCACACCTTGAGTATTGTGTTCAGCTCTGGGCCCCTCAGTTCAGGAAGGATATTGAGGTGCTGGAGCGGGTCCAGAGAAGAGCAACGAGGCTGGTGAAGGGACTTGAGCACAAGTCCTATGAGGAGAGGCTGAGGGAGCTGGGGTTGTTTAGTCTGGAGAAGAGAAGGCTTAGAGGCGACCTCATCACTCTCTTTAACTACCTGAAGGGAGGTTATAGCCAGGTGGGGGTTGGTCTCTTCTCCCAGGCAACCAACAATAGGACAAGGGGACATGGGCTCAAGCTCTGCCAGGGGAGGTTTAGGTTAGAAGTTAGGAAGAAATTCTTTACAGAGAGGGTTATCAGGCATTGGAATGGCCTACCCAGAGAGGTGGTGGATTCACCATCCCTGGAGGTTTTTAAAAAGAAATTGGACGTGGCCCTTAGTGCCATGATATAGTAATTGGAGTTGGATCAGGGGTTGGACTTGATGATCTTGGAGGTCTTTTCCAACCCAATCTATTCCATGATTCTATGATTCAGGTTGTAAGGGACCTCAGGAGGCTTCAGGTCAAACCTCCCATGCAAAGCATGGTCACTTAAAACACGTTACTCGGTCAAGTTTTGAAAACCTTCAAGGCTGAAGATCCCACAGCTTCTCTAGGAACTTGCTCCAGTGTTTGACTGCTCTCATGATAAAAACAGTTTTTCTTCTCCCTTGTTGCAGTTGTGTCTGTTGCCTCTTAAATCTATCATGCAGCTCTGCAGAGCTTGGCTCCGCCTTTTCTATACCTCACCAATAAGCTCTCCCCTTGGACTCCTCCTTCTTAAGGCTGAACAAACCCAGATCCTGCAGCCCCTCCTCACATGTTGTGCCCTCGAGCTGCCTACCAGGCTCAGTCCAGTATGTCAGTATCTTTGTTGAACTGGAGACCCCAAACCTGCATGCAATTCTCCAGATGTGGTCTTGCAAGTGCTGAATAGAGAGGACTTATAATTTCCCTTGACTTTCAGCTGTGTTCTTGTAAATAGAGCCCACTATCCTGTTGGTTTTCTTTACCTCAAGAGTACACTGCTCATACATCTGCAATTCCATGCAATTACCACCCCTGATACTGGCTCTTTTTATTGTAAAGCTGTCCCCAATCCACCTACCTAGTCTGAATTGCTGCAAGGAGTTAGTTTGTCTCAGAGGCAGGACTTTGCTGCATTTATCTTAGTTGGTGATGTACCTGGCAGATAATTTCTCCAGCATCCTGAGATCTGCCTTTAAAGGAAGTCCTGCCCTCCCTGTAGCAACTGCCCACCCCATGTCCCAGGAGGGCAGCTGACATGTTATCACAAACCTCCCCAGGTCCAGGTTTGGTGAAACAAACTTGCTGAAGGTGCACTCTGTTAGGTCCTCCAGGTTGTTAATAAACATGTTAGATGGTACTGGCCCCAATACTGACCACCCAGAGTGTGGGCTGCCAGTTCTTTATCTGGATAGCTGGTCAGAGGATTGTCATCAGCAGTACACTTCTCACATGTTGTAGGTAGCTACCCAGTCCATGTCAGCGATTTGATTGAGTTGTTTTTAAAAAAAATAAATAAAAAACCCAACAGAAGAATCCTTTTATTTTCAAAGGTTGATCGATCCATGAAAGAAAGAGCAGCACATTTCTGCAAAGCCCAAAGAACTACAGCTCATTCCAAAGACATGTTTTTTCTCACCAGAAAGGAAGTGCCTGTTAAAGAGAAGGAACCAGGAAGGGAGACAGGACCAACTGTGGCCAGCGTGGTTCTGCTGTCTGGTACCTTTAGAAATACATTACACCCTTCACACTTCTCCTTCCAGTGTTGCTTTCCTTAAAATCACTGAACACCCAGGTGAGGATCCATCCAAGCATAAATGACATTTTAACATCCCTGGAGGCCATGTCAGGGCTGCCCTTTATATTTTGATTTTCATTCACAGGACCTATAGAAGAAATGGAGCAAAACTGTCCAGGGGGAAATGCTGCCTGGCTGTATGAGCAGCTACCTTTCCATTACACTTTGGAGGAAATCTGGTTGTCTTCCAGTGAGTTCCAGTCACCAAATTATTTTATTGTTACAATATCATGAAGCGATTTTTATTTTGTGCACTTCAAGGTGCTCAAAATGTTACTTTTCACAGTATAGAATGGATGAGACAGCATTTGTCATGGAAGCACTCAGCAGAGTATGTTTCAACTTCATTTAGTTGTGCTGTTTTATGAAGTTCTGCAGTACAATGTGCCAGCAAATTATGTTAATTTTAGTTTCTTTCTGGTGATTAACTAATCATTCATATAATAAATAGCAGCTAACTACAAGAGTCACAGAGTCAGAAGAATGTCAAACTCTTCCCATTTCATGTAAAAAGGCAGAGGAAAAAATACTTCTAAAATGACTTTGCAACATGTGCTTTATTTTAAGTCATTACTGAATCAAAACTACACAGTATACCTTTTTAACATACCCTACCCACTCAGTGATTTTTTTTCTCAATATATTTTTAACATGGAATGAAACCTACACTGCAATTGTAAATTTTCATGCTACAATGTTCTCTAATGAGCCATTTGTGTCACTAAGAAGAGCAATTTACGAAAAAGGCCATTTTTCAAGCTCATATGTCTATATTTGGGCAACCTAAAAAAAAACCCGTCTCGGATGTAAAAATGTGACTTGGAATATGTAAACATTTTCATATACCTGAAACACTGGAAGAAGAATATCAGCTAACAGCAAAACAACAGTTGCCTTACATCATTGAAATGGGAAAAAGCATGTCATGAGAAGCAGAGAGAAGCACACATTATTCAGTCTTTAAAGGGTTATAAGAAATGAAGTTGCTCATTAGGTCATTGAATTCACTTTCTTTTCTCATCTAATGGAAAGCAGGAACTTGGAAGAGAATGGCCCAGCAGAACACCCCAATAATTCACCATAATTATTCTAGCCATTAGTCTTGACAAAGTGTCAAGTTTTCAGTTGCTTTTTTTTCCTGAGAAAAGTCATTGATGTTTGGTGGAAATGTCTCCTGTGACTGTACAAATAAAATAAGGCATTTAAACAGATTGTTACTTGTTTTCTTTTTGCTAACAGAGGCTTGTCCACAGTGTCCTTTGTACATCACAACCTCTGCTTTTCTACAAATGGGTATGGCTAGAATGTCTTCAGATCCCACTGCGGCCCTGGGTCTTGGGTGTCCTGAAGGCTAGTCAGTGTCCCATTACTGTAGGTTGAAAGTCAGTGATGTACAACAGCATATTGCACAATCCAAACTGTATGGCTCCAGAAAGGGTTAAGAAGGTACACTGGAGTCATCTGTGGATTCACTCCCTTCATTTCTTTTAAAGTTGTAAGGGTCGTCCGGAAAATTAAATTAGCCAGACAAAGATGCAAACTTTTTGTTGATTAAATTACAAAGCAGTCCCCAGGTTGTAGAGGAGTGGCACATTAAAACCAACAAATCATTCAACCTTCCTTACTGTTGATCCTTAATTCGAAAGGCAGCATGGATTCCTAAGGCCGTAGCTTCCAGGATTCCTTCAGTGAAAAATCATTGCTACCCAACTATAAAAGGCTTAGCTCTTAAGAGAATATTGTGCTTTTTTTTCTTTTTCCTTTAAAATTCAGATTAAATCAACTTGATTTGCAGTGTGACACCAAAGAGATCAATTAGTTTTTTCCCTAGTCCACTTGATCATGGTCTCTGGTGAGCGATACAGGAATATAAGTTTGGCGTACAGATCTTCTTCTAGTTCCAGTTCTCCAGTCTCTCGCACTAAGAAAATGTCAGTACACAACTTCAAGATTCGGTCTACATTGGGTAGCTCCTCAAACATGATGGAGTGAGAGATCCCACTGAAAAATTCACGGACAAACTTTCCTATCACCAGGACAACTGAGGCATATAGTCCCATAATGCTGAAAAGAAAGAAAGGAAATCATGCCTTGAAAAAGAGTCAGCCAAGTGTGAGGAAGCTCATCTACATGTCTAAGTGTAGTCTGTGAGCTGGGTGAACATTAACTTCTAATTAGGATCGTGCTTTTGCTGTGCTGCAGGATGAAGGAAAGTAAGGTCTTTCAAACACCACAGAAATATGGAAACATAAACAGCTGGGGCTGCTGACTTGAACAGTTTAACCCCAGTTGCTGATGGTCTCATGTCCTGTCTGCTACAGCTTGGAAGTCATGACTCCTGCAACTTGGGAAATCTGACAACAGCTGGCTGCTAAAGGCAAATAATCTGCCAGGTTTCATATTTAATATTTTTTATTAAAATTACAGATTACATATGTAACTGGTGACAAACAGGTTAGTTTGTCACCAGTTACATATGTAATCTGTAATCTGTTTACCTGTCTCCCCTTATAATCCTCCTATGGGGATTTCTCCAAAATTTTACCAGAAGGATGTATCTCCTAGGAATGCACAGTCTCCTTCCTTCCTCTCTCTGTGGAGATGTATTTCATAACTGTTTCACACCCAGGGTCCTGACTACAAGATTGGGAAGGTTGCCAAAACTGGGTAGAATTTGGGCAGAACCTGACCTGCAGCTAAGCTGACATCTTTTGAATTTTTTTACTTCAATAGGAAATTGGTGTGAAGGGTGCTTCTGTTTTTATTCCCACTGGAGAGCAGTTACCAAGGGTGATACTATTCCTTACAAATATTAACCCTACTATAGATAATATTAGTAGACATTAACTTGAAAATCTCACAGAACTCCTTTTCAAAATGTTGTAACGTTCAAACACAAAAACCAACAAAGAATTAACCTCCACAAATCAGCAAATAAAGTCACCTCTACTTCTGTCTCATGTACTTTATTTAATTTTATGTAAAGATTCCTTCTTACCCATAACCAGCCAAAAATCCAAGGCTTGGAGGACTGACTTTATCACTGAATATGATGAGTTCAAGACTATCTCCAGATGTTTTGAATGTTTTTCCAAGCTGATTCAAAACCCACCACTCACGAACTCCCTCACCAGACTCATTGTTTTTGACCAGGGAAACTGTGATATTTTTCCATTTGCAGTCTATTGAAAAAAAGAAGTGTTAAAATATATACACAAAGAATTGTGGAAATCAAACTACTTTGAGACAGATACTTCAAACATCTGCATAAGAAAATGACTGAGCAATGTAAAAGCAAAAGTTTTTTATAATTCTCCTAAACCCCATTTTACATTATTTCTGTACAAAAGTACGAAATTTATAAAACCTAGACTTCTGTGTTTTTCCTTCTGCAAATCTCATCTGAATCTGCATTAAATAAATAAAATATTTCATATCACCTACATTTTCTTCTGTACAACTGTCAAATCATTTTGGTATTTTCAGTCCAAAATGTCAGTAACACTCATCATGTGTGCATTTCAGGCCTAAAGGAAGACATTTAGCCTGAGGGATAGCAATCAGCTTCTAGATGTCAAAGTGAAACTACCACTGTAAATGATTTATGTCTCGATATAGAAGATGTTATTCCCTTATATCAAGAAAAGCATACTATCCTGCTTTATGCATACTGATCACACAGACAGGAGGCAAACTCTGATCATCCTGAATGTACATTAGTAGTGTATACATTAAAGCCTTTCTGAAGAATGTCAAATTAAGGACCTGACTAATGACTTGTAAGCACTTGTAACTTATTGCTATTGCTACTCATAGATTGATACTTGAGGTTCAGTCTCAAAAATAGTTTTTCCCAATTAATCTAATCACTGAACCTTGACAGTAATGTCCTACATGCTACTACTACTAGTACTAGTACTACTAATATGCTCAAACGCCAAATTTAACCTTTGTTGAGCAAATTGCTCTTCAATAAAGACTTGTTTCTACTCTTCTAATCCAACAGGTTTTTCACGTGTTATGTGCCCATGTGTTCATGTATTCTGTTTGTCTGTGAGTACCTGTATGCACTCTGACTCTGAAATTCAATGATTTATCTAAACTGGGTTCTTTGCATCAATAAGAAAGGAACATCTTAAAAACCCCCAAATTATGCAGTGTCATTATTTAAGTTGAGGAGCTACATTTGCAGACATGCAATGCTACTGACTGTTCCTAGTAAGGTATTAGGGAGATGCAGAGAAGTAAAACTTCTGATCACTTAGAAAACAAAGGAAAACAGTTCCTAAAGCAGAATTGAAGGAAAGGAGATGGACTTCATCCTTAGAGTCCTTACTGTTAAATACAAAGCTATTGTATACCTGTACATCCAAATGTATTTTCTGTCTTATACTGTATTACCTTATCTTGCCTCAATCTTGCGGGCACCAAGTAGAAACCATTGTAAGTGCATTTCAGACTGAGGCACCTTGTAACATCTCAGTGAATGTACAAGTGTGAGTGCTGTGTTGCACTTCTTTCAACCATATTTTGTTTTTCATGGTCTGGACACATACCTTTCAATAGCTGCTTTATGGGTTTTGCCAGAGAATCACTAGGAGCCTTGATATAGTATGGATACACTTCCTCTAATGTTCTGAAAAAAAATGAGAAAGCAAATATTTCATATTTTTATATGTCTAAAATAATTTAGAAATATCTAACAGGGCTTATACACAGTTCCCAGTAATTCTTGGCTCAAGCTATGACTTTATAGTGTTCAGATGTCACATCTGAAAGTTAGCTGGATTTATGGGCTATGTTTTGTCAGAACTTCAGCAGGGAGCTCCATCCATAATGTCACCATTCATACACTATGAATTCCACACACCTGAGGCATGCGTGTTTGCAAGGAATTTAGGCTTTATATTTTGTTTCCCTTTTTAACAAAGCTGCTTTTTATGGTCAGCTGTAATGTCATAAAGAAAGGCAGTAGTAAACAAGCTAGAAAAATACTTAGCTAGAAAAATATTTGATGAGAACAGTTATTACTTCAGAATTGCAAAATGTTTCAATAGTAACACCTAAAAAGAGTGAGAATTTTTGCCAGAATCTTTAATCAGGAAATATTTTCACAGTTTTTAGGAGGATTTCAAACTTAAAAAGAAAGATGTTTGTAAAAGTTCTTCCACTGGACTCCAAATCATCTTAAATCAGAATAAATTACCAGCATCTAGAGGGAGAGACATTTCATTAAAAGCAGAGATTCTGTCCTAACTTTTTCCTCAAATGGCTGAAAAATTCTAGGGAAGCAGAGCTCTCAGGGAAGTCCTGTGACACTTGCCTCCAGCAGGTCCAAAAAAAAGGTAAGAGCTCAGCAGCTAAGTTGTCCCCATAGGGGTGGTAACAGAAAGCTCCATGTTGAATAGCTGCAACAACTGTTTTTCCTTTATGATCAGGTAAAAAAAGCTTAAATCAACAACATTAAGGCAATATATTTGCAGGACAGGCAAATGCAGGTATATCTTCTATGTCACTGTTTGCCTCCTACAAAGGGAAAATTATAAACAAATTGCCTCCTCCCACAAATGAGAAAAATCTATCCTCCATGGCTGTACATCACCTTGGGAAATATTCCTGCATCCTCATACAGCAGGAAAGTAAAAGAGGCATAAAATATTTTTAAATGCAATGATCAGATGTGCAACAGCAATCTGTTTGGATGTACAAGTGTGTGGGGAGGTGCAGAAAAAGAGCTGTACATAGAAAAGGCAAATGTAACTCCTACCTACTAACAGATAAGAACCTCTCAGATTTTTAATAATACCAGTTGGCCTCATTTTAAACTTTTCAACTCTGGTAGCCACAAATCAAATTAGATGGCCTTCAGGGATGATGTGCTGGCTTAGCAGTACTTAGAGACTACTGCTGTAAAGTAATCCCCAGTGAGCAGGCGGAAGAGGAAGAGCCAGACTCTTTTCCAGTCTGGAAGGAGGCACCACTGCTGTTAATGCTATAAGGCTATATCCATAGAATAATGTTTAATATTCATATTAGGACCATGCCTTGTGAATTTCCATTACAGGAAAAGATCTAATGTCAGAAATGATTGCAGATGTTACCCTTTGACCGCAGTGATTTAACACTTCCTTGCCAATCTCACACTATTCAAAAATAACAATGTGAAATGTAGTCTGGATGGTTATTTAGAACAAAAAAAATCCTCAATACAACATCCTCAGATCAAGTTGAACGGAAGTAACGCAAAGGCAAGTTGAACTATAAATATACTGTAGTGAACTTGTGTTTATCCAGTAAATCAAAGAAAAGTTGCTAATAGCTTCACCATGCTTGTTGGTGATGATCCAGTGTTTGTGGTCTTCTCAGCCTACATTTATAATAGAAAGCGAGCTTTTACCTTTAACACTGCTATTATTTGACTTCAGTGCTGTTGGTCTCTGTTATTAGAGGGGGCAGACAAATGCACAAGCTTGACCTTCTTGAGAAATCAGGCTTCAAAAGGGAAAGTTTGCATATAAATAGGCAAAGAAAATAACTTACACCTTTTTCAGTTGCTCTCCAGACATCATTGTAGCAATATCTGTTCTGGTTTTGTTTTGTAGTTTAAAGGTAAGTTTATCTGATGCTATTTCAGCTTTGGCACCAAGGGTGAGATTTCTGTTGTAAGTAAAAGGGAAGACACACTGTCAGCCAACAATGTGAGCATAACCTAAGCACTTTTTTGTTGAATGCAAGAGCTAGTTGTTTAACTAGTCGGCACTGACCCTGGCTAACCTAGTCTTGGATAAAGCAAGCATCATGCGACCTGTACCTGAGATGGTGTGGGTTTTTTCACAGAGGATATGTAGCAGCCTTAAAGGTTTGTTTTTCTAACTGACTATGCCTTTGTATACAGGACAATAATGACACATTAGTATAATTTTGCTCTCACTTTAGGCAATGGGACCGTTCAGTGTCAGGATAGCTAAGGATTTGCAGTCAGCTACAGCTTCCCAAAACACCACCTCAGCCCTGCAGAAACTTGTCTAACAGACTGATAGGACCTCCATGCCTCCCCCTCAGGCTTCACACCAGCTGCAGAACACGACTGGTGCAGGATCAGCTTTCGCACAATGCCTTATGCCATGCTCTGTGGTCCAAGTGCAGCAGCTGGGTAAGGCTGAGGGCTGGGAGGACTGCACAGAAACATTCCCAGCAGATGCTGTGCAAAGGCAAACAATGTGTGACACAACGGGCTTATCTTACTGCTGCTTGTGGTCTCCTTGCCTAGTGAAAGACAGCATTTAAGTAGAGGGTCACTGTGGTAAGTCTTTAACACTTCCAGTTATTCACGGTCACAATGTAATCCACAAGATATAATCTGAGGGTGAAAAAGGTCTCTTTCAACTAGTGTATGAATGCTTGTAGTTATGAAAGCATATGGGCAAACTGAGTAGCAGTATTAAAAATTAATATAGGGCTCAGAAATGACGGAGTGGAGTAATTCACTAGCTAATACTCAATGCTTCCCGGAAAATAAGAGGGGTCAAATAAAGTTAAATTAAGGGCGCAGATTCATTACTATTTTTGACTGTGGAAAGACTGACCCAGCAAGTTCAGAGTTCCCACAGTGATTCAGCTGACCTGCTTCTTGTGCATAGTCTTTTGTTATAACAATCCAGCTTCTACTTCCAACAAAACATGTAGATACCAGGGCTGCAAAGGAACTTAATTTCCACAAAGTGATGACTTCAGTTTAATCCAGCAGTCTACAGGAACCCCAGATGGCAGACAGTAGTGAACAAATGACCTTGGTGACTGGGTGTGGTCTAGCCTGTGTGCAACAACTTTATTTTTTAGGCTGTTTCTTTCAAAAACTTCATTGTAAAGTATAGTTCACTGAGGCCAAAGGAATCACAAGTAAATAGGCAAAGGTCTCAGCAAAAGGGATCTGTGCCATTGTTATGTTATTTGCATATAAAAATAGTTTGTCAATTCCAGACTCTCTTAAAAAGAGGACCAAGCAGTTCTGTTTCTATTTCCTCACAGGCTTTATGCCTTAACTAGGTCTAAGTATTCAATTTCCATAAATGATAACAACTGTTGTTAGGGCAGTTTATTTGAACAACTCCATGTAAAACTGGCTAAAATTTTCTTACTTTTCCTTCCCCTCAAGTCCCATTGAAAACTCTATCATGCCATTTTAAAGAATCTACTTGGAAGTGGCTCCACTTCTCTGTTTTTGAGAACTGCAGGCAACAAATATTTCCCTGAGTAACAAAAGTGACTTCTCTCTGTCTCCCTCCCACTTATAGTTTTTTGCTCCGCAGTACAATAACTAAAAACTAGACCAAAAATGCAGCATGGAACTGTTCTACTGAGGAAATGCGTGGCAAACAGCCTTTTTAATTACCTCTGAATGGTCCACGAAAGAACTACAGTGAACTCAGATGAAAAATCCTTCAGTCCTTCTATCATTTTCTGTCTACTGGGAGGGCTGATGGTCCATAAAGAATTTGAATTTCCTTCTAGATCTGCTAAAGTTATATCTTCTTTTCCATAGCCCTCTAGAAACTGCAAGGCAGCCTGTAGGTGCAGAAGAGGAAAATAAAATTTCAGTGCAGTGATATCCACAAGACACAGAAACACGTCTCCCAGTCAGACAGAACTGTAAATGTTTGATTAACTGTAAGTTCAGGGGTGTGCACTGATTGCTTTCCTCAGGTACCAATTGGGGCTCTAGATGGGAAAGGGGATTAACAAAGTATACCCAAGCTAAGAAGGCAAAACAAAAACGGCCTTGCTGTTTGATGGCCATGAAGGTCAAAGTGAGCCTTAAAGTTCAGGAAGTAAAGTCTGTAGAGTTTAAACTTGAGTTAAAATTTTACTCTGTCTTCTGTTGAGTATCTTTCTGCATAGAAAGATGACTGCAAAGGATAAACCAACTTGAAACTCGTAACTTTGAAATGGATCAAGGTTACAATATTAATGCAGTCATACATGGGCTATTTGGTAGGATCTAAGATCAAAACCTATTAATTCTTGAATGGGGTAGTAGCAAGCACTTCTTTTAAAGCTATATCTGATCAAATGACAGTTGTGTTAGTACTGCAACAGTTTCTACTAATTACTAATCTTTTTCTTGTAGAAACTTGTGAAAACTTTATGCATATTGCTTCATGAAATACTGAGAGTTTGCTTAAATGGTTGTTTTGACATTTTAATGTCAAAATATTTCTAGGCCATGCATGCTTTCTTTTGACAGCACCACCTCTCCTCGCCAGGAGGTGAAAGATGTGTGTGCTATAGGAAGGACCATGGGGCTTAAAAGGGCCAACACTCTTATGTCCCCACAGCACATTTGTTTTGGCAGCACACAAACAGCATCATGTCTCCTAAAGGTTTGTGTCATTTAGAAGGGAGGTTTTTATTCAGAGAACAGGACAACTAAGTTTTCTGTCTTCCAGGATTTTGTGGAAAGATGTCTAGATTAATGGTAGTTTGCCTGACCATAACCCAGCTCTATCCTGACAAATGATTTGTGTGAACCTTTACTCATTCTACTCTTTGAGAAAATATCTTCCAATTGATGACAGCACTGATTACCAATTATAACTACACAAACAAAACTCACAAAAGGCCTCCATGGAAACATGTACACATTTTTAAGTAATGAGGTATTTTACATTTCACTTACAGTGTTACCCCTATAGCCTGCCAGAAGCATATTGAAACCAGTCTGATTGAAATCCTTGAGCTGACTCTGTTGAGCACTCATTGTGAAAATAGGCTGGGAAACAAAAGAACACACACTTGTCACATTTACTTCACATCGTCTGCTACATACACAGTATAGCATCTTGTGCATTACAGCCCAAGACAATTATGGCACTCAATCCAACAGAAGAAGATTATAATTCCATTCCACTGAGATGCAAGCTACCTCCAATTATCTTGTATTTACCATGTGGACCTGTAGGCAGTTATCTGAGTGTATCTGATGCAGGATAATTTATTTGGATTCCACTGCTAGTAGATTATGGTTTTAACTCTAAAGTGAAGATAGTATTTTACATCAGTGATAAACTAACATGATTTTAAACCCAAAAGGGATAATTGGTGGAAGTTTGCCTGATACCTTGCATATGGCAGGGGAGTTCAATTCAATGAAGGGAAGAAAAATAGTACAGGAAATACAGTGCAAAAACCAGAGTTAACTTTTAGTGTGTCTTCTTTTTTTACCTGATAACCTCCTAGAGTTATTGTGATTGATACATCTAGAGGCTTGTTGGTGATGCCTGCAACAGATTTGATTAAAGACATGAAGAGCAGTGGGAACCAGACAATACAAATCAGCAAGACGATAATCATGCCACCCATTCCATACTTCACAACTTTCTTTTTCTTCTGGCCTCTTGGTTGGGGATATCTCTGCAAAAGCAAACAGCAATATGGTAATGTCTCTTCTATCAGAGGTACACTTCATATGATTTGATGAGTAAATATATAACGATATTAAGGCTTCCCGTCTTTTGTGGTAAATTGCTACCCATTGCCAGGCCAGTTATTCTGAGATTTTTTTTTTAGCCAAGCCTGCACAGACACTTAATTTCTGGTGACAACAGAGAAAAGTGACAAATTAACCCATATCAGGTGTGTGTTCAATGTGAAAAATACTGGGATTTTGATTCTTCACAACAATAAAGAAGGAAGAAATTGCTAGGATAATTAGAATTTTTTTGTCTGAATGAGTGCAAACATGAACTCACATGAACAAAATATAAAATAATAGCAGCAACAGTGATACAATGTTTTGTTCCAAAAACTGCTGTTGTGATTGACCCACTGTCTTGTATATAGCCTTCCAAAAAGTTTTGTCTCAAAGCTCCTTAAGGCAGTTCCTCTCATAGATCTTGAAATGCTGCAAACCATATATCAAAGTTGGGGGAGCAGAAAAATTGTTTGCCAGCAACTGACATACACAATCAGTAGGGATGTCTGATATTGCACTACCTCCACATTCATTTCATACTTCACTTACAGTATTTCCAAGAGTTGTTCACAGGCTTTATCCAATCTGTTTCTAGTGAATCTGACACCAACTCCATTTAAATAATGTTTACAGTTTTGTTGTTGTCCCTAGAATATTGATACTGCTGATGTAACATCCTTCCCTTTCTTAGTTTTTGAGACCAAAAGTGACTTTCCTTTTCTTCTCCTTTCAAAGCAGATCACATGGTATGTCTGTTTTCCCTTGCCCATAATGCCCTCCCTCTGTTATTTGCCTCATAACTGAATACCTCAGTAGCTTCACCATCCTGTAAAATGCCTTACCATCACTGTAATTTATTTTGGTGTATTCTCTTACAAGGATTTAACTCTGTAGTGTTTAGGAGTCTGTCTTTCCTGCACTGTATACTGCATGTGTAAAATAGAGATGCATTTTGCATTATATTGCACTGTACCACGAATACACGACAGGAATACGGCTTTCAGGAAATTGTTCTTGCTTTACAACATGAATCCATAAAGCCCTATGAGAACATTAAATTTGTAATACAATGCTATATTTAAAACAAATTAGTTACTTTTCGAAGCAGTGTATCAAGTAATTTGTCCTATGCTACAGAATACTCTTTTCATTAAAATATCATATCAAGATCAGCAGGGGTATATTATTTGTCTGTAAGAGATTAGTTCAGGAACTTTTAATGACATTACAGAACACCTCAGAGAGACTCTAACAGTATTTAGGCATACCACTCAATGTGTGAGAGACAGAGAGAACTAAAGTACCTTGAACAATACGTAAAGTCATGGTTAGATATTTTGCTACATGGCATTAGCACACACATTCTAGCTTAGACATGGAAATTTTTCCATGTCAGCTCTCTGCTACATATAATGCACATGATCCTGTTGTGGTATAAAAAAACACTGTGAGACGGACAGTCAAAGTAGAACTGGATTATTATTTCTCTGACCACTGAAGTTCTTCGGAACTTCTTCCATTCATGGCAGTAGTGGGAGTCACAGAGAAAAAGCCTATATCCAAGATTTGTGTGCTCTTTAGCTCTGAGTTAATCTAAGTCACATACTTGGAAAGTAATTGCCATTAAGAGACAGGATTATAATAAAAGTAGAAATACGTCAGTAACATTTAAAAATAAATCCATTTCAATGCAGACGTAGAATTTCTGACTGGTTTGGTCACTCTTAAAATAATGCATAATTTCTATTTCAAACTGGCAAAATAAGCAAGCATATGGTTGCAATCTTTATAGCGGTTATAAGGAATCCAGAATTTACAAGTTTAATTTGAACTGAAGTTTAAATGATTTAAAGAGACTGAAATTTCAGTCAGACAAATGGTGGGTTTATCTGGCCTACAGTTCAATTCTGGATGTGCAGAGACTCTCCTGAGACAGAGGAGCCAGCTGAGTTCCCTCTACAGTTACATGAAACTGATGTCCCTGGGACCTACAGGGACATGGGCACGAACTTTTCCTTCTACTGATCTTTCTCTTCAGCTACAGTTTCCCTGCTACTGCTGGTTACTTATCTAGTTGTGCGTGAGACTGTGTGAATACCAGCCCTGAAACCCAGGCATGCAATTAAGCCAGAAGGCACATGCTTGTGGAGTTCACGATAATGGTGGAAAAATAAGGTAGGCACAAAAGAGAAGCCATTTGAAATTCCACTCCAACTGACTGCCAACTACCGTAAACCACCGAAGAGTCTGGATATTTCTGAACATAAGCACCAGGTATATCTTCTAACAAACTGGTTTTATGGTGGATTTCCCAATCATTTAGGGAGTCATGATTATTTCTCTAAATTTCTGCAAGGGGGAAAGGAGGCTTGGATCACTTATATGGGGCTTCCTTACTTTTTCTGACTCTCGCCAACACTTCAGGATGAAGATATGGGCATAGATATCTTCAACACAGATCCAGCTGGAAAGACTGAGAGTGGTATCGGTCCAAACCCAGTCCATTACTGCTCTCAGCTCAGTCAAAAATGGAACTAGGCGGAACCTGGAGGGAGATCACAGCAAATAACTCATCAGAAACAGAGGGATCACAATGAACAAGCACAGCATGTGTATATATGATGAGAGGGAGAATTAAGACAATATTAAAAGAGCTTACTGGGAGATATTGTAAATACAAATGCAATCATATCCTGAAATTGCATGGCTAGTACAGATCTGCTGTTGCTCATGTTCTTCTAGATCTCCTTGTCAGGCCATAAATATGCTTTTGCATCATTATGCCCAGTAATTGCGATCGAGCCGTTGATGGAATAGTAAAAGGCTTTCGTGTATCCCTAAATTCCTCTGACCTGGGAGTGAAGACCATGTTTTCCGCAGGACGGTGGGAATTTGTTTTATACCTCCTTACACCAAGTGGTGCATGGCACCTTTGCAGTAGGTGGGCAGTCCTCAGTTGGGTATGGAACTGGGCTTTTTAAATCTTAAGCAGCAGAAGAATGTAGGCTAACAGGAAATCAATATACATATAACACTTTTCTGATCAGCCAGGTCACAAAGAGCATTTCATGTGAGGAAAGCCTTCTTCTGTAACTTTTCCTACTGGAATGCACTAAGCCCATACTGCAAATATTGTGAAAATGCTGAAATTATTCCAGTTTTTCTGTGGAATACATATATGCTTTGAACTAGCTTAATCACAAGATCATTGTAACAGTCCAAGTGGAGCGTGAAGTAAGGCTCTGTAAGACCACCTCTCACTCCAAGCAATGCCTGTTACTTGCACTTACACTCCCAACTTCTGAAGAGTTTCAAATGTGCAGCACTTCTCAAAGGAAACATTTTTTGATGCATAGTTCTTATTTCTCAGGTGTATTGTCTTTCACTCGATTTCGTTCACCTGTTGAGGTAGAGCCTGTAGACCTGCTCCAAACATATCTTTGGGATTTGACACCTTACCAGTTTTTAGGACTGCAGAACTAATAACATTACCTGTTTTCTAGTATAATGTGTAGCCCCTATCTCTGTTCACAGAGGTGATTTCTTAGAAGTGTTAAAAATGTCTCTTCCATAGGGGCCTGAATGGGTTTCTGGTGTATCAGGCTTCTGGGTTCAGAGTGGGTGATCAATTTTTCTGAAGTTTGCATTCCTGGAACAGATTTTTTTTTTTTTTTTGTGGACTACAGGGGACATATGGCATATACAGAGTATGCTGTGCAAAATTTATTGTCTTATTTCCAGCAGTCTGTGAAGAACCCCACCAACTCATTATAACAAGTCCTTATTACACAAAAGAAAGAAGGGCAGTAAGTCTACACTTACCCTTGAAATAAGAACAGGTTGACATAGTTATAGCTTTTTGTGAGGAAGTTACCAAGAACACGAGTTGGATATCCGCAGCGTATCTGATATGCTGATAAGCCAAAATAAACACATTTCACAAAATACCAGAGCTGGGCAACTGTGTTCTGGCTAAATTTCCTGTAAAGGAAAAGATGGATAAAAGAAAATGATAAGCTTTGTATCTGTGTATGACCAAATTAGCTTGAAATGCTTTGTACTTCTGGCAGTTTCCCTTTCCTGAGATCCTGTAAAAAGCCCATGGTTTCTGACCCCATGGTAGGATTAAAACAGTGTTTGAAAGATGCTGAATGAGAAAGTCTATAAACAGCATCCATTGCCACCTCAGAGTCACAGGGGAGAGACTGAGAATAGGGTTCCCAAAGAGTGAGAGCCTGGGGCAGTGTCTTCTCCCTCTGGATGCTAGAGGTCCCTTTACACCCAACGCAGATTAGTCTTCCCTTGGCCCCCATGACGGCACATCACTCTGTGAGCCCTTGGGTAGTGGCTGAACACAGACAGTTTTAATGGCTATTTCTGTTCATGAGAGCACCTCATACAGAAATTTAAGACAGACTGACCTCTGAAAATGTTTTTCACCCTCCCCTGATTGTCTTATTCTGGCAAATAGTTCAGGAACCATTTTTTGAGTTCAGTTGAGTTTTGAATATCTCTGAAGATGGAGATCCCATACCTAGTCTGAGGAACCTGCTCCATTGTCTAACTACAGTCAAGAGTTTTTCATTATATTTAACTGAAATTTCCCTTTTCCAACTTGTGCCCTCTTGACCTTTCTGAAGAAAACTTAGCTTCTTCTCAGTGCCCTCTTAATAGGTAGCTGAAGCTCTTCACTTTCTCTTCTCCAGACTGAACTAACCCTGTTCTCTCAATGTCTCCTCACATGTCAATTCCTCCATCCCCTTGACTATCTTGGTGAATATGTGCCACTTTTGGCTGCTGTTCAATAGCATGGTGGAACTGCAGGAGATGCCTCTTGATGGACAGGATTTGTCAGCCAGCCATAATCCAGTATTTTCCATTAAATCCAGCAAAACTATTTTTGCTAAGAAATTTGCAGTGGTTTCTAAAACTTAGTCTGACTTAGAAGGAATACGAGAGGTTTCAGATGCAGATTTGAGATTAACAACTTGATATAGATTTCACAAAAGCACAGAAAAAGTCAAAATTATTTTACTTCATAACATTTCTCAATGTGCAGTAGAAAAGAGATGCATTTGAAAAATGCATTCTTTTTTTTCAAATTTGGGCGCAATTACTACTGCACTGAGGAAAAACAAAACATTTTTTTTTTGAGATCAAGTGAGACCTTTCAGTTTTTCTTTACACTGTGCACCTTTTTTTTTTCCCCAGTAAAATAACTTGTGTAATGTGCCCAGGTGATGCACTCAATTTCTTTGTACAGTCAATGGAGTGAGGTAAATACTTTAAGGCAATTTAAAGTATCAAGAGAGGAGTTAGCCAAGCACTAGAGAGGGAACCTTAAGAGCTCTGCACTGCAGACTGAGGTGATAAGTGCCTTGAGCCATGCAATAAGAAATGTTAGATTTGGGGGTGACACAAAATTTCACGCAGCAGGTGACCACCTCCACACCACCTCCAGAACCAAGTGTCAGGAGCAGGGGAGGAGAAATTTGCTCTTCAGAAGGAACAAGAGTTTTAGACATTCCTCAGTCTAAGGAAATTTAAATCCACAGTTCACATATTCCAGGAAAGTGCTAAATTATAAGTTACTCTAAGGGAGACACTTTCTACTCGCTTTTCTAAAGTCACATGCAGTAGTCTAGGGAGCAGGGAATTGGATCAGAGGCCAACACTGTCTCAGCTGAAAGCTCTCATCACTCAATTACAGGCAACTTCTCTTACACCTGCTTGCATTTTGGCCTAAGTTGAGAATATTTCTGTACATATATAATTAATTCTTCCTCAAAGTTATACTGGCCAAAGTTATTGTTTTGGAAAGGCACTCCAACATTCTACTTATAAATGAGACCAAGTAGAAACTTTTTCATGATTCCAAAACCTAGCTGTAAACATATCAAATTTAAATGCAAGCAACTCGGTAGAGCATCAGTAGTCAACCTATACTGTTTGTTTATAAAGGTTATACCTTTCTGTCACTCCAGGTAAGATAAAGAACATCCAGAAATGTATTCCGAAAACAAGGATGACCTGGAAGATGACCTTTCCCATGACAGTCTTTTTGAGGTACAGTGCTCGATCTACCACCATGGTACCAAACTGAATGAGCACCATCACCAAAAATGCCTCCGGGACCTGGTCCTCTGATAATGAAGAGGTGATATCTGCGGCAGCAGAGTGTTTCTGAAAAGGACAATACAAAGGTGGTGAAGGAAGAAGGACACTCACATGATATTTAGCATCTACACCATGTAAATCCTGCTGAGGATTTACACATAGATGCCTCTGTGACATACCCCAAAAGCCCAAAATCCAAACACAATGATGATGAAGTCCACTGTGTCTGCGAGGAACATCAGCACATACACATCAGTCACTGCACTGTAGTCTGGATGAATAAGATTGTAGAAAAACTGTCTGATGGGCACATACACCTGGAGAGTCCTAAAACAATATAGACCACAATGTGATTTAATAACATGTAACTTGCACTGAAGAAAATAAAGGCTGAGTGTGCTATGATTAATATTTTTAAAGATATCTAAAATCTACTCTGACAGCCTTCACAGGACTTCACAGACACCAGTCCCTTTTTCTGAATGCTTCTAAACCACTGTATTAGAATTTGTTCAGTAGAATTGTACATAGCCAACCAAGTTCACATGGGACATTTAACTTTTTTTTATCAGGCAGATGCTATTTGAACAGCTGCCGATTTTCCTGATGTTCAGCTGCTGGGACATCTGCATATAATGAACACTTAACAGCAGTAGTAACCTGCTCTCTTTAAAATGCTGGTTTACTGCTTTACTCATTGGACTCTCCCCTCAGACCCACATCACTCCTCATATTGCTCACTTTTTAATTGTAAAGGCCTTGGCTTTGATCATTTGTTCTCTAAACTTTTCCATAAGAAGCTCTTTTCTGGATTTTTGCTTGATGCTTAACACGCTGCTTCCTTTCTGACTGCTGTTCCGTGTACTGGTACTTCCTAGAAAAAAAAAAGGAGAGGGAAAGAAAAGACAATTCAAAATAAAAGTTTAAATGCCAAAACTAGAAGGTAATAAATCTTGAGACTTCCATCCCATATACAAGTCTCACATTTGAAAGAAGCTTTGAGATGAATTCTTTTTTCCCCAATATGATAAAATCTTGTGAGCATCCAGTAAAGGTTTCATCACTGGCATATCAAAACTTGATTAATAAGTATAAAAAGAGAAGACTAGTGATAAAGGTAAGTGTTTGATTAATCTGATTCAGTCATCTCAATTGGTAATATATGCATTTAGGCTAGAATAATCCTGCCCTTTTTACAAGGTAGGACAGGTAATGTGTTTCAATATACCTAATAAAAACTTTTCTCAGTTCAGGTATCATCAAATGTAGATATGAAAAATACATATGCTTTACATTCCCTCTATCTGGAGATTATGCTGAACCAGAATTTCTGGATCTGGGCCACACTGAGCATTCCTTTCCCAGCTTTTGGATAATGTAATTTTAAAAGCATAATGAATCACAAAGTATGGCTCTCCATTTGAACTTTAAGAAGGCTTGGAGTGTGTTCAAACATGAAGTTACATTGGTTCATATCCTACTTCATCACTGAGAAGCAGCAGCATTCAGTAGCCCCTGGGAGCTCTGCAGCAACCAGCACAAAGTTTCAGCAGAATGATTCTATGGGAAATGAATGTTTGCTCTTCAAATCCCAGAAATGCCATGACATTTACCTCTCTTAGATCTGTGTGAGGAGAAGCTGGACCTGTGTGAAAGCTGTGATATGCTGCTAGAGCTCTTCCTCCTGATGGCAGTCTGTTGCTCAGGGAAGTGGACATGGATGGACTCCACTGATGCAGCAAGATTGACAGATTTCAGTGAGGCAGAAGAGTCTCTCCTGCCTCCTGTCAGAGAGAGCTCATCATCGGTATCCTCTTTATTACTGGAGCTGTCTCCTTTCTCATCTTCATCCCACAGTCCATGGCACTAGTGGGAAAAGAAGAAGAGAGCATATCAACCTTGTATTTCTGACACATCTGTATTTTTTACAGGCATTGCTAAACTCAGTCTCACGTTCACAATGGGGAAGACTAATTCATCGTGTTGGATATCATAGAATTACTTAGGTTGCAAAAGATCTTTCAGATCATCAGTTCAACCGTTACCCCATCACTGCCCAATTCACCACTAAACTATGTCCCTTCAGTGCCACATCTACATGTCTTTTAAACATCTCCTGAGATGGTGACTCAACCACTTCCCTGGGCAGCCAGTTAAATATCTATTAACCCTTTCAGTGAAGAAATTTTTCCTGATATCTAAATGAATGACTTTCCTATATCATGACTGACTTAAAAAGTTATAACTAAAAATAAGAAACTATTATGAACCAGATTACCTTTAAAATGGATCTGTGGAAGAACAAAGCAAGAAGCTGAACAAGATCGTAGTGCACGTAACCCTCTTTCTTCTCAATGCCAATAATATTGGGTGGATGGTAAGGTTTATCTTTTGTATAATCCACATGTTTATTCCAAGGAAAGAAGCCAAACTGGAAGAAGTACTTGATGACAATAGCCACCTGTTCAGAAACAAAACACACTTTGGGTGTTTTATAAGCACGTCAGATATAATAGCCGCGGGACATTAAGAGGAGAGAAATATGACTATTCTGTCAGTTTTATGAGAAGATAAACAAGCATATTCATTGCCAGAGAGGAATAACACTACACATTTCTTCAGTAATAAAGTCAATCAACATTCACCAACAGATGATGCTCAGTGGTACTTGACATACCACAAGCAGCGATTACTGTCTCTTGATTAATAATTACAGAGTAGCTGCTTGCAAATGGTCTGTTCTTGTGATAACTGCATTTTGTGCCAGGAAGGATATTGCTCATTGCAATGAAAAAAATAACAAACAAGATCTTTCCATACCACAGAAATTGCTGGGGATGATAGTAAATATTTATATTAATATGAAGGGCCAGAGGTCCTTGACTCTAGAGATCAAAATCAGGAAATAGACCATGCAAGACTTAAAATTACCTTTTCTGTGTTAGACATGGGGTTGCAAAAAACAGCAGCATACCTCAGTATAGACAATGGCTGTCATCCAGAAACGTTTGCTTGGTCGAGGAACAGACAGCATGGCCCACAGGAATATAAGGATGGGAAGTACCAGGGTTATCATGGAGGCAGAGATCATGTGGTTAAGGATGATCACAAAATAGCACACCATTTCGGACCGGGCCACCAGCGTATTGTACAGGGCATAAATAAGGAGCAAGACTCGAGGCTGACCAACATAAAATTTCTCTGACTCCTCCAGCTCATCATCATGAAACATCCTGTGAGGATCAGAGTACCATAAATGAAATGAAAATGAACTTCGCAAGAGCTGCTTTTCAAATTGCAACTATTTTTCCTTTTGAAAAATATTAAATTCTGCTGCTTAGTTCAATGGAGGGATAAAAATAGAAAAAAGATTTAGTATTATAAACAAATAGCCTGATTCTAAGCTCAGAAAACAAGAATTTCTGGCAAAATAACTAAAAACACTGTTCTTCAGCTTTTAAATTTACGCAGGGTGTCGGCCTGGCTTAAGAACTTCTACAAACACCACTTCCCTACAACATGTCTCATGCAAATCACACCATACTGGTGTGAATTCCTATCTGATTTAACAACACAGATAGGAATTTGCAAAGAAAACAGAGGTACCTCATGAGACCTATGTTATGAATAGTCCCGGGACATAAGATCAGAACATAATATATATCCTTGAGCATTAGGTATGTCCAATCTTTACAGACTTAAATAAATATAAAAAGCAGTGACTTTCATACACATTCATAATTCTCTCTGCTTTTCATAAAGAGTGTCCTGGTCTGAGAATAGATTTTACTGAAAAGCAAAAATTACTATGGAAAACCAGAAGACAAGACACTGCATCTGACAAAGTCAGATCTACATATCCTCCCTCTCCAGATGCAGTCTGGAGAGACATTTCTATGGTTTAAGATTTTGTCCCTGCATTTGGGGAAGCTCTCCCCATCTGAGTCAGGTCAGAAAGTAGATGAAGAAGTGCAACGGCACCATCCCCACCTCAGTGCTGGTTGTGCTACTGAGCACAGTGTCTAACAGGCAAAGAGAGGAACTTATGAAAGTACTTAGCAAGGTGGTCTCTCTACACAGGTCTCAGCTCTGGCTTTCAAAGAAACTGCCGAAGGCCAGTTTGCCTTATAGTAATCAAAAATAATTAAAGGAGAATTTTTCCCCAGATAGTCCTGGAGGAAACTCACTTGAAATCACAGCTTCCTGGAGAAGAGAAGCCTTCTCCACAATAAATTCTTAGAAAAGCCCTTGACCCCATGATAATTGCAGCACAGAAATTCGGTGCTAATTGGAACAATTAAATATGGTATCTAGGGAGAAAGCAGAGATTCCTTCTGAGATGAATTTGAATAATTTAAAAAGCAGTAATTAGAAAAACTGCACAGGAAATGAGCTTCTTCCCTTAAACCAAACTTAGAACATGGTCTGTATCAGAAACTGCAAGCTAGTTCTGAGACAAAAAAACAAAGTAATGACAAAACTTTACACATTGTGACCAACAATCTTTCCTTTTCATAAGGTCTTACTTGTTCAGAAGCAGCTCGCTAGCTGTTAGCTCATGTGTCAGTGGGGGGAGAATGGTATCAAGTTTGTCCGTCCGGCTGTCATCTGGGCTCACCATCATGAGACTCTTACCAGCTGAGTCATCTGGGGACCCAAAGGGAAGATGTTCAAAGCTGACAGCTTTGCTATAGGAAGGTGGAGCTTCTGCATTACTATCCACCGTGGAGTACAATGGCACATCGGTATCAGGAGTGTAGGCAGCTCCTTCTGAATCTAGGCTATAATCTTCTACCTCTTCTTCCTCCAACTTTGATGCAGAATGAGCTCCTTCCTCTTCATGCTCCCCTTCTACCTCCTCAATGGTTTCTGTTGTTCCCTGACGAGAATAGAGCATGGTGACCTGCGTAGGTTCACTGTCGGAGATGGATGAAGAGAGTGAGCTGCGGTTTACAAGACTCACAACTAAGCAAAATTTGTTAATTGTACCTTTATGCAGACAGCTGAGAAACCCCATTGCATTCCCAGGCCTTCAAAGTTCATATGATCTGATAGAAAAGATATCATCATGATCTCCTCTTACACAGATGCAACATCTGGGTCCATCTGCTCCCTGAATGACATCCCACTGAACTCAACAGTGATTCATTATGTTTTCACAGCAGTAAAGGGCAAATAAAAAGAGAAGCTACACTAACTTTCTGAAAGTAGTTCAAACGCTTTCTGACCAGTCAAGACTTGCTATTACATCTATTTAAGGCATGCTCCATGGTGAATGATAGGCAGCCATGGGGTTCCTTCTACACATGGTGCTTTTAACAACCCCTGTATGGGTGTTGTATGCGACTGGAACATGAGCTGAACACACACATACCAACTCTAATTTCAAATAAAAGAACATGTAAATTGCTGACATGAAGAAATACAACCTGGATTACCAAACTGTTCCAGTAACAGGGTATCTTGCTTACCTTTAGATTGTTCTATGTTCTTCAATAAAGTCTTCATTTTTTACTTTATTTGCCTGCTTTACTTCTGCATGTACCTATTTTCCTTTTCAACTGTCCTTATTCACTCTGATCAGTTTTCTGCTTGATTCACCTTCCTTATTCTTGGCTTTGCATAGGATCATAGAATGGTTTGGGTTGGAAAGGACCTTAAAGATTATCTAGTTCCAATCCACCTGCCATGGGCAGGAAGACCTTTCACCAGACTAGGTTGCTCAAAATGCCATCCAACCTGGCCTTGAACACTTCCAGGAATGCAACATCCACAACTTCTCTGGGCAACCTGTTCCAGTGTCTCACCACCCTCTGAGTGAAGAATTTCTTCCTAATATATAATCTAAACTTGCTCACTTTTAGTGTAAAGCCATTACCCTTTGTCCCGACACTCCATACCCTTGTAAAAAATCCCTCGCTATCTCTCTTTTAGACATCCTTTAGGTTCTTGAAGGTTGCTATGTGGTGTTCCTGAAGGCTTCTCTTCTCCAGGCTGAACAGCCTGAGATACCTCAATCCGTCTCCATAGGAGAGGTGCTGCAGCCCTCCGACCATCTTTGTGGCCCTCCTCTGAACTCACTCCAACAGGTCTATCTCCTTCTTATGTTGGTTGTCCCAGAGCTGAATGCAGTAGTCCATAATCACTTTCTCTCTTAATGCTCTGTGTACTGTAACAGTCTCAACTGTCGTAAATTCATGTAGCCTGATTAATCCAGACAGGAATCTGAATGTCATATTTGTTGGCTCTGCTTTTACCCTTTCCATCCCTCACAAGTATTTTTTCACCTCTCTCCTCAGACATCACTCTTTCTCTTTTTAGTCTCTATTCCAGTCCTTCTCCTTAGGTTAGACAACAGGTGTGTCTACAGGTTAGACAACTCAGTGTCTTTTGTTGGCTGCATGTCCTATGTTTTCACATAGCTCCTATGAAATGAGCAATATTTTCACCTAAAGCATAACCTTTTACAGAAAACTGGCACTGGCAAAGCCATCTGGCACTACCTTCTGCCAAAATTAAAAACTAAGTTCCATCTCTTTTCCTTTTACACTGCTTACAAACTTATTGTGGCTATGTTAGATCACTTTATTTGTAGCAGTATTTTAATTAGAACATGTAACACTTATGATGATGTGTGTTTTGAAGATTCACGGTAGCACTCATTCTGGTTAAAATGCACAAAATCATAAAAATCCTTAATTTCAAAACTGAATGACACCAAAAATTTGTAAACCACTTTCAACACTGAAAGGCAATGATGCAATACGCCATAAAATTTCATATTTATAATACTAGTTGAAATACTGCTTCCCAATGCCATCTCTGGTTTTTACCTGCTAAAAAGTGAGTGAAAACCTCTGAACAGTTGTCTTTTTCACTAGATATTAATATTATTCACTATCTTTTCACAGCTATTTTCCCATTCTTAATTCCAACACCTTACTCAGTGCTAAAGTAATCAAAACATATTTAGCAATCTTTCCTATATGGGGAAAACTAAAAATTGAAAAGCCAAGGCTATCTTAGTTTCTAAAATTAGACACTTATTTCCCTTTTTAGGATAACTCTGATTAGCTGAGAAACTTCCAGCTTCCAATTTAAGAACAAACATCAGCTCAGTAACTCTGAAAATCAGACACTTTCTTAGCTGATTAAATATAGACTTCAGCCTGTTTTTAGACAACCAGTGTAATGTAATCGAGCAACTTTAAAATTACATGAATTAAGGATGAAAAATAGAACAAAACAAAAAAGAGAATAAGAAGTGAAACAACAAATGAATCCTAGATTATGATCCTGACTTTGAATCTCAAAACCATGCCACAACACAGAAGGGAGTAAAGCTTCCATTAACCATGCAAACCACTCTGCACACCACGTATCTGCAAAAGCAAATTCTTGTACACTGCAGTAAGTATAATGGTATGGGTAAACGAGTGAACAAAGCATGCATGAGTTAAGCACCTTGACACTATACTGCCACTGTCAGCTGATGAGGAGGACATATCCATGCTCTGCATTTTACGAAGCCTAGGTCGAGCGCGCTCACTTGTTTTAGGAACAGTGTCTGGTCCATCTAAATCATCAAGGGTTGACTGCCTTGAGAACAGCATGGTTGCTTCAGTGTAGCAGCTAGCAGCGCAAACAGTTATAAAGACAGTGTTAAATACAAATGGTATTACACATGGTTCAGTAAACAAATATGCTAGCCATGCAGCAAAACACTGACACAGAGAGAAAAGGTTCAGAGAGAAGATAAGGATTTGTTTAGAGTCACCATGAAAACACATTTCTACGGTCAGCTTGCCTATGGTCAAATTCACATAGGGGCTACAGAAGGGTAACAACCATCTATTCATATTCAAGAAGATACGAAACCAACAGAGTGCTCTACATGCTTTCCAGGGCACAGACTCATATATGTGAGCAGGTCTTATTTTGTTTTTTTGCTCCTAAAATTTCCAAATTCCACAAGAGTGTTTTGGGAAGTGATCTCCTCTGTACGTATTCTATTTTATTAATGATATACTGTGCTGAACCTTTTCGTACAGGTACAAGACAATTTCCTAAAAGAGCCCTTAAAACTGAATAAGCTCATATTCCACAAATAGCAAAATAGCTGTCAGATATTGGGTAATCCTCTTTCCGAGCCAAAGAGCCAAATCAGATATGATACTTAGCCGGTAGATGCATGCCAAATACAACCTGCTCTGCATGAGATGGCTTTTATTTTGATATTTACTAGGAAGACCTGATGATTGTTTACAGAAGATTTAATTTATTTCAATCACAGCCTAAAGTATTTCAAAACTGGTAACATGCGCATCTTGAGATAAAGAACAGATATAAATAACCCTTATAAGTAAACCCTTATCTCCTTTCACTTATCAAATACAACAGGACACCAGAGACATACACCATACATTGAGCATTTATGTGTTACTGGAGAAAATAAGAATTGGATGAGTTATGAGAAAGAAAGTACATAATTAAATACAAGCATCTATAAATACAAGCATCTAACATAGCAACAGGAAAGAAGCAAATACCTTAATGACATATGGTAGGTAAGAGGATTATTTCTCCTGTAAAAATCTTTGAAAAACACAGATGTCTATGAAATGAGTTGAGTGACCTGGTGTTTTAATGCATGTAGTGACCCGCCTGAATCTCTCAAACAGAATGAGAGAAGAAGGAATCACAAAATGCAGGATTTATGCTCTACTCTTCTTCTTTTGAGTCCAGCGGTGTTACACCTGAGCAACAGCAGCAGCAGGGAATTTGCTTCTTTGGCAAGCATTATGTTTGTCCAGGGGCATGGAGAATTGGGAAAGAGGTCAGAAAGGAAGCACAATGATGTTTTCCATGTTACTTTGGTTTTGCTAGCTTGAAGTGAGGAAAAAAATCTCCTGGGCCTGAAGTGACAGTTTGCTATTATTGCCTTAAGGAAAATGCGGAGGAAACAGCAACATATGCGGAACAAAGAAGCAATTATTCTTAGGCCTACCCTCATTGATGACATTTTTTGACAGAATAGGCTGAGGCTGAAAGCATACCTTGGTCTTTGAACAGCAGAAAAGAATCACCAAGATACCAAAAGTACTGTGAAATATTTTCCTTAAGAACAGTCTTAATGGCAGGGGCACCTCTGTCCTGCCAGTTCACTTGGACAAGACCCTGTACGGGCCACTTCATTATTTCTGTGTGTGCACAAAGGCACACAGGGTCCTCCAGACAAAACCTGAAGGGCTGTCTGCAGGGTGCGTGGCTTTGATGAAGCAGAAAATGCTGCTTCCTATGCGAACAGGAGATCTGCTCTAGAGGTCTGATTCAGCAGCATGGGAATCGGTTGGAGCTGTTTTAGTAGCTTGGGAGGGTCTTGAGGGAGGACGTTTCCCTCTGCACATACACCTGTGGAATAAAGCCAGGCCACTGCTTTATCACTGAGGTTTTACTGCTAAAATATGGGGAGATGGCAGCAAGTAGACAATATAGTTTTGCATATTGCCTTTTGTCTATGTGCCACAATGTTATGCATGTGTTATTTTAGATCTCAAGGGCTGAGTTTATTCTTTTCAAGGGAAACACCTATTACTAAGGTGTTGAAGTATTTTAAATGCAGACATAGTTCAAAGGGAACTTTCCAAGAGCCTTAAGCAGAGCACCTGTTGAAATCAAAGTAGTACATGCCCGTTCATATATTTTCTATGGAAGAAATATATGCCAGCTGCCCTCCCAGACATGGAAGTCCTGACCTGGCTCCCAGAAAATCAAAGGAAAAATATCTAGTAATCCCAATGGATAAAAACAATGGCTTCAATGTTTGGTTTAAAACTGTTTTAAATGAAGAATGAATCATCAGAATAATTACTGACTGAGCAGCTGCTCTGTATCCTCGAATGTCATTTGTACGAGACAACACTTGCAGCACAGTCTGTATATTCTTTATGTACTTTAGGGACATGCTTCTGAACATGGAAGAACTGAGAACACCAGTAAAGTGTAGAGATTTACACTGGACAAAGCTAGTGTTGACTTAAGATATTGACTGTCATGTAAATTTGATTCAAGCATATCTTCCTGAATGACTTTTCAAATTCATGTTTTTGGAGATCTTGAAAAGCATTAACTTCTTGAAATCACTCAAGGACTAGGTATTTTAAATTGAATGTTCATTAAAAGCACTGAGTTCAAGCATTTTATATAAAGTTGATCAGATATTCAGTTCAGATGCGGATATATATAACAGAGAGATGTTTTTATCCTCAATGAGTGGGAAACTTCTAAGTTAATGACTTCCTTTTTGCTAAACAAATTTACCCTTCCCAAAGAGTTTATTAGCTTAAGGGTTGACTTACAAATTTTTCTGGTTTTTTTTGGTTTGTTTTTTTTTTCTTGTCCATGGGCTGTTTACTGAATGGCATTATCTGTTTTAACTACTACATTCCCCACACCTGCAAGTAAAAATCCCAAAAAATTACTAACATTCACAGTCCTAAACTGGACTTTGATCCAGCCCAAGTGGGGATTCTCCCTTCATCCTTTCTCCTGCATCGCTAGTCAAAAGTTACTTCTCCAGTACTCCCTGCCTCAAGCCTTACTGTGAGGGAAACATCAAAAAAAAGTGATGTTCACAAACACTCAGACTACACTTGTATATTTACTCTTACAGGAGGGTCAGAGGCTCCCACCTGCAGCTCCTATAAAAGTCTACACAAAGGCAGAGTTGGGAACTGAAAATGTTATCTGTGATGGACAAAAATGAATACAAACTGAACTGAATACAAACCCTTGGATATTGCAAAATCTGACTTAGGACCTGTGTCTAGCTGCTGCTACATAACAATAGGCAAAGTCCCAAACGGGCAGCCAACTAGGTTTAGTAAGTTCCCAATCACCTTACAGAAATTCATAAGTTGTTTAACCTAATAAGCAGTTCATCAGTCAAATGAAAACAATCTGCAGCAAATGCTCTATCATGCTACCTCCCAATCCCTTCTGGTGTATTCCTCAAATAGCCTGGTAAGGACCAACATCAATCTCTTCGCTTTCTGGCCCATGTGAACTTTGCACTTTGCCTTTAGGATACATAAAGAGAAACCAAACAAATGCTTTGTAAATACCTCATTTTACCTGTACCTACTCAGTGAAAAAATGACTGAGAATAAGTGAGAGCTCTAGTAAAAGAGAAAACCCCACAAAGGATACTATGCAAATGTCCTTTTAGAACTTTATGTAGGGTAAGAACAACATCCCTGGATTAGACTTATGACGGTCAGCTCTGAACGTCACAAGAAATTTACAGTTCCTGCAACTGATCATAGATATGCAGTGTTTAGAGCACTGAGCAGATACCTACAGCAATTTCTGTCCCGAGTAGTAAGGATTATGTCTTATTATAATGGAATAGCTTCTGTGCTTCAGCATTCCTGTGAACTTCTGGATGTGCTTACCTTACTCATGGACCTAATGTCCACTACAGAATTTTGTGTAATACAACCAAAGGATAAATGGAACAGAAACACTCTTCCCCTTTCCAAAAGTTTTACACTGCAATCTAAGATCCCCAATCACAGGGAATCTTTAGATTTAATTAGTCACTTCTACATTTACTGGAAATCATTACTTTGAAATATAACATGCCATGTTCTCTTGTTTGATAATTCAAAAAAATATTACTCAATAAACTCACATGAAGTTTTAAACATTTCACATTTCTAAAAAAGGTCAAAAGCACTTCTGTAATCCCTGAAAGAGATATACAAGTGTGCCACAATAAACAGATGGCATTACCATTCAATCAACAGACTTGTTATTGGTTCCTCTATTATTACAGCAGACATCCACAATTTGTAAATACTCAGTACAAGAATATTTGATTGTTCATTACCAGAAAGAGAATTTGAGATTAGAGAAATCAGTTCTCATACTGCCTTTGCTATTCCTTTGTTGATAAATTCTATGACTTCTTCTAAGGAAACGGAGATGACAGCAACACATGTTAAAAATTTAACTTTTTCTGTTGCAAAGTAGAACCACAGAATCACTGAATTCTCTGAGTTTGAAAAGAGATCTTAAATATGTAAAAGTGTGCTCAAAGTAGGGTGAAAAATGGGTGGTTATTCTGAAAAAAAAGGCATAAGTGGAGCTCAACACTGGATACAATCTCGTTGAAGAAGTAAAATCTATATATGAAAATTACAAGATTTGTTTTTCCTTTTTATAATTAATTTTGGAATTGGCTTCCCTTTGTTTATAGTTAAAGTTCGTGATAAACATGATTGTATAATAATGATAACTTCTTCTATCTATGGTAAACAGTGTGACCAAAAACTACATAATGAAAGCAGGACTGATATTACTGTTTATTCTTTAGGTGAGACTGAACTTTGTGGAGTTATAACCTGCCCTGCAAATATCCAAGTGGTTCCAAGAGAGCTGGTTAATAGAATTTGATTTTATACTTTTTCTCACATCATTTGACTCTTGTAAAACTTTGAGACAAAATACAAAGTTTGCTTAGTTGGGTAACTAGCCACTGAGAAAGATTTGCTCAGATTTGATGTTTTTACTGGCGTGAAACTCTCAAAGTCCAGTGCTTACCCTGGGGAGAAATTTGTGGATATTTTGTTGAAGCATAGTACTCATAGACACTCTCTTAAACTTGCTTTTCAATAATATCAAAGGAAGACAAGCCCTCATTATTTTCAGTCTGCTGACATCTACCCATATGTCATTAGTAACAGCTAAGCATAATTTACTGTACACAGAAGGTTCTGGGTTTGCTGGTAGTATCAAACACAATATGATACTGCCCACTTCAGAGAAAAACAGGAGACAGTGGAAGGCAATGGATTATAAAACAGTTGGATTTCCAAAGCCCTCCTTTCTCCCCCTCATGTTGGACAATTTCTGCAGTATTTTAAAAGTCAAGAACACCAGGGACAAGGTGGGAAAAGGCCGCCTCTGTAAAAGAAAGTGCATGTGTGTGCCTCTGTGTTCATGAAGCAGCAGGAGCATGCAGTAATTTTGGCAAGGGACTTGATGGCATCTGTTTTCAAAAAGGAATGACGATAGTGGTTTTCCTGAACTAGTATGGGTGTTTGATTAACAAATGTGTAGCTCTGTTGAACTGTAATCATAGCAGTTAGGAAATCAGGCTCTTAAAACATTTTTTGCCCTGTGGATATGAGAGGGGGGTTTTGTCCTCCCAAAGGCAGAATCTCTTTCGATGTAAAGCCTTTTTTGATTTGAGGGCAACAGACAACAATTTATTTTACAAAGACAAAACATTCACAATGAATGATCATTCCCCAGACTACTTGCCTGAATTCCTAAACCACTATCCAAGAAGCAACCTCAGCTTATTTTCCATTACTTTTCACGAGAACAGAACCCCTGCCAATGATTCCTTATTGTAGGGGGAACAAAAAGGAGTGGGGTAGTCATGCAGTGAAAAAGTATTCGAGCTAACAACTGAGTCCACCACTATAAAGGAATAATAACATATAGCAGTTTTCACTATTAAAATGGAAAAATCAAACCAAGAATTCAACATTGATCAGAAAGTTCATCAGTACTTAGATGTTATCTAGTATTAGGTCTACTGCATGAACCTGCTATCTTTCACAAAATAAAATTAAATCAATACCTGGAGATACTGTCACGAGAAGCTGCTGAATCTAAGCTATCCATTCTTTCAGATGCTTGCAAACCAGAAGCTTGACTGGGATTTTTATCAATTGAGTCCAGTCCTGACTCCTCAGAAAGTTTCATCATGTGGTTCTGGTAATACAAATGGATGCTCTCCCGTGTTGGAACATTTCCCTGCGGAAGAGAGTAGAAGTAGATGTACATTGCAGGGGGGAAGTGTATTCTTCAAGAAATTAGTTTCTTCTGTCATTTGGCAAGGAACAGATTAAGGACTGCGCAAACAGCTGCCTAGTAAATAATAACTCCCATTTGTAGTTCCTTTTCAGAGTGCAAGTCAGATTCTGACTTAAAGTACCATGGCACGAAGTGTTTGGTTTTCAGGCAAAACTGGAGCAACCCACGTGGTTTCGCTATATATAGCCACCACAACTACAGATTATTCAGCATGAGAATGAGGTATGGACTGAGACCATGACTCAGTTTGTACTCCAGCAACTTTTGAGGTATCTCTTTTAGATAGCTTCAATGACTCTTAAGAAAAATCATACGTCTTATTAGTGTCCAGTAGCAGTATTTTTAAACAGAAAAAAAATTGAATAGGTCATGTACAGATCGATCTAGATTTTCATTAGTGTCCTAAGATCAGAATTTGTTCAGGAATTATGGACACAGCTGAGAAACCATGAAAAATACACCAAACACTACTCTTTCTCTGTGATTTCACAAGTTCATGAAAAGATGGTTTTATTAACTGTCAGCCCAGATCTGGGCACAGAATCAAGTCTTTCTGGCTATGATATTGCAATCAGAATTCTAAAGGTGTGCCATAAGAATAAAACCGACAATTTTACAGACTGTTCCTTAGGCAGAAACACATCCAACTCATTCCACTCGCAGTTGCATTGACTGCAGATGATATACTGACAGGGAAGATTGCTATTCTTGAACAGTCATTTTTCTGACTTATAATGAAGCCTTATGCAAGGATTTTTTCCAGCTAAAATAATAAAAGTAGTCTAAAATAGCCCGTATTTCCTTTACTAATATTATTTCTATTATTTCAACTCTGGTCCTTTACAATGACTCAAAACTACAATATTCAAAATCTGATGTTTTGTGGAAAAAAAATTAAATCTTAAGAACAAAACCTGACACCCAGGTTTTTAATTAGGTTTGTTTGTATACAAGCTGTGTTGCTTCTGCAATGATAAATGTTTGTGCCATTATGACAGCCTGACTTGAAACTATGTCACAGGTTACATTCTAGCTCCACAGCAGGCCTGGGATAAAGGATAAGAGTTGTGACAGGAAAAGGGCCTCACAACTGATGGAGGACTCAATTTCAGGTTCTTCTGCAGCTGGAAGAGATACCAAAGGAATTAACACATCAGATTAACTGACCCCAACTCTACATTGGACAAAGAAACATGTCACCATGAGGGCTGCAGTGAGAGCCTCCTTTGTTGGGCAGCAATGACAGTCATGTGTCTGCTACAGAGACTTAGTGATGCTACAGAAGGGCCCCTAGTATCAGAAGATTTAGGATTGAAGTAGGATATACCAGCCTGTGCAAGGACATATGGGCTCTATTTTAATCAAAGTAGCATCCTACTAACATGTAATTGAAATACATAAATAAATACTAAGCCTACTGGGAACAAAGCATAGGAAAAACTCAGAAAGTTGAGGTGAGAAGTAGTAAAGAACAATTAAAATAAGGTCTCAAATAAGTAATGGTCAGAGAAAGGCAGTTAGCCTGGCTTCTGCACAAATTTTAAAACTGTAAGGATCAGGGGCAGTGAGAAGGAATCATATTGTGCCATCACACATTGACAGTGGCTGGGCAATAGAAGGCTTTATTGAGGTCAAGAGTAATAATGTGTTGTTGACCTTTTTGACTAATTGATCCCTGAGAGAGTCTTCAGCTTTTAACAAAAACTAGAAAGAACTAAAAATGCCAGATTTCCAAGAAATAGTTGGGTAGCTAGTGACATATATAAAAATAGCAGTGCTTAAAATGAGAGCTTTATCCAACTTCAAGGTATCATCTACTTATACCTGGAAGATCCAAATACATTTCTAGTTACACTAGCAGCATTAATCTTTGATAATAATGGGCTTTGCTAATGCACAGCTAGCTTGTGAAGGACCACATAACTTCATCATGATTGAAGAAATTTATGCCTATATGTTGTCATTCATTTCTAATGCAAGTTGGTCTACAAAAAGACTGAAATACATGGACTGAGATAGTTTTTGAGCTGTTTAAAATGCCATGCCTTTTCCTCCCTTCTTGAATTTATTTTTTCCCCTCACTATGTCACAGAAGTGTTTCAGACAACATCTTATATCAACCTCTCAAAGAATTACTTTTCCAATAATTTCTTTTGTGTCCAGATAATAAATAAAATAATTTATTATGTATATATTTAATACAGCAAGCAGTAAAATGTAGGGGGTGTGTTTTAGTGATGCTGGAAGGGGCATCCCGGGAAATGAAGTCCCTAGTGTACTCCAACACACATGGGCACTGGGGTACCACATGGTGAGTGGTTAAGAGAATCACGTATTGTTTTAAAGTGCATAGAAAAAGTGTTGTTTGCTTCCAGTAAACAGATTTGGTTGTTTGGACCCTCAACTAACCGGGTCATGTGGTTTATTATTTATTATATTAATAAATGCCACAGTAAAAGAGTCCAGACATATTTTTAAAATGCATGTATAAGTGAGATTTTTATAATTTTACTCCTTACTACGGTGATCTGAAAAGACAACCTTTCACTTTTCACCAAGCTGGAAATGGCATTAGTAGACAAAATAGACCAAAGGTGTTACCTTCTTAATCTCCCTGGTCAGCATACAGCGCTCAATTCTTAGCACAGTGGAGATATCGATGTGTTCTCTTGAGATGGAATTAAGCCAAGCTGTAAAACTGTCTAGTGTTGCTAGGAAAAGGACCCAAGTAAACTTCAAGATATTAAATATCCTCTTGATGATGTTATCTAAGGGAGAGAAAAAGCAACAGAGAGTTAATGAACACAAATATCTTTTATTGTACTTTTGCCTGGAGTTAGATTCATTTTTCCTTCATTGTCTAATAATAACAATCCAGTCTGTGAGACCCTGTCATACTAAGGAATCTCTGAAGATGGCTAGAGGCCTTTTGGCTGTCTGGACCATTTTCTGACTGTATGCCTAGGCTTATCATCTGGAATCCCTTTTCCACCCTTTAAGTCCTTGATCCTCCAATCATTAGTCATACTAACAGTCCCTGATTTTAGAGACACAGTATGCACAGGTCTGTAAAATGAAACCCAAGGACTTGAGCATCTCCTGAGAGTATTCAACATCCCCAAGTCCTGTGATCTGAAAAACTGCTCAGCCAGTCTGTTGAGTCAGACCTCTTAACTGTGTGTTTACTTGTGTGTGTTTCTTTCTGCACAAACTTGGCCTTTTGTGCTTGAACCTTGCTTAGCTGAGTTTTAAAGTCTAACCTGCCTAAACAGTCTTTTAATCTCTCCCAGTTTTCCAGCCTCCTAAACACACATCTTTGTATTTACTGTTTTCAAAGCCTCTGATCTCAGGTCAACTAGAACAACTAGGAAAAATAATAATTTATAAAACTTTATTTTTGCACCATTTTGGCAAAACAGTACACTTTCCCATGAATAAGGCTTATGGGTTTATAAAAACAATAGTAGCTTTATTTTGCTCAACACATCTGTCTCAAGTTAATTTCTCATTTCAGTAGTTCAGTCAGCATTAGTAACTGCATTTCTCATCCAAAAAGCAGCACTTTCAACTTATTTTTCTTCCACTCACAACCATACACACCACACTACAGTTCTCATATAGTGTTGCAAGTGTTCAAAGCCATGTTGGATGGGGCTCTGAGCAACCCGGTCTAGTGGGAGGTGTCCCTGCCCATAGCGGGGGGGTTGGAACTAGATGATCTTTACGGTCTCTTCCAACCCAAAGCATTCTATGATTCCATGAATCTACGAAATACTAAAAAAATTCTTTCCAACTAGCCAGTTTCAGAGCTAGTTGTCCCTGCTAGGTTCCAAAGCCCAGAGCACCAGTATAACGACGAATTTTAGATTAACCAGCCTAAGAAACAGTAGAAAACTGTCAATAATCTGCCATGCAGCGACAAAATATTTGATGTAGATACTAAGGAGCCAATTTGTGTGCTAAAGCATGACCCTTCCAACAACCTCAGTTTGTTGCTGTACCACAAGATGGCACGCAAAACTCTACGGAGCTCACATTCACTCCTTACAAAGACTGCAAAGGTGAAGCTATAATAAAGCAAAAGATTTCCTGAAGAGGAACATGCACATGTCTGTGGGTGTGCAGGCAGGGTTGTATGCACATATATGTGTAGACAAAATGAAGAAAAAAATCATTAGTGGTACGTTCCTGAAAAGCGGATGCTGAAATGGTAGTTTGCACCATTTTTCTGAGCAATGCCACTGAATTGGTGTGCTGCACACAAACATAAGAGCATTTAGCCCCTTCTCTTGGTCATATCATTAACTAATGATATTTTGCCCTTTTTTTTCAGGCCTTTTCTATGTAGTTTAAAATTGCAGCTATTGTATGAGTTATCTACTTAAATTTTATTCATGCAACATGCAGGTCTTGAAGTTAAGGAAATCTCACCATTAGAAATTAAATGTAAAACTGTTTCTACTTCAAGGACCATTAATTTCCTTTGAATTGCTGATAATAGTATGAATAGGTGAAAAGAAAACAGCACTCATACACAAAAATATACAACATGTAAATATTCTTTTTTAACCCACAGTCTTCTTCTCTAATATATAGTTTCTCCTACTGATCTCAGGAGAAGTACAGCTCACAGGTTAAAATTTTCTTTACTGTTGACCATCACTGGCATGCCATAGTTTCACCATGGTGCCAACCATTTCCAGTCTAACCTGGAAGGTCATTTTCTCTCCGGGATAGAGGTGATTTAGCGTATATTTTTAATGACACTGTAGCTGTTTTGGCACCTTTGCTGTTCTCCAAAACTTTATAAAAATAATCTTTTGGGGATCAATTGCATCTAAACATCCTCAAAAAAGGAAACAAATATTTACTTTTGGCGGAGAAGGGTCAAATGCAGAGAAGGCTTCTCTCTGCCTGAGAGTGTCAGAAAGGAATCGATCTAAAGTTTATAATGATACTAATGATTCCTTACCAATTACTGTCTAATTTTTCTAACCATCTTCTTTAACATATTTTGCCTAGGAATGGTCAAAGTATTTGAACAAAAATATAAGGTGCCTTAAATTGATTATTTCTAATATATTTTTAAAACTCCTTCTTTTTCCCTAACTCCCATGTAGCACTAACAGTATATCCCTGGAGATGCATTTGAGTCATTAACTTCAATGTTTTAACACAGATAACTGTGTTGCCAGTAAGTAACAAATAAAAAAGCCCACCAAGCCCCATCCCATACCAATGCAACTCATTTATTTGAGACCATTGTCCTTGTGAGACAGAAATGACATTTCCCACATCCTTGTAACATCTTCTACCCTGTGACTCACTAAGGGACACAATTCTAACTGAAACTTTGTGAAAAAAATCTTAAATAGAGAAGAAAAATAGCTTTTAATGACAAAGTCGCACTCAAAGTAAGCCATGATGAAGACTTACTTAAGAGGAGAGTCCATTTTCTTCTTTTACTCCAGTTAGAAACAATGAGCCAAGCTTATGATTTATGATCTAATAAACTTCTTTGTAGGAAAACTTTCAATATAGGCAAGATCCTGTAAACTGCTGGCATTTCTTCTGTTATGTAGAACAGCCCTAAGTCTGATTATGAATAAGTATGTGTAAGATTGGGAAAATACAATTTTTTAGAGGTGACTATTGTACCTTGCTGAACAGGTAAGTACAAACAAAAGCATTATATTAACCTTGCTAAAACACACTGAAAAAAACCCACAAGACCTTTGTGCTAATAATAGCATTACAGACATTCAAAATCAATGGAGATTTTAACACAGACTTTATGTAATCATGTCTGGAACCTAAGCTTAAATTGTTCTAAAAGTAAAATACATAGGAAGTGATCAAGTCTGAGCTGGCAGACATATTTACTAATGTATGTGGAGAATGAGTGCAATAGCTAATAGCCCAGAACTAGACATTCCTATACCCAAGGCTTGTGAATCTTGCAGTTCAAAATCTGACAGTAGTTAGGGAGTTACCACTGCATTGGTTACAGTGGATTTTGTGGCTTTGGCACAAGGCTGGAGTCATTGCAATGCTCTCTCTGTGGTATGCCACTGGTCACAATTGCATCGTAACAGCAGAAGAACCCTTGTTCTGCCTTCATACCTGGTCCATCAGATTTCTTCTTGACAGGTTCCTCTTCACTATCTTCACAGTCAGCATCAGTGCCACCTCCTGCAAACAATAAGGGAAACAGTGAGTGTTACACCTATAGAAGGGACAATGTAAATGTAAATGCCATTCAAGCTAGAAAATGGTAGTTACCAAGCAGTAGTGATTGGTTCCTCACCTATCATCAGAATAGACAGCACATTTCCATTTCTAAAGGACTCAAGTGAGGGGTCAATCCTGTCAGGGAAGATTTAATGGATGACCATCCCTCTCTTGTAATTTGCAGCAGCATTTTCTTACTAGATAGGCTGTTGAGCAAGGTCATCTCTTGGTGTAAACTCAGATAATTTCTCAGTAACTCCTCAGCCACACTCAGCAGCCTCACCTTCTGCTGACTCATATTCAAGCTCACTTCTTCACCTGCTGCAAAGAGCATCCTGATTCAGTGCTCTGATCTTCTGCCTCTGACCCACCAAAACTGAAGGATTCGAATGGGACCTTTAGGTTTAAATGAAGCAGCAGAGTTGATTTGAAACTGCCATGTGCTTTTATTTAGGCCTGCAGCAACAAGAGTGATGTAGAATCGCAGAAATGAAGGGCAGACGACCTTCCTTCTATCTAATACCCAATAACTGCAGCTGCAGCTTCAGTGGCAGCAGCCCAGTTATAAAGCTCCTTCTTTTTTTGGGTGAAGATGCCAAAATGAGGAAAGGTCTGGCTGATTCAGCCTGTATTCCCTTCTTCCCCATCTATACTGACCAGAAAAGCTTTTGAATTTCTATTTTCTTGTTAAAAAAGGAGAAAAATATGAAGATATGTAAACCACCTATAAACTGATTTTTTTCAGAGGCACGAATGATTTAAAAGTGCCAGTAAAACCCTATTAACATTTGCATGTTTTCCTTTTGCTACGTACTGAATTCTCTCTGAATTTAGGGGTTCATGGATATTTGCATTCTTAATGAGTACATCATGGAGAGTGAAAAATATTTCTAGATATTCTTCCCCACATATCAATTCAGACTTCTTTAGGGAACAACATTTCTTCAGGAAATGTGGCCAAAAAAATAATGTGTGGCTATTTCATAGAATATTTCTTACAGCTCCACTTGAACTACAGCTCTTGAACTCCCTCATGAAACTGTTCTTCAACACCTTTCCCTCGAATACACATGAATTTACCATCAAAACAAGTGACTTTGACCAACTCTAGAAAAGTCTGGACAGAAAAGATAAAGAGTTAAAGCTTTTTATGAGGTGAGGGAGTTAAAGTGTAATGTCCTTGCTCTGCCTGTTTCTGGGCAAACACCTGGCATTTACACTCCTATATTCTGAAGTAATGCTGTTAACTACCAGGTTTTTGGCTTTATAAAGTTACATCTTCAAAGGGTTACGGCTTTCTATTGCAAGTACTCCCGCAAATGTTTTCATATAGCTAAAGTGTTCTGCAGTGTGTTGAATTTTCCTATTTACCAAAAGTTCTGGGCATGTGTCTTGCAACTCCATGGAAATACACAGATCTTGTCTTCTCCTTTATCTCCCTCAATGTGTATTATGCAGAACAGAAGGACATGGCTATGGCTGACCTTGTCGTGGGGTGGTGCAGGGAAAGACCACCAGCCAAAGTTAAACTCATTTTTCCAGTTCCTAATCAGAACTGAGAGCACTTGCCCCCTAAAGCTCAGCTGCCTTCCACTAGCAGGAACAGGTAATATTTAATATATTTTTTAAAATGCAAAAGACTACATACCATCCCCAGACCCCTTTCGCCTTCGTTTCTCTTTCCCAAAACTTTTCTTCTCTTTGCGCCTCTGTCGTAGAGCTGTTTTAGGGTCAGTAATCCAGGCCTGATAAACAAACTGGAGGGGAAAAACTCATTTATTTCAAGGTTCTTCACGTTCTGAGAGTAAGCCATAGAATAAGCCACAAGCAGCACTATATAATTCAAGTAAATGCATTCAGATCTGCAGAGGTAAGAAAATATTTTTAATCCCAAATCAAACAACTCCACTGCAGATCTGCTGAGTTTTCATGTGCTATTTTTGTAAGTATAAAACCAAATGTGAAAATATTTGTGGGTGAACCAAGTTTCATTAGAACCCACAGAAATTCACATTCTGAACTTTGGGACTTAATACCTTGTTGTGCATATGGGCTACCTCATCTGAATATCTCCATTTAATTCTGTATTCCTATTTTACCATTTTACAGGCAAGATGTAGAGTAATGGAAACTTTGAAAGTGCTGCAATCAACTAACTAAAGCATCAAAAGATGTAGAGATATCTCTGTAAAGGTATTGGTGTATTTTTCATAGTTAAGATATTTTTTTCCTCTCTGTAGATCCCAGTGGAATATTTATGGATTTGTTATCTATACAAAGTCCCAAACCTGGCAGTCAGGAATTCATCAAATTGCATTGATCTTGACAATGCCTGTCTTTGTTGCTTCAGATAAGTCACTTATGAATCCTTCTGCTGCGGGTTTTCCAGCCGTAAAAGGAAGACAGTAATACTTACCTATTTATCAAGGGGGATTTATGGGATCAAATTCTGCTCACAGCACTCACTCAGATCAACAGTCTGTTGACCTGTATGACTGCATGAAGTGTAAAATTGGCCCAAAATACTTATAAATGCTATACCAGTGGGAAAAAAATTAAAGTAAAAAAAGCTACTGAAAAGTAAGTTTTTAATAGTTCTGCTTAAGCTGTGAAGAAAGGCTACAGGAAAAAAAAAAGCAGTAAAGTTCATATTTTTTACTCCATATGTATGTAAATAACAGAAACTAAAGTAACTTTATCTTCTTCACAACTCTACAGGACAAAAGATGTTCTTTTTTTCATTTTATGGTTTTCATTGAAAAATGGTAGTCATCTTCAATTGGCACTGCATTGTCTTCTATTTCTAAGCAACACGGGCTGACAACAGAGACAGGGCAGGGCAGCACACAGATTCAGGCATGCAGCTGAAAAAGCACAGTAACAAACCAGCTCTATTAATTCACAAGACAAACATGCAGACAATGATAACGACATGTGTATCTCAGTGAAGCTGGAACTGCCCCTCACAGGACAGAATGGTAGAATTTCTATTTGGTTTATTTATAGTTTTAAAATTTTCCTATGCAAATTTCTTTGGAAGATAAAAGGCTTTTTTTTTTTTATGGTCAAACTGACATTAAATGAATGTAAAAGGGAAAAATACTTTTAACTTACTGAAAATTAGAGATTGTCAGCATCTCCTGTTGTAGTTAACTATGAAAGTGTACGCTAGCCACAGTTATAGTGTGAATGAAGAAATTAGAAGTAAAAGACAGACTAGGAAGGAGACAAAAAATTAGAATTAAGAGAAGGCATTTGATTTATAATTTTTTTAAGAGCAGACTGTGTGCATACAGTCAAGATTTTTACCACTGGACAACCTTTCAGTTCAGTATCTTTTAGGCTTTGGAGCTGGTATGCTCCATCTGTAACACACACTCTTTACAAATATCTGTTATGGAGTGTAAAATGATACATAGTGCTCAAAGGGAGGAAATGTTACATGTATTCAAGGAGGACAAGAGAGAAGAGGCACAAATCTTTTTTATGATGATAAACGGCAGAAAAGTAGAGAGCTAAAAAGGGGTTTGGAGCAGAATGTGTATTTTACAAACCTTTTACCAGCTTTCTGAGATCAATTACCACAGTGTCCATAAGATACATGCAAATTGATGTGACCATCTTGTATATCAGTATCAGAAGAAAATAAGAATTTGGGTCTGCATTTTCTCTCTGGTTACACTTAAAAAAAGATAGACCACTTTGCTTGTGTCTTGACCACTCCGAAATTATGAAATGTATTGCATTTATTAGGAACAAAGCTTTAACTGTCACTATGTTTTTTAAACATCCATATAAGAGGAAAAATGCAGATCAGGACATTACATCAGGAACTATGGGATGAGTCACATACTGAGCGTTTGCAAAATGTCAGGTACCTTTGCTGCTTTGATTAAATACTGAAGAATAGTTTTAGGTAGTTTAATGATAGACTTTGGCAAGGCTAAAATGGCTGAAGCAAATTTTCCAATAGCTCTCTATAAAGAAGGACAAAGCAAGAATGATTAGTAAAAAAGAAGAAAGTATTAATAAAAAGAATCTATTGAATTACTGTATGTAGATTATTAAGAACAAATTTACATTCATAAACTTTGATATGAACAAAAAATTATTTAGGATGTTCACATTAAAATTTCAATAAGACGAATTGTAACTGACTGAAGTCTCTAATATATGAAATCTCCAAGTCAACCCTTGAAGAGATTATTGCACACAATTTACACTGAAAGGAAAACCATAAATCATAAATAATTCTTTAACACAATCTACAACAACATTCACTTTCCTAGTATTTTTATTAAGACCATGGTGATGGAAGGTGAATAAGGTTCGTTGACCAAATGATGAACAAAGCAATTTTCTGCTCTATGCAAGTCTCTACCTATATAAAGCCACCAAACACCTTCATGTTGCACATATTGCACATATTACAGGCCACCTATGCATCTGACCAGAATTTTGAAATAATGAACAGATCCTTCATCCTCAAATTAATAGTTTCAGGACTGAGATGAAAAAAACCCCCAAATCTCAGAGTAAATGAAAGAATCTTGTTAGCTTCTGACCTCAAGTTCAGAACTCTTTAAAATTTCAGTGCTTGGCACCAGCACGTCTGAACAAAATGTTGTCACCAATTTTTAAAAAGTCAGCACAAAGAAGAATGCAAACTTTCCTCTATACCTGCATGAAACCCAGAAAGAAAAATGACCTAGAAATTCATGAGCCATTTCTATGGTCCAAGGTAAGTTAAATGCAAAATATTAAAAATATAGCATAAATAGTAGAAAATAAAACTTACTTATCACATTGCTTTGATCCAGATTTTTTTTGCCCTTATTGAGGTCAGAAAATCTTTTTCCCTGTCATGACCATGCAGGCAGCTTATCAAATGTAATCAACTGGTAATGTAATGTAGTGTAAGTATATAAAGAAGACACATTGTATTAATGAATTAAATAAAAAAAATCTTCTTATAATTCAGTAATGGTGTCTGGGAAGCTTTGTTTAAAAGTTTTTGCTTAAGGAATAAAAGAGCATGGAGGCAGTTTCCTGCTCTTGCTTGGGTTGAACTTTTAGTAACGTACCAGCTCTGCAGTGACATGAGCTTTCATCTGGATGGGAATACTACTCTGCAAAAAGCTACCTGTTCAGCCAAGCTTTTAAAGTTACAGATCCAAAAATGTTCTGTAGAGTTTCTGAAAATTCTTCCACAAGTAAAGCTTTAATATTATAAAGACAAAAGCAATCCTAGATTCATGAGAATTTCACTTACTTCTTCACCCAAGTTCTTCAGCTTAAGCCGCTGCATTCAGTATCTGGTACTGTCTAACACCAATCTATTGAGGAGCCCAGATAATAAACTGCAGATATCTTTCTAATATTACAATATCCTCTTACATCAATGCAGTCTGTCACTTAAAATGCAAATATATAAATTAACACTGTCTTGAAAAAGAAAGAAAGAAATTATGTATAATTTTAAATGTTAAGCTCTTTCTAACTCAAGGACATATTTCTCCTGCCCACTAGGATCAATAATATTTTTTTTTACTAAGTACGAATTCTTCTCCATGGAAAATTGCTTATTTTGGGGATCATTTCTTCAAGGAAGGATAACGTCTGCTTAAAACCAGTAAACCACCAGAGGCATTGTGTAGCAGCACCAGAGGCAATTGTCTTTATTGCTCTGATTCTTAACTTTTGTTTTTCTGTATTTTTGTTATCTTCGGGAATAAGTGAGTGAAGATATGACTCCACTATAGTTTCTGCAGGTATTTGGCAATGCTTAAAGTGGGCAAACTTGCATTTTAAGTTGGCAAGAAATGTGATTTCCAATACTTTTCAGGACTACTCTAGAGGTACTGGCAGCTTTAACATATGTGGCTGTGTTATGGGAAACCTACATTTTTTTCCAGATGTCAACTAAAAATTACCACAAAGTACCTGAAATGCGGATTTTTTTCGAGGCTCCTCCTCTTCCTTTTTCTCCTCTTCCTCTTCCTCTTCACTATCCGTCTCAAACAAATAATAATTTCCACTTCTGACCACTAAGTGAAACAAAATATCTTCTTATTTTTCTGAAAAGTTCTAGTCTCAACTCCCCCAAAACCTATGAACAGCCAGTCATTTAAAAATTCATAACTATGAGAGGTGAAAATAGAGAACAAGCGAGAGATGAAAAGGTCTCAGTCTATCTATTTGATGTTAGTTTGTGATATTTTGGGCATGAATAAGAACTATACAAGAATTAAGGAAAACATCACCATGAGAAGAAAATGTAAAGAAAAAGATTGAAGTATATTAAGTTACAAGGATTAAACTTTTTGGAAAAAAAATGGCAATTAAGTCTTAATTAATTGGGGACTGATGATCATCTGAGGGAGTAAAAGAAGCCCAGCAGGTAAGTAAATGAACTTACATGAACAGTACCACTGGACAAAAAATACAGAACTTCTCTTTAAAACACAGAGTCATCCTTTAAACTATGCAATGGGATGGTTAATACTTTCTTCAAACATTTAAGCTTTGATGAGGTAATGGAAAACCTTGGCTTGTTTAAAACAAATCACTTGAATTCTACTAACATGATTGCAAACAAGTTTCAATTTTTTGCCCATGGATTCAGAAAGATTCTGAAACCTTGATACAGTATAGATGCACAGTGATTAAGCTAGGCCTTATATCCTTGAACAGAAGCAGAAATTTTTATTTCTCAGATGGCAACAGGCCTACATGAATGAACAAGGGAAACAAAGGAAATCAAAAATAAGGTAATGAGCAAGAGAAAAATAAAAATCACAGCATTACATTCAGCAATGAAAACTGGTAAGTAATTTCCACATTTAAGCTGAAATATTTAAAGGAATGGTTACTTAGATGAAATCTGGATATATAAAGCAATACATATTTATATAAAATTATATTTAACCCTCATTATAGGTCTCTGGAAAAGTAACAATTGCTTTAATTCAATCATACCTTGACTTCTACACAGATCTTTCTACTGTAGAAACCTCAGAGTAAGTACACTGTGAAATTTGCCAGAACTCTTTGGATCATGACTTTGGCATCTAAAACTCCCTCTCAGAGGGAATTTTGTGCCTCATGTGCCTAGTTATGACTTTTAACTTCAATGATTGTTCTGCAGAGGGACAGAAAGTCCACTTCAGCAGTACTAATTGCTGCACTGAGGTGGTAAGAAAGTTTGGAAATTTCCTGCATGAAGCAAATGAATTATTCGGTACTCGGCCTTCCAAGAATGCCCATTTTAAATGCATTGGAGAGATGAAAGCATGTTAAGAGCCAGTAGTCTGCAGTTCTTTTTAATAAAAAAATATCCTGTAGTCAGCAAGAGAAATTGTCCACACAGAAGATCAGCTGGATAAGGTCTGATATCTAGGGTTGTCTACTTTACTGCACTGCAGTTTTTTAAAGGCTCACAGTGGCACTCTGTCAGACTTGGAACGCCTGAGATGGCAGACAACAAATCTACATTGATCTCTCTCCAAAATTTTTAGGTTAAAGTGTATCTGAGGGGACACTATAATGTAGCAGTTACACCTCTTTTACAGCGGAAGAGGGAGGTATGATTGAATAGCAATAATGCAATAATGCATTCTTGCACACATCAAAATGGAGTACCTGGTCTCTTGGTCATCTACAGGGATTCCTAATGAGACCAAATTTTACTAGTAAGACAATTCATGGCCAGCCTGGACTTGGGAGACCCCTCTCTTACTGCAAAATGTGACTTCCTCCTACTGAGAAAAGGGACTTAACAGGCTTTTCCTGTGGGATGAGATAGAGGAGGCAGCAGAGGAGCCATGTAGGACAAAGCATAATCTCATCTGCTTGTGCCCAGAGGGAAAGAGCTCCTGAGACCAGCTGCAAGAACCATCTTTTGCACTACATCAGACACAACTTTGTGCCTCAGGAGAATATAAGGACCTCAGAGCATGTGGTCCTAACTCCTGCTGGTCTCTGCGAGGTTCCACAAATAATCCACAGGCACAGGAGGAACTATACCTTCCTTATCTGTTCTGCTCTGACCCAAATTCATGACTGTTTTAATTGCTATGGTATACAAAATAAGAATTATAACAATAGAATTGTTATACAATAGAATTATAACAATTGATATCAAAATAACAATAAAAATCTAAATTAAACCTCAGAATTGGCATAAAACTTGAAGATTAAGTGACTTCAATATACACACATATACAGCCACAGCCACAAACCCATTTACTGATATGAACAGCCACGTGCATCAGAATGCTGCAGTTACAGTAGTGTATCAAAAACAATGCATAGGGAATATCAGTCCATTACCAGTTTGCATGCTTGTGAACATCTACTATCAGTGCCATGTTTCAGTGAGTGTGGGTGCAAGTCACATGACAGGCAACCACTGATTGTAGGATCAGGGTCTGTGATGTTTCCCACAAGGTTTTGCATTATTGCAGTAAATAATTTCAAGAATGTTCAATATTTAAATAACAAAATGAAAGTTGCCATCTAAGAACATTAAATAATGAGGGTGAAACAAGTAAAAGCCAAAGTCAATGTCTCTCTTTGTGCAGTTCTTCTTACTAAGAAACCAGTGATGAATAAAAAAGAGACTATATCCCATTCCTTCAAAATCACCATAGCTTGAAATTCTGTAGTAAAAACTCACAAATTATAGTTTTGATCTGTTTTATCATTGTTATTCTTAATGAAACTACAGGGCAAGAAGTTTATTTTCATAAGATTTTTGAAAAGGGATAGGTCTCTCTAAAGTGGCAGTGTGCCCTTTAGTAAAATAAAAGTAGAGGCACAGTTTACTTGTGACTTGATAGAAACAAACATACTATGTTCTGTTAAATACTGCTAGAGTTATAAATAAATATACATAGGTAAATGAAGCAGTATGTAGATGTGTAAAATTATGACTTGGAGTAACTCTTTTAAACTAAAAGAATAGGCACAATATAGACATTCATACTTTTAATGGCATGAAGCTGAGTCGGGGGAGGTTTAGGTTGGATATCAGGAAAAAGTTTTTAACACAGAGGATGTTTGGGCACCGGAACAGGCCCCCCAGGAAAGTGGTCGCAGCACCAAGCCTGAGAGAGGTCAAGAAGCACTTGGAAAATGCTCTCAGGCACATGGTGTGATATTTGGGATGTCCTGCACAGGGCCAGGAGTTGGACTCGATGATTCTGATGGGTCCCTTCCAGCTCAGCATATTCTATCATTCTGTGATTTCACTCTGGTCAGTGCTATACATTTGAGCACTTTTTTAAATCTTCAGAGGTTATTAAATAGCTCAAGTCTGATTTCATTCAACAAAGATTCGGTCAAATTAAACTTGATTTGAGACTGCAGCCTATGCAGTTTTCTTTTTTTACCTAATCCATAATGTAGCGATGAACTCTATCACATGCTTGGACTGGGCTACAAACAAATTAAAATATCATAATGCAACAATGACACAGGTTAATAATTTCTTGTGCACAACGCTGGAGATATTTTTACTCTCAGATAAACACACAAAAAAATGGAAATAGCAAAACAACTGGCATCAACAATACATTAAAGTGTGATCAGAGAGATGTGGAGCTCTACACAGCCTAGTCCTGAGAGTAGTCTTGCTGCTTTACTGTGGTACTCAGGTTTCTACAGCTGACATGAAAATGACTGATGAACAATAAAAAAAGATGTATGATGTGCATATATGAAAAAGAAGTTATGACTAATCTTAGAATGCATTGGCAATCTTTCATATTCAGATTTTTTAAATATATTTTGCTCTGCAGTAGGGGGGAGTTGAGACTTTTGAGATCAAATAAGATTCTTTTTGGCACATATTTATCTGATCTGATATTTTTCTAAGAATGCTCAAAGTATCATGGGTTAGTTATGCTTCCAACACACAGAAGATCAAAATATGGTTAAACTCCTTGAAGATTGGGAAGTAGAAACCATGTGTTGAGAAAAACAAGCCTTCTATCAAGTCACAGTCAGAAAATCAGGCACAAAAAAAACAGGTCATGGAAATGCCTTAATTCTGGTCAAGGATATAAGGGTTAAATCCACATATTTGTAAGATGATTGAGAAAACCTACTGGAAGCATGATCAACCCAAGGCCGCCACCACAGCTTTTTTTTGCCCTTGGCTTTCTCTTTGTCTGCTTCTCCTAAAATAAAATATGTCCAAATATTAATTTTACAAAATGAGAAACATGTTTCTTACACTGATTAATAATTTTTAATTTCTCTCAAAAGAGCTAAAATTTCATGAGATATCAGATGTCAGATCTACTGAGTACATTCAATATTAAAATAATTCAAAAGCATAACCACTAAGCAGAAATACTCTGGTTTATGCAGCAGTTAAAACAGCATTCCATCTAAAACAGCTAAAAAGTTGAGTTTTGTGTTTTAAAACATACAGTCACACTTGACTGTAATTTAAAGAAGAAAATATTTTCCCTCATCTCAAATCCCCTTATATTTCAGGCTCCAAAAGTGCTGATTCCAGGTTGGTGCTCGAAATGTGACACTAGATAGGTATCATTTTATTGGTTTCCATGTTTTAAACAACATTTAAAAGTATACAAACATTTCAGTGACTAAAAAAAATCCAGAACAGCATCCAGAAAACACTGCTGGAAAAATGTAGGTGCTACCTATTTGTAACACTGTGGTTTATAGATAATTACTTTTATCTAAACAAACATCTTCTGCTATTTAGCTCTTTGCCAACAGCCTGAAGTTAACCAAAAGTAACCTCAAAGCAAATCATTTTCTCTAAACCTTTCTATGGTACATAATCACAGATTTTTTCAGCTGAATCAAGCCTGAAACTGGTACTTAGCTAACAACCTTGCTACATGCTGACAGTTTTGAAGAACAATTTATCACTTGTCCGACTAGTAGGTCTATTAGATCCTTAGCACTCAACTACAATTATGGTACAACAGTAGCTAATGGTACCTTCGTCATCTTCTTCAGAAACCTTCCGAATCTCCGGCCCCTCTGAGGACTCCTGGTTCATGCTTAGCATTCTCTCTTTACCCTTCTTGTATTTTTGCTGCCTGGCTTTGATGCGATCCATTCTAGCAAAAGGTAGATTCATTATTAGATTCATGCCTTCACCCTTTCTGACCCACTCTGAAAAACAAGTGTTAAATATACACACACACACATACACACACACACCCCAACACTTCTAAGGGAAATGTTCACACTGTCATTAATACTGCCCTTAAACATAAGGAGTTACATGGCTCTAAAGGGGTTGGCTATAATGATCAAACCTAGAAGTTCACTCACTACTCAGTGAGAGCTGGATTGCCTGCTATCAAGACTGCTTTACCTACTCCCACTCAATTATCCTATTATCACTTAAAAATGAAAGACTTGCTGTCAGGAGTTACAACACAGCAAATGAAGCTCTGAGAAAAAAAAAAAAAAAAAAAGACTTCTGCCTAATGCAGTGCTTTTCCTGAAACTTGCCACTCTGTATCAGGGATGCAGCTGTTCCTGCACTATTTGTGCTACATCCTCACCCTTTTAGCTCTTTTGTCCCAGTTGACATCAGTGACAAGTACTGTCCCTCAGGGGTCCAGTGCTATTTTTTTTCATGTCTTCATCAATGACATGGACAGTGTGATCAAGCACATAGTGGTTCCCATCCCTGGACACAATCATGGTCAGGTTGGACAGGGCTCTGGGCAACCTGAGCTCCTTGAAGATGTCCCTGCTCATTGCAGAGAGGCTGAACTAGATGACCTTTAAAAGGTCCCTTGCAACTCAAACTATTCTATCATTCTGTCATTCTAAACAGGTAGGGAACACAGTCCCTGCAGTCTTCTGATGTTTCTTCAGTTATGCAGGTGTGGAAGAAGCTGTCAGGAGTGGGCTTTGACACTTGGTTAGGAAGCAGTAAGAGCTTTTCATGCATGGTGGTGGAGGAGCTTTGAAAGCTTTCTACAGTTACAAAAGAAGCATGCTGGCTGCATGCAAGAGAAATCAAAGTGACTTATTGGCTGCATAAAGAGAAAGGATCTCCATGCCACTTAAACACTTAAACTTAATGAAAATATTATTAGTGAAGGTAAACATACATTTTGTACTCAAACACTAGAGGGGAAACCACGAATGAAACAGAAGGAACAGTCATGCAACAATTTTTTCCAGAAATATGGAGGTACAGAACAAAATCCTAATAATGGTAAAGCATTTCTATAAAAGCAAGTGCTAGATAAATACCACCAAGCAGTTAAATATGTACGTATGTATGCACATGTATATATATATACATATATGTAAATGCATTAAAAACATACTGTCTCTTCAGTTGATCCATTGATTTTTTTTCCTCTTCAATTCTTGCCTTTACAGCCTTGACAATTGTAGCCTGAAACAGCTCAGCACCCCTACATCAGAAATGGGGCAAAAGAGAAGTAAAAAGGAAAGAAAATGAAATGTTAAATGTTTCTAAGTTTCTCTTATGTCAGCTAATCACAGAGAACTCTCTGTTCCCTCATCTGCATCAAACAAAAATAATACAGGGCCTTAAAAGAAATCTGCTCTAAAATAGCAATATCTTTACAATCATTTCAAGATCTGGGGCCAAATGTTACGAACCCTACTCAGCCTCTAAATTCCTCCAGCAGTTGCTCCAGGAATTCAGTTTCCAGTCCTCAGGAACAGAGAACACAACTAGGTTCGAGGCTGAGTAGGATTTCTTGCACAGATCCAGGATTTTTTTAAGTCCTTTCAGTGTTATAATCACCTCAACCCCCTGCCTCAGTCCCACTGGAAGTTATGAGTAGTGTCCAGCTTTATCCAGGGCCACGATGGGCATAACTTCAGCTTCACTTTTGCCTTCTGAAAACTATAGTGCTTCCAATCTGATGACACAAACCCTTGAGCAAGTTTCTGATGTGCCAACAGAATATGGCTTCTCACCCCATTACATTAGAAATGTAATCAACTCATTGATTTGGATGTCCAGTTCACATGTCTTGGCCGTTCTTCCTAACTCACACACGAGCTCTCGAAGACTCTTTTAAGACTTTTCAAGTCTCTTTCAAAGAAATAGCCTAGATTTAAAGCTTTTCTTTTGTCAAGAGTTCAGTAAGAACTCTTAGTTTTAGAAGTCTACTTCTAATTAATTTTTTAACCATGTTTTCTTTTAGATTAATGATTCCTTCATGTATTATGCAGGATAACCAAAACTGCATTTCTTAAAGGGATACAATCAAGACAGGCAATCCTTATTGTCCCAAGGTATGGTAAAGTACAATAAAGAAAAACATTTTCTCTTAGCAAATTGATCACCTCTAAATCTTTATGGACTATCAAAACCTGTCACGATCCTCATTACTACTGTTTGAAACACAATTGAATCTTATTTAGGTGAGGAATTTGTTTTTCACAATAACAACTTTTACTAGAGGACAGGCTCAGCCCATGCTATCTGAATCCAAACCTGACCTTCTCCATTGTCCATGTAAATTCAAGGCTGGATTTTAGCAAGGCAAGCAGTTTACTAAAAAAAATCATTATATCACTATATTTATATTACCTTCCTTCCTGTAAAATTTTGGCACTTCCCTGTCATTAATACATTCATCTTTACAAAACTCCTGACATATACTGGTATTGTCTTCACTTTGGCTGCTGGAGAATTCAAGTCTGCTTAGGTTCAGTAACTCAGCAAAAGAAATAAAGCTGGAAATAGGGACCATACATGTTTCTTTCAACCCAGCCCACTGCTGTTTTCATGACCCTGCTCTTTCATTCTGGATGCACATTTCCCTGTTTAGGATCTATTTTGATAATCTTGATTTTGCTTCATGCTATTTTCATTGTGAGACCAGCACACCAAAAAAAAAGCTACAAAAAAGCTGTATCCAGCAAAATTGGGCATCAACACTGAAATTCACCCCAGAGCAAAAGACTAAGAGATGCAATGTGAGATGGAGGTAGAGATCTTTTGGTAGCCCTTTTTACAGTGGTGAATTTTCTTCAGTATAGGCAGTTAAACATGTCCCCTTTCTAAAGAGGTTACCGGGAGGGGGAAGAAGAGAAAGATAATACTACTGTTCAGAACATGCAAGGCAAATTTTGCCCTGAAACATGGTCGGAAATCAACGCCCATATGTTTTTTTTAGGGGAAAATAAGCCACAATACATTTAATCCAATATTAACAAAAGTAATTTCTTAGAAATCTTACGGAAATTAAAACCAGAATCTCATTCCTCATCTGCCCTCTTATTATAAACCAGAAGAATGTTTGTGCTTGTGATGGCTATGAGTGGATGTTTGTGGTGTAACAGGCTCAATGAGGTTAATACTTCCTTGCCACACCTAGTCAGTGTTTAGTGATGTGACACTTCCCGAGTGTGTTCCCACTTCTTCTCAAGCCAGAGGTCAGAGCTTTCCTGTTTTCTTCCTCATGTGACATTTCTTTAGATGTGATATTATAATGAAAATTGTCTCAAATAGGTTCTGAAAGCAGAGTATTTTCTTTCCAAGACTCAGAAATTCTGGCATTAGCTCTCATGCATATTCATGTTGAGAGAATGCTGCAACACACAACTTTCACAGTTTTTAATAGGAGCAGCAGATCGTTTTGGTAAAAAAGATGGTTTAATTTCTATTAGATTCTCAATTAATTTGTTTTCTTTGCTTCATCAAAGGTAGGTTTGCAATTATGAATTTAGCATGGATTGTTTAAACCGATGTTAAAGGACTATTTTGGTACTACTTATCGTAAACAAGTATGTACTGTCACTGTGAGAGATTTGAGCTGTTTAATTTAAATTCTTCTAAATTTTATGTTACCTTGATGCTAGGATCTGAGAAGCTTTTATATCTGCAACCACGTGCAGGAAGTAGTAACTCATGAACACTCTTCTTTGCAGCAGCAGGAAAGCAAAACATATACTGTCCCAAATGATTCCTGCTTCTCCACTGGGCAGTTTACAATCTAGATTGCTGGTTGCTGGAAAAAGACACCGTTAGCAGAAGGGCTGTTGCATTAAGTATTCTCTTATAATGTTTAATCAACTAAATAATCTCAGCCTTTAAAATTATCTGAATTGAGGTATTTTAATTACATTTTTCTTAAGAAAACTGACATGCATTTCTATTTGAAGCACACTATATTTTCCTTTACAACAAACTTGAAAGCTTTCAACAATATGATGCCCCATGAAAACTGAGAATTCACCAGAAGTGAACCATTTGCAAATAAATTCACCCTACCCTAGTACATACTTGAAAACATAGAATAGAAAAACCATATTTTTTGTTACACTGAATTGTCTGATTTCAGTATTTTCTAAAATACCATGTTTCAATTTTTTTCCAGTTCAAAGCAACCTTTTGTGTAATTTTTCAATTACGAACATTATCAACATGAGAAAGAAGTCTTTTATTTTTCTCAAAATAATTTTATTTTTCCTCTCCACAACTCAGTTCAATATTTCTTTCCATTGCATAAGAGAAAAAATACTTGAAACCACAAAACTGCTTCCTTTGGGTGGGAGGAGGCAGGCAGAGAGGAAATCCCATTCCTCTTACCTAGATTTTGGCTTGGGTTATTTCTTTCTGTCTTTATTCTCTGAAAGGCAGTTCTCTTGGGGATATTAAAAAATTAAAACTGGGTTTTGTGTAGCTGGACTATAAACTATATGGCCTATGCTGCCCTATAGAAGGCAGTAGAAGGACTCAAGGGACAGGCTCTGGCTCAAAGCTGGCTTTACAAGCAAGCAAGCCAATCTCATAGCTCTGAAAGGTCAAGCTCCAAGAGCTTCAGAGACTCCTGTTCACAACCCCTCGGGGGTCAGAAACCTGTGTCTAAATTTCTGTTGCTGCCAAAAAGTTTTGGATAACACAAGAACTACTGGGCACCATTTATCTCGTGAAATTGTGTCTTTGTATTTGTTTTCTTTTCCCCTACTCCAAACTTATCTGTGAGGATCAGACGTGATGATAGGAATTCAGAACTTTACTGCAGAGTAACTAGGATGAAACAGTTCTTTAAATTCAGGAAAAAAAAAACCAACTAAAAAAAATCAGGTATTTTCAAACCATCAAACCAGGGTGTCAGGAAAAAGTGGAGACAAATTAATAATTCACTGAAAGTTGAAGGGTTTTGCTCTCCATCCTTCATTAATCCCTTCTCTCACTTCCACCCATACACATCATCCACTGCCTTCCTGTTATCACCACAAACACAAGAATAATCAAAAGGCAAAAAAAAAAAAAAAGCCTAAACTCACTACATATACAAAAAAATTACCAGTTTCATGTTACTTCAGTGAGCTGAACTGGTTTACCCTTTGAGCAACTGAAACCTGGTACACAGGGAGGAGTGGGAGTTCACAGTCCACACAGGGAATGCGGCTGGGAAAAGGTGCCCTCTCCTTGCAGAGATGGTGAGCTGACATTTTAGCTGAAGTTGTACAATGAAACCATACTCTCAAGTATCACATCACCTGCATATACAGGTAAACTGTGTTAAGCACTGGTATCACCAAATTGTTAATTTACAGCAAATGCTGGCTGTGAGTATATGCATAGATATCCTGGGCTGCTGATATGTATATCTCTATATGTGTCTACCTTGATTCTATGAAATTCTGTGTTGCTAATCAATACAGGACAAGGTAGTATTAAGTGAACTTGTAGATATGATTTTTCACAAGGTAATATGTTAAGGGAGGACACAACTTAAATATGGTAGAGGATTATAAGGGTGATTATTTATTTATACAAAACTGTGAAGAAAAATAAGCTATACTTACGAATACGGTATCCTTTAACTGTACAAGCCAGGCTGAATGCCTGAATGACCCAGCAACTATTCTTAATTAATGATTCAATGTAGCCACATGCTCCTATCTGGAAAGTAAAAGAACAGTTTCATATGACAAGACATAGCAGAAATAAGGATAAGGAAAGTTGAACCTTTCTACATTACACAAGAAGTAATAAAGCCAAGGGCAGTTGAATTATTCTCATTACTAAAATGGAGATTTGAAGAAAGAGTGGCTTTACCAGTGACACAAATCACTTTTAGATAGAATTTGGTTTTCTGATTATCAGTGAGACAGAAAGTATGTGGAGTTTGTGTTCTTGCATAGAAGGTGACACATCTGGCATGTGATGTGATGTGACAGCTAAGCAACTTTTATAAATCACTAACTTAATCTTGCAAACATACATGGACAAGCTTAAGACACACGTAGCTCCACTGAATTCCCAAGCATAAAATGAAGCACATATGTAAGCATTTAGAACATTTGCAAATTCAAACCACCCATAAATCACTTTTATTTCAGTACAGTGACTTATATAAATGTAAAAAGAAAAATGTCTGCTCTTTTCAGTCTAGTACTAAAAATGTTCAAAGCTAAAAAGAAATTGCCAGGAATAAATGTAAATTTATCTTTCAAAAAGAATTAAAATACTGGCTTATCTCAACCAACTATCAGTGCCACTGCAAGAATACACGCTAAAGAGTTACTCAATGTAAGAAAACCTTTAATATTTTGCAGAATACTTTGATATTTAATTATCAAATATATCTGTTTTTACCTGAATTTCACAGTAGTTCTAAAGGAAACAGGAATGCAGTTTGTAGTTAACTTCACTAATTACATTACATTCACACAACTGCATCTCATACTAAGTTTGAAAATTCTTTATTTAAATAAAATATCTAATTAAATGTGCGCTATTTATCAACACTGTGACTAATCTTGCACTTCTTTTTCACTCCACTGGGATTTTCATAAGTCTTCTAAGGAGAGACTGTATTAGGCAAAGAAGTCAGAACCTGGCCCTTTGAAAATAGCTTCTGAGCTTTCACAGAGCCTGACTGAATATGTGGGTACACATTTTCCTATGATGTGTTGCATTACCATTCCCTAGTAAAGCTGAATTAAAATGAAGACTGCTTTGTGCTTGCAGAAGGTCGGTGTTTTTAATGACTACTCAATGTACTGTGCACACTTCAACTGAAATTGAAGTGCTGAGAGCAGAGAGGAAAGGCAGCAGCTACCTACCGACAGGATGTTTTTCATTGTGATCACAAAGACGTTGTAGGCAATCAGCCAGTCCCAGTAACGCAGAATGCTCCTGATGGGCTTCAGCAACAGATCTCCACCAAAGAGAAGGAAATAAAAGCAGGCCACCAAGTAGCCCATACAGAATATGCTGATCCTTGTGGTTCCCGTTATGAAGATTATAGTAAGTACAAACCAGAAGAGGTAACTAAATATTATCACCTTATACATGTCTAAGTAGGACCTGGAAGTAAAAGAAGGAGAAAAAGTTACCATTTTTTCTGAGGGCAATGCTACCTTTCCTCTTTCTGCACTACTGGCTGACATTTGTGCCTAAGGCCTTCTGGGCCTTCTTGTCCTACTTCAACATTTGTGCACCCGCTCACAACTAACACTGTGGTCAGTGGGTTTAGTTCATGGATGGGTCTGCCTGGCTCATATACTCCATTCTAGCTCACTCATGTGCATAAGCATCTTGCTACTGGTCTTGCCCTGGTCAGAGCACTATGCATCATGCAGGATCAAGCCTCATATCATGAAAGGGGAGAGCACATGTTCTTACCAAACTTCATAATAGAGCAGTATTATCTGGCAATGCTATATATGCAATTTAAAAAGCTATCTGAGATCATCTTTTAAGAAGTCTGAGAAATACCATAGCAAAGCTATTTTAAAAAGCCAACTACAGTACGGCACTGCAAACAATTCCATATTTATTGGTAACTTCCAGGGAATTCAGCCTGGTTAAAAGCCTAGTTTTCAAAGACAGCTGCTAAAAATATCTGTCTTTAATGGACATCAACTGTAAAAGTTTTGAGGGGTAAAAGGTTTGTACAGAACGGAAATGTGATAGAATTTACTGAAACGTTTGCCAGGAAGCCAGGAGACAGAGCTATCTGAAATCAGCCTGGCCCACACTGGGAAAGTGCGGAACAATTTGGTGTTTTAGATTCCTTAAAATCTTGACTTAATATTGACTCAGTGAGCTTTCAAATAAGAATATCTGCCAAATATGACATATAGATAAACACTGCAAAACCAACTAATTCTTAGTTCCCCCCCGTTTACAGTGTTTTGATTCCAAATGTAACTGAGTTTTCAGACTCTGTTCACGCAGGCTGTGAAAATAGATTTGTAAGGAAAGCAGGCAGGGAGAGAGAGCTACAGGAGGACACATATACCTAAGCCAAACCATCTAAGAAGTAATTCAACTAAATGCACTGTATGAAGCCACATAAAAAGGCCCCTGTTGCTCATTGTTCTCAGGTTCAGAACTTTCTAGGAGTATGTATTTATAGTCCTACATTTATAGGCCTGTATTACACATTTCACCAGAGAAGCATTCAATGAAAGGCAACGAGAAAGTTCCCTTATGTTTATTTCCCACAAATATTTAAGAAATTTATGATCTACTGCCTGTAGATCTAAAATCTACATCTACAAATGTCATGGTTTCAGAGATGCAACCAGATTCTGGATGATAAAACATTAACAAAGAATCAATATGAACTGGGAAAATAAAGATACGGAAGAAATCAGTTGAAAAGCTCTTCACTAACTTAATATGCACTAGAAATGGTGCTCTCACTGTTTCTCCATAAAATAATATTCTGTTTCTCCAACATAATATTTGATTTTTTTTTTAATATTAACTATCAATACGTGAGATGGCTAGGAAGAGATCACCTTCCTGATACTGCTGTAATATTTAAAAAAATCATGTCCTCTGCTGCTAAGAAAATACATCAGCATCTTTTGAGAAAAGTTCAAATTGGAACTGAATTGATCAAACAGCAGCATCTTAATACTCTTCAATAAAAATGGACTCTGACTCTTAAAGACAACCGGAACTGTCTGAATCCAAACTTTCCAGCATATACACATGGCATTTGTTTGAGTCATAGTCAACAGCAGATATCACTCTCAGATTAAAACGTACAGAAATTAGAGAGAATACGAAAAGGAAGACAATAATATAGCTATTTTCCACTATAATGTTAACCACTGGCTACATTTAGCAGTCATCTAAAATATTAAATACATCTGTTCTTCTTATCTTCAAAATGTACATTAAATATAATAGCATTAGGCATCTCTAAACCAACCAAACAACAAAACTTAATGTAAAGAAAAACTTCTGAAAAGGCAGGAGGCAATACAACTGTGTCAAGTGACAAATGATGTAGTTCTTACAGATGGAAAGTATCCTGATTTTTATAACTATGCAGTTACAAGCAAGTCTAACAATAAAAATGGTTCCCAAGAATTCATCTTGGAGTGGACATCTTACAAAATGGTGTTTGAACAAGTCACCCAAGGCACACCTAAACAATGAAGATCACCAACTATCCCAGATACTTCTGTGCTGGCCCAAGAAGAATGCCACATTGAACACAATGGAGAGAACTACACCCAACTGGTTTCAGGCGGATAAAATTTTTCCTGAAATCATGCTTCTCTCAGTTGCAATATGTGAAATCTTGTCTGTTACAGTGTAGAGTCATGCATCCCCCTAATTTTCATTAATTGTTTATACTGATATGAGTAGGTCAAGTACTGTAAGAGCAGGAATGAAAACGTCTTGGTGGGGGAATTCTCAACACATTTCCTCTAAAATCACTCAAAACATTCTCATATGAAAATCTTTAAATTCTGCCTCAAAGCTCAGAAGTTTAGGAAGTTAGGAAGTTAGGAGCTTCAGTTCCTTGCTCTGGAGATTACATTACAACAGTGGGAACCTGAAGCATAAAGCCACCCCAAGAGTTAAAAGACCCTACACAAACCCATCAGGGCAGTAAGGGTGCTTACGCTCTCTGAAAAATTCTACATGGACAGCAGAAAACACTTAGTCTTGGATAGCATATACTGTGATTTTATGCTTTTGCTGCAGACCACACAGATCATTATTTTAATATCATGCAAATCTTCCAAACCTCATCTTCTAAGTGATCTTTAAATCTCCATTTAGTCATCAGCAGGAAAGGCCACACTCAGGATGTGGTATTTAACAATACCTGAGCAGCTGCTTCCCAAAGGGACAGTCCCACTCCCTTTCATCCTCTCAGCTCTGCATTCCAGCTCCTTCTTTAGCTTTGAATCTTTGAAACTGTTTCAAGAAGAAAACTTGCAAAAGCCTATTTATTTTTTGGGGTAGGACAGAGGGAAGGGATACTTTTCTGCCCATTCACCTTTGAATCAACTAAGTGCTGGTGTGAAGAATGCAAAGACGGGAGGGTGTAGTTGGAGGCCAGGAATAGAGACACACATCTGAGGAAGGTTAGCCACTACACCAGCGCACCAAGGGAATAAAGCTATGGTTTTTGGTAGTATGACAACCTCTGAATGAGAAATTTTACAGAAGAAACCTGAAAGATTAATGAAAAATAAAAAACCATCGATTTTCCGTCTGTGTCATTAGCAGAACACAGTAATACTCTGGATAACATTTTGGAAAAACTTGCCATATCATTTTGCTCAAAACCAAGGAAGACAAAGTATGAAATTCATTCCACACATCCATCAAAGCTATTGTAACCTCAGATGGCTCTCCATATCAAATTATCTGCTTCTATTTTCTGAGGCTTTATTACTCTTATCATGATTGTTTCAATATTTTATTTCCACAGGAATTAATTTTTAACTGTAATGCAATCCAGTCGGTTGCAAAAAGATTGCTCTAGGTGTAGTTGTTTTTCCCGGCATGCTCCATGATGTGCTTGGCTATGACCAGTCTAGTGTCTGGATCTCCGCCTGCAGGCACCAAGAGGTGCTGATGCTGCAGCTGATAACCCCTGTGAGGTAAGGAGTTTGTCCTCTGCCAGTGCTTTGAAATTTAGGGAGAGAACACACTTCTGATCACACACTGGTGAGAGCCTATTGAGCTGTTGTGCTGACAGATACAGCTCAATGCTTCTTCATGCTGGAGGAGCTGCTGTTATGTAGCTTCATTACTTTCCCTTGTCAGCCACCTGCTTTGTTTTGAGTGTGGCTACCCACCGCCATATAAGCCCAAGGCTCCTCCCAGAGATCTCATCTGATGACTATCCTCTTCCTCTCCTCCAGGCATATTATCACTATATACATGCATTCTGTAAGCTACATCTACTCGCCAAATTCCTTCTTTCTTTCTGCTCTTCCATATCTCCTATTCCTTACATCCTACCAGCCTTTGTGACTGTGCATCAGAGTTCATTTTCCCATCTAATCCCAACATTGCTAATTTCTCACCGAGCTTCCATCCTCAAAGTCTTTCCCTGTAGCTCTATTTCAGTTTTCAGAAGACAGTTTCACTGATTTTCCAGTAGCCAATAGCAACACCCAATCTTCTGAAAACTAGCTACCTTATTTCAATGGACTTATTCAAATCTAGTGTTGTGGATCCCACAGGTTTTAGTTTCTAATATTTTTGTCAAGGCCTCCCCAAGGGCTGATATTCTTCTACTATCACTTTTTTACCAGTGAAGTCCTTCCTTCATGCTTGTATTCACTTTAAAAATTCCCAAATTAAAGATGTGTTGTTTGTTGAGGCTCATTTTATTAGGAACAAAATGTTTATCTACTTTAAATAAAAAATACAACAGAAAGCCTGTAATGTTCATTTGCAGATTTTATCTCACTAACCTAAGCTGGAAGACAGTTCCAAGACTGACATTACAGTTGCCTTTCAGAGACTTTACCTGACTCAGCTGGTGATGGTTCCCAGGGTGCAGGCATTAAAGGGGACAGTTCAATGGCTGTTTCTGCTTTTAAGTTTAAAAAAGTGTATTACAATCCCAAGCTTTTTTTCCCTGACAATGTCTAGGAGAATAACTGAAAAATTTGGAATTGAAATGAGAATTTTCCAGCATTAAAGACTGTGGTAAAGGATTATCATCAGTGAAGTTGCTTTAAATCCTGTATCATTCTAAAAGTTCCTACTTTCTATTCTCTGTTCTTGTTTCTCTTTCAAAGTCCTTTGGATATGCACTCTCTTGGGGTCAAGCACATATCCCCTGAGAAATCTGGGGGTGGAAAGACTAGAACATTTCAGGAAATCTCTTTCTTAGACTGTATTTATCATTGTTGAACTCAAGCATTTCTACAGAGAGAAATTAAGCATTTGGAAATACATTCTTTTTCTGCCACTGTTTATATTGCAGTTAAAAGCTTTTTATCCATGCCTTCTAGAACAGTGACCAACTAGTATCTTCTCACTAGGGAAGTATCACTAGGGAAGTGATACTTCAGAAAGAGTGTCTTGGTCTGCAACTGCTATTCTTTTAGATAGTAAATACACCCCAGGCTTCTCAGAAAACATGGCAATACTAAGCACAACTTTTCTTTCTTTCTTTTTTTTTTTTTTAATGCTTTGTAATTTATTCATAGCCAGATTGCCTTCACTGATTTGTTTGCCTCTTTATGACTGACTTTTGGAGAGATGCCATTACTAATTTCACTTGCTTGGATAAGGTTTGAACCAAGTTCTTATCCATGTTACTAAATATTTAGACCATTCTGAAACTTCTACAGGAAAGCACAAGAGATGTTCTTAGACAAAGCTCTTTCAGTTCCAAATTGTCTTGGATGGAGGCCAGATACATACATTTTCTTTTGAGGTAGATCTTCGGTGGATTACCCAGAGCTTGGGGTCCTTCTTTTTAAAGATTTATAACTGCTAATAAAAGATTCAGTTACCTTGAGATACTGTCAGCCATTCTCTGGTGATTCTTTGAAGCAAATTAGGCATTTAGGATTGCATGTGTGCAGTGCAACCTCTCAGAAAAAACATAATCTAAAACCTGGGAAAATCTGCATTGCAGTGAAAGAGATACTTAAGGGCTCAAAGAAAGGTAAGACACCTTCAAGAATACAAAATCTATTATACAGTTCATACTAAAGGAAGGTCTGTTTACACCTAGAGACACCATGTTCCCATTACAGATTCATGAAGCTAACACTACAAACAAACAAAAAAAGAGAAGTTATAGCTAAAAAAGGGGTGAAAGGAAGACCTGAGGAACTGCAGACCGGTAAGCCTTACCTTTGTGCTTGGGAAGATCGTGGAGCAGATCTTCATGGAAGCAATGTTAAGACACATGCATGACTAGAAGTTGATCCTAGATACCCACCATGGCTTCACTACTGGAAAATCGTACATGATCCATCTGGTGACTTTCTATGATGCAGTGACTGCAACGCTCAATAAGGTCATCAAATTGACAGATGTCATCTACCTGAACTTCTGCAAAGCCTTCAAGATGATCCTATGTGATATCCTTATCTATCTAAATTGAAGAGACATGGATTTGAAGGGTGGACTATTCAGTGGATAGGCAACTGGCTGGCTGGATGAAGCCAGAGAGTTGTGGTCAATGACTATATATACAGGTGGAGGCTGGTGATGAGTGGTGTCCCTCAGAGCTCTTTCTGGAGACTGGTACTCTTTAATATTATCACCAATGACACCGACAGTGAGATCGAGTTCACTTTCAGCAAAATTGAAGATGACAGCAAGCTGAGTTGTGCAGTTGACAAAACAGAAGGAAGAGATGCCATCCCGAGGGTCCTGGACAAATATGAGAAGTGGGCCCAGGAGAACCTCATGAAGTTCAACAAGATGAAGTGCAAAGTGCTGCACCTGGGTTGCGACAATCCCAGACATGAACAGAGACTGGGAGAGGAACTCATTGAGAGCAGCCCTGACAAGAAGGACTCGGGTGTTCTAGTAGATGAAAAGCTGGACATGATCCAACAGCGTGTGCTCACAGGCCAGAAAGCCAACTGCTTTCTGGTCTGGGCTGCAACAAAAGAGGTCAAGGGAGGTGATCTGCCCCTCTACTCTGTTCTTGTGAGACTCCCACCTGGAGTGCTGTGTCCAGGTCTGGAGTCCTCAGCACAAGAAAGACATGGACCTGTTCGAGTGAGTCCAGAAGAGGTCTACAAAGATGATCAGAAGGATGAAGCACCTCTTCTGTGAGAAAAGGCTGAGAGTTGGGGTTGTTCAGTCTGGAGAAGAGAAGGCTCTGGTGAGACCTAATAGTGGTCTTCTAGTAATGAAAGGCGTCCTACCAAAAAAGAGGGAGAGCAAGTTTTTACACAGGCATGTAGTGATAAGACAAGGGGAGGGGTTTTAAACTAGAAGAGGAGAGATTTAGATTAGATGTTAGAGAGAAATTCTTTACTCAGAGGGTAATGAGTTACTGAAACAAGTTGCCCAGAGAAGTGGTGGATGCCCCATTCCTGAAAGTGTTCAAGACCAGGCTGAATAGAGCTTTGAGGACCCTGGTCTAGTGGAATGTGTCCCTGCCCACTGCAGGGGGGTTGGAACTAGATGATCTTTAAGGTCCATTCCAATGCAAACCAGTCTATGATTCTATGATTACATGCCCAAGCATCTGTAAGAAAGGATATCATAAACAGGAATTTACTTTGCTCCTGAATGGGTTAATTAATGTTTTTTCTATTCATTTATGATTGATTTTTTCAAACAAAAATGTCCCTGTTCTTTTTCTTGCTCTGCCTTTTTCTTTTCATTCTACTTCTTACCCGCACAACATAAAACTATTACATGAAACAGTCACACAGATTTCTGCATTTATCTGGAACAGGTATAAAGTGATCATGGTTTATTTGTTCAGTTCACCACCACTAATGGATCCTTTGATTTTCTCTTCTGTTGTACTCTCCACCAGCAATATTACTTACTGCTTAATACACATTGCAAACTTCTGAGTAAATTGTTGCATATACAGGTCTCCTTGGTCAGCACATGCCCAGCAGGGTGTCTGAATATTCTACCTCCAATAGCTTCAAACTGATGCATATCATGCATATGAACCAAAACACAGGACTTAACCCCAAGAATGTGTGGAGAGGCAACAGGCCAGTTCATCTTGAACTTTGCTTTCCACTATAAACCTGACTCTGACTCCTATCCAAAATCTTCAAAGAATATCCTCTGTGCTTTCAAGTTTTCATGTTTGCCCATTTGGGAATATCTTCTACAGATGACCAGAATTACCTATCAGATTCCAGAAAACATTGAAAAGATGTCAAAAGAGGCTGTTTAAAAAGCAGTGATTTTCTTGCCTCTTTTTTCCTTTTGAGGACAGCTTTAAAACACATTCTCATCATTAATGAGGTTTTTTTAAAATGATTTTTTTTCTGGACTAAGGGAGGAAAATTTGGTATTTTCTTTCTGCCAGCAATCGGTGACGGTCTTTTTCCAGTGATCAAATACATCAGTGTGCTTGATGCAACTGCTGCATCAGCTTTTGCTAAGATGGACACCACATTCGGTGGCAAGCAAAACCTCAGGTCATCTCCACTGCATTTCCTCTAACCCAAGCCCTGTTTGTCAGATGTCTTTTAGAAAGTATCCCCACTTTATGGAGCATTTTGAAGAAAGATTAATACTTCTCTCTTTCTGCTTATCCTACCAAATCTAGAGCATTGGGTCTGCTGTGTAGAGTGGAAATTCTCAAGGGGAAGAACTGATCAAACTTTGCCCAGTCGTGACTACAAATCTCTGGATGAATGAGTGAATTGACTGTTTCAACAGTCTCCTCTTCAAACTATTTCAAGATATATTTGGCCACCAATTGTAACAGAAATAGAAGGATCAGATTAAAGATCTTGAGAGGGGTTTCTGGTGATAGCACTTCTCTGGTAAAAGTTCACCAGCAAAAGGGAGATTTTTCTGGACATTATTTCTAGACATTATTCCTTTTGCATTCAGGCACATGTTAATGTGCATTCACATATCAAGTCAGACAAAACACCATAGCTAAGAAATCTTATTATTCCCATTTATTCTTGTAATACTGCACAAACTTTCAGTAATAACTGCAACTAAGAGCATGCCCAGCACAATTTAAAAGAGCTGAGCTAATCTGTGTTGACAGAAATGATCACATAGGAACAGTTTCATTGTTTGAAGACCATTCAGAACAGACTGCCTCATGCTCCGCCCATTTATAAATTATTCACTTTCTTCAACAACCTCAGAAAGAGGAAGACATATCAGTTGTCCTTCCAAGACACTTTTAAGGTTCTTATGCCTAGATGAAATAGCACAAAGGACAGTCTCTTATATTAGAGTATTATTTTGACTGTGCTTAGACAACAACTCGGCAGGACATGACTGATGACTTCTTGGGATTAAACACATACATGGGAAGCTGCAGACTATGATGGATTATTGCTAACATATCTGTGTTCTGGGGGAAGCCACCAAAGCACTGAAGTCCACCATAAATGCTGCCCCACAGGGCATTCATGGAGGCAAATTCAAATTTGATTACCAAGATTCCTTCTGAAGTGGGAAAGATGGAGGGTTTAGATTCATCTAAACAGCTGAACCACCTTTTTTTTCCAAACTCTAAATCCTCATAAGCACAAGTAACATGTAAGAACTTGTGACCTAAAGGTGAATATTTCTCAATGTGTTGGTTGTCTAAGATCGTGGTAGGAGTTGATGATCTTAAAGGTCTTTTCCAACCTAAACAAGCCTATGATTGTATGAATACAAGCTTTCAAGCAAATATATCACTGAATGTACCTCTGGGGAGCACTTAAAACAATCATCTGGCTTAGGAAGACTTGTTTGCATCTGCCCTGTTCTAAACCAGAGTCTGATTACCCAGAAATGAACTATCTGCTCTGTCAGACAGTAAAAAATATGTTAGATGGGAACATAAATGAATACAAATTCCAAGTAAAATTGGAAGCCATGAGAATAACTTTTACACTAGAGAACCTTACAAAAAGGAAGCACTGTATTTTCCAAGTATTTAAGATTCAGTGTTACCGGCAGTGAATGAAGTCAGGAACGGGATTATGCTGGCTAAAAGATGCCGCATCAAGATTCATGCAAATTTCCACATTGTCTCCAGCCATGATTCGTACTGCAGCTTTATTTTCATCCTCAAATGTCTGCCTTTGCAAGGATGCACACAGCAGCAACATGAAATCATCTAGGAGAAAGCCGTGATTGCAAGGAAAATTCAGTCATTAACATAGGTATAAGGAGTGGTCATGATGCATTATAATGTAGCTACCAGACTGTTTTTCCCCTGCTTCGAACCTCCAAGACTGTGCTGTTTTCAAAACATGTAACACTGATTTGAAATTTATTAATGCATTTAGTGGTTTTACCTGTCAGTGTCTACAACTGGAGAAATAATGAGAAAAGGGGAAATAGTTCATGCTTTTTGATGTCACATTATTGAAAACGCGATACAGGAAAAACAGCTGCAGAAATTACTAATTTTTTGAATTTTAGTATTCAGTCTCCCAGATAATATGTCATCTTGCTACAGAAGATTAAATAAAAGCCTGGCTTCAAATTACACCGTACAGATGTTTTAAGCAAAGGACATATAAACACTTTACAACTATGTGCTAAAATACTTACACACAAGGAAGACAGGGTTTGGTCTCACAATGAAGTCTGGAAAGTATAACCACTTTATGATGTTGGAGTTGAAGTTGGCATTACCACTTCTCCATGGATAGTCTGTATGACAGAAGCATGTAAAAACACAATCAGTACTTTATAACAATTACTTAATTCTTTTCATCTGGATACTTACCAATTTTCCAGCCCTTTTATGTAAAACCAAGCAGCAGCAATTTTCCATTAAGGGTAAGTGTCCTTACCTTTACAAGGAGCAGGTGGGATGCCAATGCAAAGGAAGTACTGGAATGTAATGATGCATGACAGAAAACAGCAGTATTTTGGCCAGATCTCTGCAATAGCTTTTCTTCTGCGCCGATACAATACAGCAATCAGCCAGAAGGCATGAATCATGGCATAAAAATCCATCCTTTGACCAATTACATTCACTGATAGAAGAAAACAGGTCTGAAAATGAAGTAAAGAAACATAAGCCACATTTGCAAACTGATGGCTAGTCAATGTGGCAATAATACAAGTATTGTGGATCCTGACAGAATGCTTGGACATGAGCTGCATCTGACTGCAGGAACTGACAGCAACCTCCTCCACTCCACCCCAACACCCAAATTTTTGATACTCTTCTATCTCTAGAGTTGGTTTCCATTATGTGATATCTATGAATACAGAAAGGAAAGAGAGTTGTCAGAGCAGCTAATATGCAAAATGTTTAATTGTTGCCAAGCAGTATGTTGCACATACTACATTAGACATTTTGATAGGACTTACAGTTGTGAAAATGAACAGGAACTATTAAGATTAGCAACAACTAAAATGTATCTTCATGTGGGAAACAGACAAAAGGAAAAGGGATTTCGACCATAAGGCTTCTATTGGTGATAGACAAATCCAGTCAATTCCTATAAGGTAGCTTTAGTTCTCCATTGTTCTGAGGGTTCTGCATTCCAGCATTTCTGTTCTCTGGCTTCACTGAAAGTAGTCCCATCACTCAGTTCCATGCAACGTGTTTTCAAGCTTAGTGAATACTTCATAGTGAATCATTTATTCAGTGTACTATGCTATTTTGATTTTCTCTCTCCTCAGATTAGGATGAGCTAAAAATTATTTCCTAAATAGTTGGGGAAATAGCTTGCTGGTTTCTTTTAATTTTCACTCATTCTTAATCCTCAGACTGCCTGTGAACAGTTTACTTGTTTATCAGTAGAGCAAGCGCTGGTAGTATTTAAGAGATAGGTCAAGAGCATCATTATGATTAGAATTATGATGCATTAGCCTGGGAGTTGTCTTCTTCAAATAGCCATAAAAAATTGTAAAAAATCACTATTTTTACGAAGAGTTTTTGAACGTACATTTCATGTGTTCATGAACAAACAGTCAAAATAAGGGAACAGAGATGACTAACATGAATGATGACTAAGAAGCATCCAGAACTCAAATATAGTCCAAGCTAGTATTCAAAAATAGCACAATGAAAAGGTCTGGAATGGTAGTCTAAAGAAAAGTAATATATAGTGATTTACCTCCAAACCAAACTTGTAGAAGAAGTAGTTTATGAAATACTTGACACAGTTTACCACTCCATCATCCAGATGTGCTCTTGTAATATCATGAAAAATTGTTTTAGTCACAGGTGCAGTAAGGTTATTTCGACATCTGTAGTATTCTTGATGACGGTAGATAGTAACTTCGAAAGCCAAAATAGCCAGCATCAGTAAGTTATTCTATGGGAGACACAATCAGAAAAATATTAAATAAAAATCAAAACCACATGAAGCTATAAAATTTTCTGATAAGCATAAATTCATGAACACTCAAACTGATGTCACCACTGAGTATTTCTGTGCTCCAGAATGCACTGGCACCTATTCCCAGCTATCACTGAAACAAAGTTAGGTTCCTACGACTTACTGGATTTTAATGAATCATACGGACATTCAGAAGATACATATAAAGACACTGATTAAAAAATAATATAATGAACACTGGTTGTGGAAAAGACGGGGAGGGAAAAGCCCCTCAGTTTAACACTGCAGACATTTTGAATGCCTGTTAAAAGAGACATACAGAAGCACATCAAGACTTGAAGCTTGGGACCTTCAGGTATGGAACTGAAACAAATTTCTATATGGACAGGAGACATCTTATTTGCTAACTCAATGCAAACTTTTTTAGAATAATTTCTAATCCCAAAGTGTTTTCAATTTATAGTTGTAAAACTCTTGCATCAAGGCAGACACCTTGCCTCAAGGCAACTTCACTCTACACGCAAAACCCCTTGGGTCAGTAATTGCTCTTCCCCACATATACTCTCAACTGTGGGAGGTGCATGGCTAAAGGAGCAAGAGGCAGAGGCATTACCAGCACCTGATATGTTGACCTGCACAGCTTGGCAGGTATTCCCTACACAAACAAAGAACACAGAGGTAAGCTGTCAGGGAAGAAATGACAAATAAGCCTAGTTAGATCGAAATTTGCTGCTGTCCAGTTAGCCAATTTCTGACAACTTTCTTCAAAATTCTAGAGATTCTTTAAACCAAGAGGAGATATGCAAGGTTTTCACCAGAACTTGGTACAATTTCATTGTAAGTAGGGTTTTTTAATCAAGAAAGGAATAATAAAATATTGCTCATAGGCATCAATGAAAAACAAGAAGAAAAACAAAAGATATCCATTTACTAGTGTTTGAATGAATTATTCCCTTAACTCGTTATATTTTCTAAATTGTGGCTAAGGAATAAGCACTTAAAAAAATTAACTGCTTATAGCATACACTATCATTCAAGGCAATTACTCCACTTAGACCCATCAGTCCTCTGGTACCTGAAAGCTGTGTACCTCTTAATTACTTTGAGTTCTTAAATATTACATTTCTTACAGAGCTTTGAACAGATGGTAAAGTCCAAAAGCCATACTTCTACATGAAAGATTATCTGAATTTGTACTGAATCCTTTCCAGATATGTTCTGTGTAACAGTGTGGTTTTGTGTTGCCTCCTTCCTTCTTTACTTCCCTATTATCAATTATTACTTTTGTGTGTGTGTGTGTGTGACAGATTATTTATTTCAAAGACATTGCTAACTCATCACAAACTAGAAAATATCAGAATATAGATAACTAAAGAAGTTACCCTTAAGTACACAAGAAGGGGATAAGACTTTCTCAATCCAACCCACTCTGCAGGATCAACTGGCCCACTGTAGAGCACTGAAGTTTTGAGTTCTTCTAAATCGACCTTAGTTTCATTCTCTCCTGGCTAACAGAAAAAAAATGCAACAGTTATAAAACATGTTTAAAGTTGCTTGAGGAGGGAATAATAATCAACAGTAATACATTACATGAACTGTCAGTTTCAGTACTTTATATACTTCCTTTTGCTCTTCTTCACTGAAGAAGGAAGCAGTCAAACTTTTTAATATGCACTTGTACTCACCAATGTACAGTTACTGGAAAAAGTTTTGGGATCGATAGATGAGAGTTGGTACAACATTTTGCAGACAATAATCACACATGTCCAGACAGTGCAGATACTTGATGCCAGGGGGCGAAACTGAGCATATGGCAAAGCAAGAGCCCAGGCAATCAAAAACACAAAGTTAAAGAGAGACACCTGAAAACACAAAAACAGTACAGAAATTACACAGAGTAACAAAAGAACTGAGAAAGTTTGACCTTTTCCACAGTAAATAAAAACAGAATTATTCAAAAGAAAGGGACATGAAGAAACTTTGAGAAAAACACTGAAGAAAAGAATTACAATACTCAAAGAAACAATGTGGTAAGTGAAGAAGGATAGTCAGTTTAGAAAGGACTTTATCACCTACATAATATTAATACTGTTAGACCCACAAAACTCCATATCCTCCCTATCAACAGACATGAAGTAAGAAGGACCACATGGAGGTTCTACTGCTTTAGTACACATGAAACAAAGATGAGATGACACAGATCTGTGTGTCTGTGCAACCAACCTTTGTCCTCTTGACCTTTTCCCCACAAAATATGTGAGAAAATGGATTTTTTGTTTTGTTTTTGTACTGAGTTCTCTCTGAATATGTTGTTCAAGGAATGGCTATGTCATGTAGTGAACTCACACTGCCCACACCAAAAGCACAGCTAAAAGTGTTGCTCCCTTTTTCTTTAGGCATAGTTCCACATTCTTATTTCTTAACCACCAAACTCAGTTTAAGTAATTTTCCTTAATGTACCTTTTCTACACCCTCCGTCCCTGGATGGTGCCCACAGCCAGTTGGAGCAGGAGAGGGATTACGTCTCTTACATTCAAAGAATTAGACTAATAAAACTTTCATATCTGGATAATAAAACTTTAATATCTGAAGAAAAGTGGAGGGCTGAGACTATCTAGACTGAGAGAACATCACTGTGGAAGATGTCAAGGCAGGCCCCCAGCAGGTGACAACCCCAAATTTCAGTGAGGTCTGACAGAAGGAAACCATCTCCCCACCCATCAGCAGATGCTGACAAACCCCCACGATGTGTAAGAGTTTGACAGTGGGTGTTTACTTGCCTCTTTCACTGTGACCCAGATGATGTAAGAGGAAACAATTTTGATGATGTGCAGCTCCAACAGCCACCACACGAAGACTTGCATCTTATGAAAATACTCCAGGAATTTCAAAAACAGCACTGTAAGGCGGTCAATCACTAGATGCCACTTGTTCCTTAAGTCTGCAGGGATGTTCAAGCAGAACCATAGTAAGAAGAAAAACAGAAGGTCTCCGTAAAATGGAATACTCCACTAGAAAATAACAAGCTTTCTGCTTCTTCTCTTCTAAGCTTTACAGTAAGGCAAGGTGGAGGATAAAGGTATGGCCCAGTGGGTAGCTAAGACAAAACAGGGTTGAGGCCCACTTAGCTGTGGTGTTTTCCCTTCTGACCCACTTTCACTGGAAGGATTCCACGCTTCAAAAGCAGCAGTGGTAGTCCTCCTTGCCAATTTTGCTTTTATTCCTCTCTATCAGAGCTCTTCTTGGACTCCACTGTCCCCCAGTATCTTTGGACATAAGCTTAGAGATCTCATTCAGGAATTAATTCCAGCCCTGGCCCTTATCCATTTCAGAAAAATACAATTTTTTTTTGATGCCTGGAAGCTATGGAGCCAGCCTGTTTTCAGAAAGCACAGACTACTACTATTCAGAAAGCTTTTCAGCCAGCTTGGAAGAGATCCATGAACACTAGGATTAGGAATCTTGTCATATGGGTTTAGGCAACTGTACTATAGACATTTTCAGATGACAGAGTTATCTAAAATACCTTGAAAACAGCACTGCCTTCTAGAGTGTGATCTGTGCCATCACAGGACAGATATTTAAAACAAGCAAGGCAAACTGTAGTCAATTGAATATTTCTCTCAGTTGAAATAGTTTATCAAGTTAAGATCCTGAATTTGGGTGAAAGTATCCCTTCATACGGGTGTTTTGCTAAAAAAGCCATCCTCCCAAATATTACCCCAGTGAGCAAGCATGTGACAACACCTATTACATGTGAATGTACATGACAATACATATGCTGAGCAGTGCTCTCTAAGTGTTGACTTTTCTTGTGGGTTATAAAACTGTTTCAACAGGGTGGTATATATTAGTATAAAGTCTTCACACTGTATTAGGGGATTCAGAAGCACTTTGGAGATTAGGAAGGATTTTACATGCTGTGAGAACATTCTTACAGTTACTATCAGAGATGGAAAAATTTGCAAGTGATACCAAAACATATAATTGTCTAGGCTGGTAAAATTGCAAAGGAGTTACCACCTTCTCTATGCAATTATTTCTACTTATTACATCATTTTATATATAAAGCAAACCAAGATGGTTATTCTGTGCATATTTGTGTGAAGAACACATGTACATTTGTGTGGAAAAGCAGACTTTTGGAATACCTCACAACCAAAGTCCATGCTTTTTTCTTCTGCCTTTTTTCTCCAAATATAACTTAGAAAATCCTAATAAAAATGCTGAGTGATGTAAATTTCATGAGCACATAATTAAACTTGAGAAATTAATTAAGCTACAGAACTCTAATCCCACGTGTGTTTTTAAAAGCACAATGAGTGTATTCAAGGAAAGTCTTTACAAAATTAGATGTTCTCATTTTTTCATTGCATTTATTTCCAGTTGCAGTGTTGCATCATGCAAGGTATATCCAGACAGTGGGAATTAAGTGGAGCGGACAGATAAGGTACTCTAGCAGGCTCTGTCTAGCATGGCCAGGCAATACACACACAGGAAATAAAATATAGGCCTTGAACGCATCCACTGAAAGACTATACAACACTGTGTAATGAGGTCTGCACTCTTGAACATGCTTAATGTCAAAGCTCCAGCCACATGGCTACATAAAAATGGTATAACTCTTAGGCAGAAATAAATGCATGTGCAGCTTAAAGATGGATCACATGTGGCAAGCAGCACCTTTTGTTATTTCCAAGCCCCACTGGCTGCAGCTCCCTACTTCCCTGCTTGCAAGTGTCATGCACAGAATAACCTCCACCAGCTAGCCTCTGTTCCAAAGCCCTTCCAGCACATAGGGATGGATAAAGTGCAACAAACTTATTGTCCCTCATAGACCACATGAAGACTGGCCAAGAGAGGTTTCCATGGCCCATGAACACCTCTCTCAGGGCAGATGTTCCAGCCAGGAAAGGTAAGTAGTTTCACCTCAGGTTCAAGCACTGGAACAGGCTGCTCAGGGAAGTGGTGGAATCACCATCTCTGAAGGTATTTAGAAGATGTGTGGATGTGGCACTTATGGACACATTTTAGTGGTGGACTTGGCAGTGCTGGGTTAACAGTTGGACTCGATCTTAAGAGGTCTTTTCCAACCCAAATGATTCTACAATTCCCTGCGGCAGCTAAGCCAGATGTGCTGCCGTTTTGCCTTGACAAAGACCCTGCCGGTACTTATGTGTCACAGTCCTGTGAATACTGGCATGAGTAACCAAATTTGCAGTAAGGCCACCTCCAAAGAATACAGCATACTTGGGTGTTAAATGCCCTTGCCTGGTTTCACTTTTGGCTCATATTACAAACCGAGTTATGGAAATAATTCATGCAAGGAGTTCATCCTAGCAATATCAAGGATGACAATATAAGCCTCACCCATGTCTGCCCTTAAGCTTTTTTATATTCATCTGGTGTCAATTACACATTCCATATTCAGAAATGAAAAATATGACACTAATGTGCACATAAATAATGAAGCAAAGCCATGTGGACTTCTGGAGAGGAGTGCCTTCTTAGTAGTTCTTAGTATTTGCGGTAGCCTCCAAATAATTCGAACCAGACCACCTAGAAGAAAGAGGCATGGCTTCTTTTGTTTTCTTCCTCTTAGCATCCTACAGAAAACGTATGATTTTTCCCTAGAAGAGCCTGTAGCCTTGAATAATTGACAAGTAGCCATCTGCTCAGTGAACTTAAGGCTCTTTGACATAGACTGCATGTAAAATTAGAAGGAAAACCCGATAACTGAAGTTAACAGGGATGACCAAGAACAAACCACCTGTTACCACTGTTAATTAAGGCTGAAGAAAGCAAAATTTGCATTCTGCAGAGCTTACCTGTAGTTTCTTCTTCCTCTGATTCATTGTCTTCATCATCAGAATCATCTTCCTTGTCCTCATCTTCCTTTTCTTCTTTTCCTTTTTTGACTCTCCCTTCCCGTCCCTCCCCTTCTGGCTCTTCCATTCTTTTCTCACCAGCCTCTTCCAGCATTTTATCCTCTTTCTTTTCTTTGCTGGCTGTTAAATTCATCATAGTTATGTCAGGCAGGCTTCCATCTTGGTGCACCAATCTGTTGGTAAACAGTAGTATGTCACCAAACTGAAGAGTAATGACATCATAGTCTTTTTCTTTTCAAACCGTATAATTAGAAAAAAATAAACTGTTCATGAAAAATGCCTTAGAAGTGGAAAAGTTAATGATTTTGGTACTCTCTCCAAACACACACTGAAAATTGAGTTGGAATGTATTAGTAACTACTTCTCACTCAGATACTAATGGTTAGTTAGCAATGAGTGGTATTGACACTTAAACTTGACATTTTCCCCACTGGAGAAAATGGTCAGAGTTTAAGATGTAGAAGCATGAAATGACATTATTTAAGAGGAAACATTTCATGACTTCATAGGGGACTTACTCATTTTGGTGGTTTGGTATTTTTTTCTTGAGGCTGCTCAAAGTAATTGGAACAGAAAGAAAAAGGGAGATGAGAACAGAGGGGTTACAGAAGAAGGTCATTGACAAACATGTCATGCTACATCACAAGTCATAAAGCATTCTCCTACTCCATCTGCAGAAGCCTTCTGATGCCAAGAGCATGCCATCATGACATTCACAGGGTGCTTCTATAAAGAAACATGGATTTGCAGCACAGATGGAAAGGGGACAGCCTATTTACACCAGTGCTAAACGTGGTCAATACTTCTACCATGCTGTGTGTAATGCAGCTGAACTATCACAAGTATCTGACCTATCACTGTAAATGCATTTCCACCTTCTTCCAATTGAACGATGCAGCTGGAAAACCAAGGAATTTGCAAATTTTCTTCCAGCTACAGGTTTGGGAACAAACAAAAGCAAAAATTCCATGGCTGTGGCTTCAGAATGTTTTATCATCTCTGTCTTTGATAGTGTCATTCATTCTCTCTTTGCTACATCTCACAGAGAATTTTTCTTTAATTTCTAAATGTCTCTAGCTTATCTATTAATAAGTTTCATACTACCAAAACTGGAATACAACTCATTTAACAAGGAAACAATATTTCTCTAGTGCCACAGTGCCATTTTTTTCCCCTGAGATGCATTCAGCATATATCTTTACCGGGAAAAGAGACATTTTCTTATGGTTTCAGACATTTTATTTTTTCTTCTGAAGCTGTGTTCACCTCCCATACTTGCAAAAAACCAAGTTGTCCCAATTTGTTGATTACATGTGCTTTACTGAGCATACTGCCATAAAGAGTCCCTCTGAATACAATGTCTTGCAATAAAGTCTCCCTTTGGCAAGTGTACATCTATATCATTAGGTCACTAAATGTTTAGTTATGCTATTGAAATTACTACATTCAGAATACTTTCAAGCACCTTTAAAAGTGCTACAGTACCATATGATGTGAAATTCTGGCTGATAACCATTTAGACAGGAAATTCTGCTGATTTTACCTAGGATTTTTACAGTTTAAGAAACTAACGATCTAGATTTTTCCTTTTGATCATTAAAAATTAAGAGCATAGACCAAGTAGTTAATGAGAAAGTCAAACAAGTGGAATTATTTTTCAAAAATTTGGGCGTTGCAGTTACTTCAAGATGAAAAGTTTTGTGGTTCAAATGAAGGAAAAACTAAAGAAATCTGACTAAACAATCCTGAAGTAGAAATACTGTACCAATTGCTGAAAGGTAGAAAAGCTGGATTTAAATTAGAAGTTTAACAAGACAGTCAAGCACCAAAGAATCTCACTGAATAAATTTTAGTCACACTCTTGACTAAAATCCCTCATCATGTATTGGGCAGTGAAAGTGAGTGTCTAATAATCTGAAAATCTGTTGTACTCAAGAATATACTCAGTAGCTTTGGCTACTGAAAATAGAAGTTCATCTAGCCCCAACTCTCCCTGCCACAGGCTAGAACAGATTGCTCAAGGCATTTTTCAATGTGGCCTTGAATGCTACCAGGTTTGGGGCATCCACAGCTTCTCTGGGCAACTTGTTCCAGAATCTCACCACCCTCACAGTAAAGATTTTCTTCCTAATACCTAGCCTAAACTTCCCCTCTTTCAGTTTGTACCCATTACTCCTTGTCCTATCACTACAGTTCCTGATGAAGAGTTCCTCTTCAGCCTCCCTGTAGGCCCCCTTCAGATACTGGAAGGTTGCTATGAGTTCTCCACACAACTTTCTCTTCCCCATGTTGAACGGCTGTAACTTTCTCAGCCTGTCTTCATAGAGGAGGTGCTCCAGTCCTCTTATCAACTTTGTGGCTCTCCTCTGGACATGCTCCAACAGTTCCATGTCCTTCTTATGTTGGGGGCACCAGAGCTGAACACAGTGCTACAGGGTCTCACAGGAACAGAGTAGAGCAGGAGGATCACCTCCTTTGACCTGCTGGCCATGGTTCTGTTGATGCAGCCCAGGATTTGGTTGGTTTTTTGGGCTGTGAGTGCACACTGCTGGATCACGGTGACATTTATCAATCATCACCCCCAAGACTTTCTCTGCAGAGCTACTCTCAATCAATTCTTCGCCCAGCCTGTGGGTGTGCCTGGGATTGCCATGACCCAGGTGTAGAGCCTTGCACTTTGCTTTTTGAACCTCATGAGGTCTGGATTGGCCTACCTCTCAAGTGTGTCAAGGTTCCTCTGGATGCCATCCCTTCCCTCCCACATATCGGCTACATCACACAGCCTGGTGTCATCAGGCTTGCTGAGGGTGAACTCAATCCTACCGTCCATGTCACCAACAAAGAAGTTGAATAATATCAGCCCCAGTACTGACCCCTGGGGGACACCACTCATCACTGGTCTCCATGGGGACAGTGAGCTGTTGACCACAACTCTTTGAGTGCAGCCATCCAGCTAGTTCTTTATCCACTTGGTCCATCCATCAAATCCATATCTCTTCAATTTAGAGACAAGGATGTCATACCAATGATGTTAAACACTTTGCATAAGTTCAGGTAGATGATGTCAGTTGCTCTGCCCCTATCCACCAATGTTGTAGCACTATCACAGAAGGTCGCCAAATTTACCAGGCATGATTTGCCTGTATTAAAGCCATGTTGGCTGTTGCCAATCATCTCTTTTGGGGCTTTTTGCTTAGTTTCACATTTAAGCTAGCATATATACTAAAAGGATATTCAAATCTCTATAAGGTGACTAAACATTAATATTCCCTAAAAGGACATAAACTGACTTATATTTACCTAAAACTCTAATAAAGTACCAATAGGAGGGTCATATATAAAGAAGAGAGGATGAATTTTCAGTTCAGTTCAAATGTTATAGAGATCCTTGGTTACTATAAACCATCAGAGCCCATTAAAAAGGCAATGCACCATGAAATGAAAGTAACCATAATCAGACAGGTTTTGCACATGCAATTGCATTGATTTCTATGGGGCATCTTCCCAACTGACTTCCATAATGGAAAAAATCTACATTCACACTGTTGTAAATCAAGGACTTACTGACTTACCTCAGTGTAAATCAGACAGATACATAACAATCCTATAGGATTTTATATCTTTCTCTTATTCATATGATTTTTATTCATATGCTAGAGACCCAGGAGGTCATGGGGTTATAAAGATGGGTACATGGAATATGTATACCCAATAAAGCCTCAGTATGAGTTTAGTTTTCAGTAGGATGGCACTTAGTTTTATCAGCATCAGTAGGCTTGAGTATTGGATCATGTGCTTAGGAGACGTAAGACTAGATGGAAAGCCCTGCCGACTATTCAGAAAGTTAGTCTACTTGGAATCCTTCTTCCAAAACTTCCTTATGTATTGCTAGGGTTGGTTTTCTTCTTTTAATTTTTTTTTCCACTACAAAATCACATTATATTGTAACAGACAACGCTGAAGTGTTAAGATATAAAAACTGCACTAGTTTAGAATTTTTAAGACAAGCTAAGCCTAAAAGCTTCACAGCTAGTCAGATATAACTTCGTTGTTGGAAGACACATGCTGATGAGAAATTATCCAAAATAACATAAAAGTATTATGTTTGATACTTAGGAAGACCATAATAACAATGCAGATAACAAGCCTTTATGGTACAGCCACTGATGAATGTAATGAATTTAATTCATTAAATAGGGCATCAATATTGAAAAGTATACTAGTAGATATAGTTTTCAGCAAAAAGCAATTTCAGTGGCACTAAAATCAGGAATGTGCCACAGATCCTTGTTGGATTCCTAGTACTTTCATGTATTTGTAATTTTCTAGAGCAGAAGATTAATTAACTGAATGCATTATGAAGTATCTTTTGTCTTTGATAATTTTTTGCAGTTTATTAATTGCTTGAAACTTTCTGGCTCAAAGAAATTCTCAATTATCTTTCATACAAAGCCTTAAGAACAGAAAGCTTTCCACTCTGCAGAATGCCAGTTACTCATTTCCTGAATATTTGGTCTGCAAGACTTAAACTGAGCACACAGTGCTGTACCTCTACTGGCCTTTATGGGCCTTTCAGGGGATTTGCTGCCTGAATCCAAGTCATGTTGCAGTATGTGGACAAACTAGGAAGCCTCTCCTTTCATTAGGAGCTGCTTCATGCTGAGGCACCCCTCTATTGTGACTGCATCAAAGCTGTGTCTGAACCTGCTCCCATGCCTCCCTAGCCCTAAGACTGACATACAGACTGACACCCTGCCTTCACTCCAAATCTAGCTTATCTCTATGGACTCACTGGGACCTCACCAGAATGTGCCTGACCCTTGTTACCAACTCGGGATGTGACCCTCACCCTCAGCTGCTGGGTTCATGTTCCTGATTCCCCATGGATGAGAACCCAGCCTTGCCTCCTGGCTATGCCCCTTGGCTCCCAGCTTGCCTGCCCTCACCAACGTGATCACCCTCACTGCTTCCTTAAATATGGGCTTCCTACAGACCAGATTTCCAGCTCTCGTGAACTTTTGAGAACCTTGACCCAAACTATGTGATGACATTTGAAGAAGGAGCATGAACATGACACATAAACTAACTTCTTGTTAGAGCAGGTAGTCACAAATATCTAAACAAGGGACTTTCTTGGCTTTCCTGTTTATATTTCAGTAGTGACAACAAACTCAGAAGTCCTTCTATTCTTGGAGATGATTAAACAAAAGCCCACATTTATTCCAGTCAAACATTTTGAAAGAAATCTAGTTTATGGAACTGTTCTGAAGATGCCATTTTTAAAGGGTTGACGGCAATATGAATTTTTCTGCCTTGGATCCTGCAGCACCAAACTCAGCCCATGAATTAACAGCCTTAGCATGCAGTAGTTTCAGTGTTCCATTTCTGCTTCTGGAATTTCAGTCTATACAAACCCATAATGCATGCCACACATTTAACTGACCCGGCCCTCAAATTCCCTTTCTTATGTGCTTGTGAGGAATACAGGGATGTGTGTCTCTGTATCTATGTGTACATATGTGCATGCAGGCATGCATCTTTCCATGCACAAACAAAGGGTAGATAAACGAGCCTCCTCAACCAAGTTTATTGTCTGCAGCCAATTACAAATAGCACCAATTATTCCTGTATTGAGGCATGGGCAAACTTTAAGAGAATTCCCATCTGAGAAAAAAAACAACGTATAAATATGCAGGAGAGATGTATCCACTGCTTCACCAGCTTTAGGAAATTACAATACCTGAACAACGTTATCTCCCTGCTTACTTCCCAGTACTGCACAGCAAGAATATACTTTGTTTTAAGGCACTTAAAAAGTAACAAAAAACATAAGGTATATCTGTTTTAAAGGAAAGGAAGAATTGAAGTACCCACCTATTAATTATTAGATATACACGGCCATTGACTTTGGCATGGCTATGAGGTGGGAGATGAAAGAACAAGATGAAAATGGGAAATGAATTAGAGAGAGAAAAGAAAACTGTTAAATTGGAATGAATGCACTTTCTTGTCTACCAGTGTGTTGTGACATATTGCCATAACAAAACACAATCTCTGAAAGCTTAACATACCCCATGCAGCAAAAAGTCAAGGAAGATTATAAATGCAACTCTAAAACATGTAGATGGTACGTAACTTCAGTCAGAACTACAGGTAATTCACAGTCCCCAAAATGCCTTTACTGCTTTACTTCAAGTAAGCCTTAGAATGTCCACATTTTTTAAAATATATTTTTGCCTTTTTTTTTTTTTTTAAGAAATTATTTAAAGGTAATTATGGCAGAGCATCATATCTTAGAAAATATATAACTCACGGACTTTATCTCTGCCATATCATGATTCATGGTACAGCAAGGAAATGTGGTTGGAACGTCCTAATCAGGATTTTTCTTTTTCTTGCAGATGTAAAACTGAGACATTCAGTTTTAACACCTTTATAAATAGTGAGAAGTGCCTCACTCTGCCAGTGTCATCTATTTGCAGCAGGCAGTGCCTTACTCTGGAACTCACTCTGCAAACTTTACTCAAGTGAAGCAATATTTTCACAAATGAACATTCTCAGCAATTTTAATAGGACTCATAATCACACATGGGAATTCGGAGGCAGGTGGAGGAACTGCACCTGCTTTCTTCACTACTTTCATGAGCAGCTCTCACCTGCTGGGATTTTTTTAAGAAGTTCACTATTAAAACAATTGAGTTCTGTCTTCTTACTCAAATCAGTTTCTTTATCTAAAATTTTTTGTCGCAAAAGATGCAGCATAAAAGCAGTTTACTTTCAGGATGGTATCTCAAGGCTACTTATTCCTTGCAAAAATTTTTGCTCTCAACACATCTAAAACATTTTGTGCCTTTGCTATCAGTGGTTCCATCCTTTGCTAATGATGTCACTTTAGTCACAGTATCCTCTTCAAGCCAACGTTTGGAAAGCTGTATAATATTTTGGTATCTTTCATGTATAATAGAAAGATTTTCAAGACAGGCAAAGTATACTGCACTATGAACCCACCAAAATCCTACAAGTGCTTAGTTTTGATTTTTTTTTTCCAATTTTGTGCCTATTGGATCACACTAGAAGGGAGGTGGAAACTGTTTTTATGTTACTCAGCACAAGTGCAAACTGTTAGAGCTACAGGAGAGCTTGCGCAGTTACTGCAAACTGTAATGCATTTCCCTGGAATGCCTCAGCCCAGGAACAACCCCATTTCAGCTCAGGCACATGTTTGGGCTCTGGTTTCAGGGCTTGGCCAATTCAGAGATGTTACCATGTATCTGCTGCTGCACAAGAAGTCTGACATCAGCAAGGAGAGTTTGCTCATAGGCCATTACAAAAGGGCACTTGAATAAGCCATCACATTTAGTAATTCAAGAAAAGCAAAGCAAGAGATATTATGCAAACAGTCATTTAAAAAGGTAAGCTGAAAAAACCCACAAATTTATTGGAAAATTTTGTCAAGTTTGATTTGTTCTAGTTTTAGCAATTATTTAATATGGAAACTGGATGCATTCTATAGAAGTAGAGCTTATTCCCATGGCACAAACAAATTTGCACCATACACTGTAAAGCAGCTTCATATCAAATTGAATGCATGAAAAATATCTGAAATGCTTTAGTAAATCTCGAAAAATGTAGAACATAATTCTCTGTTAAGATAAACTGTCGCAATTCCACAACACTCTGTGGTGTATGTGATATTATGCAGCTAGTCCCCACTCGTAGAAGTGCAGCTGAGATGTACTTATCATTGGGCAGGTAAATATTCTAAAAGCAGTGTCTAAATGAATTGCTTTCTTCAAGGAATGACTGTAATTGTCATTGCGTAACATAACACTATAATATAATTCTATGTACTACAAAACCATTTCTCTTTCTTGTACTCCTGGAGCAGGATCCTAAGCCAGATACAGGAATGCAGGATACAGATGCAGGAAATTATGGAAGAATAGAAGACTGGAAAAGGGAGGTCCCAGATTCATGACAAAAATACTAATGAACTTTTGGGTGAAACCACTGTCTCAAAGAGCTAGCATAGCCAAGGGTTAGTACTATGAAGAGTAACCACAAGTTTGGAATTTTTCCATTTCTGAAGTTCAGTTTTACAAAAAGGTCTCATTGTTCAATGCAAATGTGTTATTTGCCAAGGATCTCCCAGTCTTCATTTGGCCCTCAAAATGGACATTGAAAAATTGAAGTGACCCAAACCTATATTTCTTATCACTGAAAGGACTTACAAAAAGGCACACACAGTAATTAAGCATCTAACTTCCATTAAAGGTCAAAGTTAATGAGATAAATATCATTAGTACCTTTGAAAATGTACCCCAAAATGAAAAATTCAGTGTGTAGGGGAAAACTGGGGAAGACAGATGCTTTGTTTGTAGCAGGATGCTGGATACTGAGTGCCTTCTTTTTAAGCCAGGTAGTCATAGCAAAGGCAAATAACATCTACTGAAAAGTGAGCATTACAAGACAGTCATAAACAGAATTTTCATACAGATTATCAATAGCTCCATTTACTTTGTTTCTTTACCTGTAAATAGTGTTGTCCTGTTTGCTGGTTACAGCTTTTAAATCAGTGAGCTGGAGAAACTGATCATGGAAATAGTGAAGGTGTAAGATACACACCAGTAGGAAGGAGGTGGGGATAAAGATGCGTGTGAATAGATCACCCACAGAAAACTGTTTTAAGCCAAGGTCCTCTAGCCTGAAAAAAAAAAAAAAGTAAGCCACTAAGACACCTTTTCACACTAAAAATTTCTTCTTGTCATGAGACATTACTACAAATCATTTGCAGTAGGAAATAAGGGGCTGGTACTTGTTACATGGTTTTAGTTTGTAAAATTCTTCTAAACTAGCAAGTTTTACAATGGAACCAACCCTGTCACAGATCTCTTGAACCAGGTGAGTTTTCTCTGATTGAAAGTCCTGCACTCATATTGCATATACTTTCTCATGCAAGCTCCTCTTGAGAAATGCCCAACATATCATGAGGATGAAGAAATTCATCCCTCCTTATTAGCAGAAGAGGAGGCCCACCTTCACCAGTTCCAAACATCCTGCATATATACCCTTAATCTTTGCCTGGATCTTGCTCCTATGGTCAAAGCTGTAAAAAGAGGCATTGGCACTGTACTGGGAACAGAAGCAATCCCAAGGTCTTAGCAGCCGATGGGAGAAGATAAGACTATTTTGAGCTCCCCTTTTGGTCTTGCTCATCTCTACTGTTACATCAATAAATCTATGGCTTCAATTGGAGTGCTTGAAGTCACCTATGCCTGAGAATGGTCTCATGATGTTTTTCCCCCACTGGAAGGAAGACTACTGTCAGACCTTTCCATCACAGTGAACTCAGAGATCCAAAGAAAAAAATTATTCAAACCCACTTACTTTTCTTCATCCAGGCCTGTCATGTTCTTCCACAACCCAGGGAATGACTCAAACTGGTATGTGTAGATGAAGATAAGCACCAACATCGTGTAAACTACCACTGACATCCAAAAGTACTTTAAAATCTTTCTCCACCATTCATAGTGCACCTGAAAATCACACACTAGAGATGCTGATACAAGCTGAAGGCAAAGACACTGACAGAAATGTTGACAATGTTGTACTGTCAAACAAAGATGAAGAACACTATTTTTCTTAGATGGCCTGAAGTAAACAATGCTTACCCAGTGGCAGCCATAGATCTTTGAGATCTGTGCCATAGATCTTTTTTCTCCTGATGCACATGCACTCAATGAAAGATTTTTGTGTAAAAAATTCTGTTGGGGCATGAGCCACAGACATAAAGGTCAAAGGTAGCTTAAGTCACTCAGTTTCATCAAAATTAGGTGATGAAAGTCCAGGAGGAGAGGGACTCCACACTCATTGGGCTGTGGAAACTTGGTGAACCTACTGTCACAAAAACTGATGGCTATGTAGGATCTGCACAGCCCCAGAATTTTCCACAAAGGTTCCAAAGCTCATGGTGAAGTGGCATGTCAGAGCAGAGGTGTCCATCGTATCTATTTTATGTGCACTTTGCCTGTCACTATGGTCAAAAACCAAAAGAGAATTAGTCTTAGCCCCTTCAAATGATTTTGTTCTGTTGCGTCTAACTAAAGAACAAACACACTGTTTATGAATTCTATTTGGAGCTACTTTATTACCAACTTAAAGGTACGAACAATTGTATTCAAGGATAAAATTTAGTTAATACAGTTCTCACTTACCTGATAGAGGGCCACACAGAAGAGGAACAGTACCATATAGATGATTTTGTACATGACAATTGTACCCTCAAAGCTGACAAAGAAGAACATGCCCCCACAGACGTAAATCCAGTACTTGATTAACATAGCCATCACCAGCTTTCCCAAGACTTTCATAATATCCTGTTCATCATCCTCCTCTTCTTCCTCCTCTTCCTCTTCCTTCTCCTCCTCCTGTTCTTCCGACACTTCTCCCTCTTGCAACTCCTCTTCTGCAAATATAGAGTCATATTTGGCCTCTGTCTGTTCTGGGACTTTTAGTAAGAATTTAAATGGGTGGAAAGTAAAATCTCTGCACAAAAACCAGAAACTTAATTATTCACAAGAGACTGTAATTCTGAATCAAACATGCCTTTGGAGCAAGGAAAAGGGTTTTAACTTCATATGAGCTTCAACCAGCTCCTGGAGCCATATGGCACATAGTTGTACGTCCTTACCAGACACCCGTCTTCACTTTGTCTGAAAACGCCAGCAGCTGCAGCAGAAAATTAGAGTCTAAGGGTTATATAATGGATAATAGCCAAAACACTTTCCATGGTAATGGTTATACTCTCAAGTAACCAGCCTTTTAAACTGGAAAACAAAGAAACCACCAGCACCACCAGAAACCACTCATCTTGAGTTTACACTCTCATCTTGAGTTTTATCCTTTAGAGAATATGGTCTTTACCTCCAAAAGCTACAAGCAAGAGAAAACATTAATGTAAACCCAATCAAGCTTAAAAACATACAAATGCTGCACCAACACTGCTATTTTTCAAAGAAATTGCCACTTATCCAGCTGCTTCTTCTGTACTTGGGCCATTGCAGAAAACAAAAGATGCTTTCGCCCTATGAAGAGGTCAAGATTCCCCATTTATTGTGTGGTTTGTGAAGGGCAGGGTAATTGTCCCCCCAGCAGCAAGTACATTAGCAAGTATCTAGAAAACAGGGCTTGCCAAAACCATAGCACGTAATGCTTTTCTCCCCATTGAGAACAATATTGAAACTTCACCATCAGAAGGCTTGCCCACTCCTTTTGTCCCACTCACCATCCCTCTTCTCAGGATCTTGCCTTGCAAATCCTTGCAGTGTCCAGCTTTGATCAGATGTTTTACTAAGACAAGTATTGTAATTAAAGAGGAAACTACACCACTGCTTCCAGTGCTCACTTTCTACCATTTCAGTGCATTGAACTTGTTCAGATCAGCTTCCAGAGATACAGAAAAGGGCAAGGAAGGGTTGGGTGAATATGTGTCCAGGAAGAAAAAAAAAAGAACAGGCCACTGAGCTGAACCTATAGAAGTAAACTTTGCTCTCAGGTATGCTTGCACCACTGCTTGCACTGAAAAAAATGTATGTTTACTTTTCCCATTGAAATTTGTAGTTTAACTTCTATATCTGTATAAGTGTTTATGTACCAACACAACTTCCAAGGAATTTAACAACTGACTTTTTCTATGTAAACTCTTCTCCTGTGGTTAAACTCTTAGGGCAATTAATCTTGTGGTTTGAGTTTGGGACACAGCAGTAAACTGATCATTTGAAAGTTCCATGATCTTTCTCAGATGAGTCATTTTAATTACCTAAAAGTAAAGAGAATTCTCATTTTATCTGAATTTCTAAGATTCAGAAGTGTTTTATTTTTAAACAGCTGCACATAGAGAGATAGCTGCACATAGATTTTGTACTATTCTTCTTAGCTAATAACAGGTATCTTGCTAATTGCTTTCAGTATCAGAGAAATGCAGTAACTGGAACTCCCATCACAACTGAAGGACTTAATTAGAGCTGGCTTTACCTTTTTCTTCATTTTCTTCACTTCCAACTTTGACCTCAGATAAAGTAGCTTCTTTTAGCCGAATTGCTTTCTGTTCAGTGAGGTGTTGCCTAAGCAGTAGCCAGAAAGTAATTGTGAAAAGAATCTGCAAACAAAAATCAAAACAAAACCAACAGACTAATTGTACATCCTATGTCCTACTAACACCAGCATAGGTTTTCATAAATTTTGCATGTCTTTGTTTCCTCTATCAGAAAATGGCAATGATGGCACTGGTGTCAAAGAGCATCTTTGTGCAAGTTAAGCAATTCAAGAAACATCCTGCATTACAAACAACTTTGTTTCTTTTGCACTTTTCTATTTATTAGAGTTATTTACCTATATGTTTCTATTCTACCTCATTCTATTCAGTTTTTAATGACTGTCTTATAAGTTTAAGGATCTTCTCATTATGCATTGATTGGTAGAATTCCCATTTGTTGTTTCTTGTTAATTTTTACCTTTTTTTCGGGGAAGAAACACATGCAAGAGTGTATTGTCATTACTATGATTTTGTATATCATAAATATTTTGATTTAGGAGGTTTGGTACTTCATGTGCTTAAGCACAATTAATTTAAAAATCAAACTTTTTTATGTCTTTCAGTTACAGAAGACCCAGCCAACTTAATATATCTTACATTTGCAGCAGTTACAAGATTTAAAATAGCTCTTAATTCTTTTAAGAGCTTCGGGAGTTGATAATTCAGTAACAGTAGGATAACTCAGAAATATAAAAATCTCTTTAATGAAGAGTTCATTTATGTGTTTTGCAAAAAGCTAAACTCAACAGCTTGCAATACCAAGAGATGAAAATATTCAAAGAACAGCATGATGCCTATCTATCACACACTTGATTTTACGTTTCCTTTCTACAAAGTTTCCATTAATTTCCCTGCTGCAGAAGGAGACTCATTTCACTACTTAGCTAGAAGAATAAAAATATCAAATAGGAAGCATGTAAGAGCCAAGTATTTTGCACACAATAGAATGACAAGGCTAATGTAAAGAACGCTCCTGTTTTTCTTATAACATGGAAGTTCTCAATGGGGGAAAGGAGAGCTCCCAGGACAGCAACAGCTATTTTTATTGACACTGCAGCTAATGCTGAGCCACAGTAGCAGATTATCAGCCTGTGTGACTTGTCACAGCTTCTCCAGATAACTCCTGGAGCTCTGGCTTTTGCAACACAAACCTTTGATATTGTAAAAGATAGATTAGTTCTTCAGTGAAGAACAAGCTCTGTGTTCAAGCCACATTTACTCCCTGTTCTACTTGGCATTTCCAAAGCCATAGCTGGTTCTAAGAAAAGTCTTGAAGGGTTGCAGACCAAAGAAATGCTTTTAGTCACCTTTTACAAACACATTTTTTTCTAATTTTCAGACCAGGAAAAAAAGCACACAGTTTGCAGAAAGAATTATAGTACACTTCTTTCTATTCTTCACTCTACAGAACAGAGTATCCAATCTTCATTTAAATTCAATCCTTATTCAAAGGACTTTAAACTAGGAATTACAGGGGGGTACAGAGTTACTAGATCCCTTGAGAGGGAGTGACTGGATGAGGCTAGCAAAGAGTGCCTAGGGTGATGTGAACAAAAGGAAATACATAATCAACAAAACAGGGCTTATGCAGGGTCACCTCAAGTATTTGTATATAAGCAAGGCTATTACTTCGAGACACTGTTATGATCAAACCTTCCAGCTCCTTTCTCAGAAAACAGCATGCCAGGTGCCTCTCTGAAGTGCCTGCACACTAATGCATGCAGCATGGGAAGCAAACACAGGGAATTAGAGACCTCCGTGGAGGGCTGTGATCTTGTTGGGATGACAGAAACAGGGTGTGATGGCTTGAATAGCTGCAATAGAAAGTTACAGGCTCTTTAGGAAGCACAGGTCAGAAGGATGCAGAGGTGGAGTTGGGGTTTGCATGACAGCATAGCTGGAATGCTTAAACTCTGGGGATGGATGATGAACTAGGTAACCCAGGAGGAATGCAGAGAGACTGGCCGAGAATGCAAAGACATGGTTAGAAAAGCCAAGGCCGGAAACTGAGTCTGGTAAAGGATGTCAAAAGCTACAAGAGGAGCTTCTGTAAATACTCCAACAGAAAAAGGAAGGTTAGGGAAAATCTAGGCCCATTGCTGAATGGGGCAAGGGTTCTGGTGACACAGGGTGTGGAAAAAGCAGAGGTACCAAATGCTTTCTTTGCCTCAAGTCTTTGCTAGCAAGACTGGCCTTAAGGAATCTCAGGTCCTGGATACCATGGAGAAGTCTGAAGAAAGGAAGATGAATGCTTGGTGAAAGAGGATCAAATCAGGGAATATTTAAATAAAGTGAGCATACATAAGTCCATGGGTCCTGAGGGGATGTATCCACAAGTGCTGAGGGAGCTGACTGGTATCGCTGTAGAGGCTATTCTCAATAATCTTTGAGTAAATGTGGTGACTGGGGGAAGTGCTGAAAGAAAGCAAGTGTCACTCTCATCTTCAGGAAGGGGAAGATGGAGGATACAGCCTGGACAACCTCACCTCAATCCCTGGGAAGGTGACAGCAGTGAGATGCTGGAAAAGGCTTCCTAGAGAAGTTGTGGATGCTCCATCATTGGAAGTCTCTAAGGTCAGGCAGGATGTGGTTTTGAGCAACCTGATCTAGTGAAAAATGGCCCTGCCTATGACAGGATGATGGATTAAATGATCTTTAAAGGTCCCTGCTGACCCAAACCATTCTGTGTTTCTAAGGTGATGGAGCAGCTAATCCTGGAAAACATTTTCAGGTACATGAAGGACTAGAAAATCATCAGGAATAGTCAGAGTGGATCCACCATGGGGAAGTCATGCTTGACCAACCTCATAAAACTTCTATAATAAAATGACTTGATAAATGAGAGGAGAACAGTGGATACTGTCTACTTAGACTTCAGACAAGCTTTTGAAACTCTCTCTCATAAAATCCTCATAGAGAAGCTGATGAAGTATGGGCTGGATGAGCAGACAGTGAGGTGGACTGAAAACTGATTGAACAGTTCAGCTCAGAGGGTGGTGATTAGTGGCATAAAGTCTAGTTGGAGGTCAGTGATTAGCAATGTACCCCACAGGTCAATCCAGTCTTGTTCAACAACTTCGCTTATGAACCAGATAATGGGGCAGAGCGTACCCTCATAAAGTTTGCTGACAACACAAAACTAGGAGGAGTGGTTGATACACCATGTCATGGTTTGAGAGCCCCAAAATCCAATTCTCGAGTCCTAGCCCCCTTCTCAAGGTTGTGCTGCCATCCAGAGGGACCTCAACAGGCTGCAGAAAGGGGCCAACATGAACATCATGGCATTCAACAAGGGGAAGTCCAAAGTCCTACACCTGGGGAGGAAGAACTAGCACATGGAACATGTGGTGTTCAACCTGCTGTGGAGGTGTTTGGCAGAAAAAGGCTGGGGATCCTGGTGGATAACAAGTTGAACATGAGCCAGCAATGTGCCCTAACGGCAAAGAAGGGTAATGGTATCCTGGAATCCATGAGGAGTGTTGCCAGCAGGTCAAGGAAGGTGATCCTTCTTCTCTACTCAGCACTGGTGAGGCCACAATTCGAGTTCTGTGTCCTTTTCTGGATCCCCAGTAAAACAGAGGCAAGGCTGTACTGGAGAGAATCCAGTTGAATATGCCATGAAGATGAAGGGACAGGAGCATGTCTCCTATGAGGAAAGGCTGAAAGAGGTGATACTGATCACCCTGAAGAAGACAAAGCTCAAGGGGAATCTCATCTAATTTCTATAAATATCTGAATGGAGGTGGAAAGAGGTTGGAGCCAGACTTTTTAGTGGTTCCCAGTGATGGGACCAGAGGCAATGGGCACAAACTGAAACATGTTCCCTCTGAACAGGAGCAAACAGTTTTTTTCCTGTGAGGGAGACTGAGCACTGTCACAAGTTGCCCAGGGGTTTTTGTGGAGTCTCCATTCTTGGGGATATTCAAAAGCCATCTGGGCGTGGTCCTGGGCAATCAGGTCTAGATGGCACTGCTTAAGTAGGGGAGTTGGACCAGATGACCTCCAGAAGTCTCTTTTGGCCTTAGGTATTCTGTGATTCCGTGAAAGTTATGGAGTGCATTATATTCAGCCTAAAAAACCCCCCACTAGATATCTATTAGCTTTAAGGAAGCGGCCAAATCATCATACATACACAATAGTTTTCCTTCTTGACACCATCTGTTTTCAGACAAGATATTTGATGATATAGGTAATAAGAACCATTGTCAAAGGAGTTGACATATTAAGACAGTTAAACTCCACAGAGATTTACAAAGTCATTGAGAAAAACTGTAGAACTTCTCTTTAGCCCTCTTACTAAACTATCCCCATCTTTACAAGAGAAATAATATAGCACTCGTTACCTTTCAAATGCATTAAAGAGCCAGAAATGGTTATTCAAATGGTACTGCCAAGAAGGAAGATCATTTGCAAAATCACCTTAAATTGTAGTTAGGAGTCACAAGGGAATTGATTTGCTTAGTGCAAGGGGAGCTGTGCCAACTAGATGCACTCTCTGAGATGCCCCTTTAGGGTGCTCTAGGAAACAACCTCCTATTTGTGCTCAGTCCCTTCTCCAGAAGCAAACTTGCCAAACAAAATGCATTTTGTGTGCTCTCAAGACATCAAAGAAAAAAAATCTACCATGCCCTGAGGCCAGCAAACTCTCTTGGTTCTGACCTGAAATGGATTTCAATTCATGCTGATTCGGGTGTAAGGACAAATAATTAAAGCTCAGACACAGCTACGTGCTGCTGCTTGTGAGAAAACATTAAGGAGTGAGCAGTATTGGTAATTGCAGTGACACCACAGTTCCAGTTGCCGTCATAGTCAAAGACAGGTCTGACATCCCCAGGGTATTAATCTAGAAAATCAAATCATATCTAGCTTGGAATTCAGTTTATAAAACCAAACAAGTGAGGGATTTCCATCCACTAAGTAATCTGCGCACAATTATCATGAAAATCTAAAAGATGCCTGAAACATTTTCTCTCGTATTAGGTTAAGAAGCAAGAAGCAGTTTTCTGAACACTATTTTTTTAATGACTTACCCTTTATTTTAGAACTGCTATGGGAAGTGGTTACACTGAAAACTGTGGATTCACTCTTAAAGAAATGCCAAGAGATTCACATTTTTTATCACAATGTATTCTGTAATTTCATAAATAAATCGCAGCTGTTTGTAACACCTACCTTTGATGCCAGCTCCCCAGGTTCCTTTCTTTTTAAAAAACCGGATACTTGAGGAAGCTCATCATTCTTGAGCTCAATACTCCATATGTACTGTAATATTAGCAATAAATTTCCATAAAAAACCATGAATGGTGAACTGATCATGGCGTATTTCCTTCGGTCCCGAATCATCCACAATGTGCAAGACCAGATGAGTAACACAAAAGTCAACCAGCTGTGATACGTGATACTCCATGCCTTGTGGAAGGAGGAAAGAGAGGAAAAAAATGTCCACCAATGCACTCAGGGACAGCACAGATGCACACTGGCAATTACAGTTAATTTACACTTCTCAGCACATATTTTCATTGTTATCAGTATCTCACCCATATTAATGTTTGGGCACAAACCATATTCTTGTGAAACAGCAGCAAAGAATTCAGAGCAGGAATAACCAATATGTACTACATTCAAGGCCTTCGACAGATTTACAAAACTGCAGTAACTCCATGCTGTTCTAGCTTTTGTGGAATTAGTTTAAAATGGAAAGCTATGGTGTGCACCCACCTAACCTGAAGAACATTTAGTCTACAGTAACCATGGCAGATTACCTGAAATAAGTACAACTAAAAAATGTGTTCTATAGCTTTCAGAATTCAGTTACTGAAAACTTGAGGAAAGGATTTGGGTTTCAAGTGTTTTTAATCTACATTGTGTTATTGATTTATGACCAAATTCAGATGTATACATGCTGGTATAACTGTCAATAAGGAATTTTATATTCCTTTTCGATTTAAATAAAACATTATTAAACATTAAGAATATTTCTATCAGGTTAGCTCAGGTCCCTAGGAAATTATGTCTTTTAATTATGTCAATATGCTACTTCTCTGTCCTCATACAAGAAAATAGCTTACAATGAGCTGTCTTCAGCTATAGTATAAATGGATTTGCATCAGAGTACACTATAAACAAATTCATAATTTATTTTGGGTCATAGAGGAATATACAATGAAGAAAACAGCTAGCAGTGTCTCAATATTAAACTAAAAAAAAGCTCTTCAACTATACCTTCTCCTTTCATATTGAGAGAAATTAATTAAAAAGAAAATGCAGACCTGGTCTAGTAGAAGGTGTCACTGCCCAAGGCAGTGGGTTTAGAACTAGGTGATTTTTAAGATCCCTTTCAATACAAACCATCCTATAATCTAAGTATATAAGTTTAAAATACTAGGAAAGAAGTCACTCTGTCAGTATGAGAACAACTACTTGCTAATGTCTCAGAATGCATCAATCCAGATCCATATTTTGCACAGGGAGCCTGCCTTATTTAAAGGAGAAACATTTTTGCTAAAAGACAGCAAATAGAGTTTGAAACTTTATACAAACAAGAGGCAGTCAAGCTGATTTGTTTTACCATTCCTAATGCAAAATTGGGCCAAGAAGCTTTATGGTTAATTTCATCATAGTTGAAACTTTTCCAAAACAGTAAAAGCAAAGCTTGCATTGGGAATATATAGAGAGATCTAACCATTATGCAGAAAACTTGGTATAATGAAGCTTAAAGTATTTGCATCAAGGAGGCCTAAAAGCAAGCAGCAACATGAAAAAGAAAGAAGGGCCATAAGCAAAAAAAGAGGAAAATCTGGCTTGGCACGAAGTTGTATTTTTCTTGAGAACTTTTTGTGTCAGTACAAGAAACCAGGCTTTACAGATCTTTTCTTCTCAGAGAGTAATTGGATGCATACATCAACCTGAAATAGGAACTATATTTTTAAAATCTTCTATAACAGCATGAAATACTTCAATTTTGTAGGAAAATTTCTGAGTGGTGCAAACACATGACAAACCTGATTGTGCAGAAGGTTGAGAATCAACAGAAAACTGAGCACCCGTGGTTTTCTGACATTCAGACAGACAGCAAAGACTGGGCCTCCCAGTCCTGGATATGTGATATTTTAACCAGAATGCCACGTGTTGCCCTATTTATAGGTCTATAACAGGCCTGGGAATTATGCATTAATAACTTAAAATGGGCCCAAAATGATGTAGACACCACAGTGATATTTTCTAAACCGGCTGCAATGATTTACTGAAAACCAACGAGATTACTTTCAGAAAGGCACTGAGAAGACACATTTGTAAAAGGAATAGCATTATTCTTTTTGTTGCCAGTACTTACCATCATAGCTATCAGAGCACAAATGTAACTTTGTTTCATGATAAACTGGAACACAGAGACCAGGGCATGTAATTTAACATTTTCTTTTTCCTCCTGCGTAACTTCCTCTTCTTCTTCCTCCTCCACCTCTTCTTCCTTTTCTAAGTACAAAAAGAAATTGTTATTTGCAATCCATGCTGGTCTAAAGTTAGTATATGCATCCTCTCCTGGAATTATTTTGCTTGTAATCACTCTGATGGCTACTTCGAATCACTTGGTGTTGGTAGGCAAAGTATTCTGCATAGTATATGCCTGAAGTCCAGTTTACAAAATTGCCATACGGTCAGCCATCACTGTAAGCAACAGCAATTATTAAACTTTAAGAGGTCAAAGAGCTCACCAAAATGAAAAAAAATGCTAAAGGCAGTGAGTGGAGATACAGAATAAGAAAACAATATGGAACTAAGGACAATTCCTAGGCAATTCACTACCTGACATGTCATCTGAAGGCTCCCATTTGTACTGTGGTGTTGAGTACATGTCTGCTTTGGCCGGACCATTTTCTAATGGCAGTGCAGGGTGGATGGTGTGATAGTCAGTAGGGTTCCCGTTCACTGTTACCAGCAGCACCTGCCAGAACATCGAAGAGAGGCACTGCATTTAAGGTTGCTCTTAGAAGAATGTGACTCCTACTTCCGTGCTTTGCTACTGTTGGAGTGCCAATGTTAAAAGACGTTAGCAAGTTACTGCAGTTACTCCCAAAGAAATTGGTATGTTATAGTCATATGGCATGCAAAAGTGCATAACAGCTTCCAAAATTAATTGTGGTTATTAGCTTTTTATGCCATACCATTAGAATTAACCAAAAATTCATTCTCTTTCTTAGGCAAACAAATACATTGAGATGTTAAGACTTTAGTTCACATCCAATTATTTCCAGTAGTCATGAAAATAATGGTTATAAATTACTTTCAAATTTGAATTATTCCTGGAGAGATCTGTATTTGTTGCTGTTAATAAACCATTTGTGGTAATTGTTGTTATTGATGCCACATTTACGTCACTTGGTAGTACTAATTCAATAGTCTTTCATTGTTTTATTTTTTACTCCAATTTCAGCCCTTGTGCTTGTTTGAATAAGGGCTCCAGCAACCACAGTCATTAATATCTCTGATATTGGCAGAAATTCATGTGCAATGTGTTAGGGATGGTAACACACGTCAAAGACTTGACTTCTGCTCAGGCTGTGAAATAGGAGTGTATTTTGCCTTTAAAAACTATGCACGGGCATGTGTGGACTGTTTCAGAATAGTATTGGGCTTATGTTAGTTATATACAGAACCTACACCAACCACAGACTGGGGAGCACGTTTAGATTTGGTTATGGATGCTCCCAAAATTCATCTGCATCTCCATTCTTCTGTGTATGCTGAACAGAGAGGACATTTCTGCTTTTGGAGTTTGCTAGAGTCTATAGCAGTCAAGATATATGGATCATTTGATCTCTGTTCAAAGACTTGGATTTTCTGTAATCTGAACTCATATGTGTTGTCAGTCATGCTTTAAAGGCTTCAGCATTCCAACATGAATGAAATAAAGAAATACAGCAAAGAAACTAAATCAAGTTTAAAAACAGCTTGCATTAGAAAGCATATTTTCATATCTTATTTAAACCCAATGAAATAGCAAAGATCGTTTGCCAGTTGCTACTACTACAAGCAGTTTAATCTCAAGTGATCAATCAGTGGTTTCTCAGTGAAATTATTAAGAGAGCAAAGGACAATTATATTTAGAATAATCAAGGATATAGGGTAAATGGTAGACTAAGAAAAAGTATAGAAGTTTTATTAATATCACCTAAGGTTTTATCTGTATGTATCAGTGTAATCTGTATTTACACACATCAAGAAGAATTGCAAAATTACAAAGACTAGTAGTATACTAACATCCGATGGCTTGTATTCATCTTGGGTCATTGACAGAAGCTGCAAAAGCAATGCAAGGACAAATTATTAAAGAAGCACAGCTCAAGCATTAATAAGTCTAACTTTTTGAATACATGCATGCATATATGCTGACTTCCGCAGATTTGCACCAAGAAATTCAGAAAGAATTCTTAAAAAGCCAGCAGAATTGTATACTACCATACAATGGTATTGATTGTGCCACAGCATTAACACAATTTTACTGTATGTTCCTGTGAATTTTAAACCAAAACTGAGAATGTTGCATTGAAATTTTGGATACTAGGTCAAAGAATTAATCAGTATGACATTATACTGATTAACTGCTTTCTAATGTCTTTCTAATGATCCAATGCTTAAAAACTAAGTTTTTAAACAATCATTAGAATTACTACAGTTATAAAAATAGTTCCAATAAAATGTAGATACAAATATAAAATGTGATACTTCATCCAATTGCTAGCTCATTTACCATTACTACTATTATGGTAGAGTTCTTGGGGCTTGAGTATATGTGGCTGAACAGAATGTTCATACATCCCAAATTTGACAGTAGCTCAACAAATGAAATTTTGCACTGCAGCTGGTGCAGACAGATGGTAGAAAGCTCGACCTTTCCAGGAGATTTTACACAACTGCCTTAACTGCTTTGCTTTATATCTCCAACAAGGACACCAGTATGCAGCTGGCAGTCCTCACTTACCAATGACAGTGCTAATTAGTAGTTACAAAGCAGATCAGATCTTTACATCAGGTTTATCTCCCTGACAGACTTTCTAGCTGTTTTGCAGAGAGAAAGTGGCCCCATGCCAAAAGCCCAGCCCTAAACTTCTTAAATGCAGAAGCCAAAAACATATAACATGCTTTCATTTACTTCCTTACACTGGCTCCTGGTTTTGGTTTATTCACTTTTACAAAGTATATTCCTAGTGTGCCACACAACTTTGATATTGTATCTGATTTATACAATCACACGGGAAGATCTTACTTGCAACTTATATAATGGTGCTTCCCTTAATTTCAAAGTAACTGTGTAATGCAGAGACCCTTCCCCCTCCAGCCTTACTTTTCTCTCATCAGTTGTATAGTGGCTTGCATACCACAGACTGCGCCTTCTCTCCGCTGTCATTGGAATTGGACTGCAGGGTATTTCTTTGTCATCTTCCCTGCTAATAGATTTCTCTTCCTCAGGCATCTGCTAAATGACAACAAATGACAACACTAGCTATAGCTCTGTAAATGCAATCTTACCAGAGGAATTTAAATTTCCCCCCAGTTGACGCTCCCTCTCCAAAGTATGTCTTTGAAACATCTTTTAGTCACTAATACACCCAGTTTATGATAGATGACTCTTACTGAGATGACATTTTCAGAAACGATGACAGAGCTTTTCTATAACTGCTGGTTACATGACACCAGAATAACACAGAACTCCATATACGACCTTAACTTACTATATAGTCATACTACAAGCATACATAAATACATAAAATATAAAAACCCCCGTAAAATACAGATGTTTCATTTTCAAGACAGTGTATTGAAAGAAAATTCACTCTTTTCATCTGCCTATATATGTGAAAAACCAATTCTGTTTCAGTGAACAGAGGAACTGAAAAGTTTCAAACCCTTTGAGCATATATATCATCAAAGACTAACCTAACTCACCATACTTCAGTATGTAACAAAGTAGTCAGCTCTGATCATCCATCCAGGCTCATCTAGTCTTGCTTTGGAGTCAGCAAATACCTATCTATGTCTGCTCACATACAGAACAAAATAACTAGAAAAAGCCAATAAGGATTATTTAATTACCAAGAGTAGCCTGATTATTTTTTTATGCTAAAACAACTGGTTGAGTGGATGAAGGGAGAGCTGTGGATGTCAGCTACCTTGATTACTGCATCTTTGACTGTTGTTCCACAACATCTTTGCTGAAAAGCTGGTAAGATATGGACTACGAGATGGGTGGAGAACTAGCCAAACTGTCTTTCTCTAAGTAGGGTAATGGCTCAAAGACAAAAAGGTAATTGGTCATGAGTGGAGTTCCTCAGGGACTAGCACTAGGTCTGGTGCTATTCAGTATCTTCAAAACTATCTGGATGGAATTGCACCCACACAAAAGTTGTGAATGAGACTGAACTGGGAGGAGGTAGATGGGCCAGAAGGAAGAGTCACCATGCACAGATGGGACAATAAAAAATGCAAAGGGTTTAACAAAGATAAAGTCCTGCACCTGGGATAAACCCATGGAAGAGTAAAGGCTGTGGACAGACTGTGTGGGAAACAACTCTGTGGAATAGGCTCAGAGGGTGCTGGTGCATAGCAAGCTGAACATGAGCCAGCAGTGAACTCCAGCAGCAACAAAGGCAGACATGTGCTGGACTGCATCAGCAAGAGTACTGCCAGCAGATCAAGGGATGTGATTATTCCACTGTACCTGGCAAGTGTCAGGCCACACCTGCAATTCAGTTCTGGCATTCCCCAGTTCAAGAGAGACACAGAAAATCTGGAGAGGATCCAAGAGAAAATTGTCAAGATGATTAGAGAGTTGGAGAAGCCAAAGGATGCAGGAATTAGGGTTTTTTTCAGATGTATGGTACCGAAATTGTAGTTTTAGAGAAGACGGAGGTACTCTTCTCATGCAGAGACAAGGTTATAAGCCAAGAGGCTGAGGACATAATTTGCTTTAGGCAAATGCCTTCTGGATATAAAAAAAAATAAATATTTCACCATGAGAACAATGAATCACTGGCATTGGTAGCTTTTGCTGAAGACATCCAAGATTTGGCACTGGACAATCTAATCTGAGGCCCTGTTCTCACAAGAAGTTGCATCACATGATCTCCAAAAGTCCCTTTTAAAGTGGACTGTTCTGTGACTCTGTGATTGTCTCTGATCCATGTGGTCTACTTCTTAATATGTGATGGCAACTGTTATTACTAAGTTGAGGAGGACTGCAAATGTACTGGCCTTAAATCCATCTTAATTCCATGGCTCAACACAGGCATGAGGCCTCTTTAATAGACTTAGCATGGATGTTATTATAGCGCAGTGACCAAGCAGGAGAACTAGGTATGTGTACATAAACCATGCTAGGTTACAGCTCCTCTTCAAGCTCCTCCAGACCTCTTTCTGCACTGTGCATCCTGAGTGGCAGATATTTGGTGATAATTGTCCTCATTGCTTACACAAAATCATCTGATGCAACAGAAGAATAAATCAGGATGCTGAACAGAGGTCTGCAAAGCTCTGGCCATTCCAATCCTAACAGCGACGTCCTATTTTTTAAATCTTGACTTAAATAAACAATGGCTACAAATTTAGCTTCACTTCTCAGAGGAAATGGTAGAACATTTCACATACGATTGTATATTTATATTTGATTGTAGAAGGGCATTCCTAGCAAGGCTGTAAGATGAAATAAACTGATTCTGTGCTTATAAAATACTTGTCACTACCATTTGAAACTTGAACATAAATGTGAACCATAAAGAACTGCTTATCAAAGGCATTTAGTTTGGCACTAGGGTGACCAAAAAAATACAAAAGACCTAGGATGTACACAATTATTTTAGTAAGATATTTTTAGCCTAAGGGACTACAGGGAAGGGTGGGAAATCTTGTTTTCTCTTTCTCAGAAGAAGAAGAAAAATCAGAAAACACAGTAATAGTCATACAACTTGTGAGAGTCTTTTGACTTGTCTAATTTTTTCAATTCTTCCGTTACCTGAGCAACTCTCAAATACCCTTTAATTCAAACAACTGTAAAAATTCTACGAGAGGACTCTACATTCAATTGCTGTAACTGTACTATTACTCACTATTACTTACCACTCACAGGACAGAATGAATGCGCTCTATTCATATATTCAGTACTGGCAGTTACAACCACGAGCTGAAATCTCCAGAGGCAGATTGCCTCTTCTTACTGGCAGAGGTAGAATTTCACAAGCCTCTATGTTAGAACAAATCAGGATCCAAAAAAGCAAGCATAAGAAAAGCAAAACTTCCGCTGACTGCCACAGTCATTTTGCGTGACTGAAATCCATTCAGAATCCCACACAGAGACCATACACTGAAATCTCATATGTGACATACTTTCCCATTGTGGCACACACAGAGAAAACTTTCCTGAAACTCAAAATGTGAAGTGGGCATTGTCCCTGTTAAACTGTTCATCAGTTGCAGTGTTTAGAGACAGTCTCAAGAAGATCTGTTTCAAAGACACCTCCTGCTGCAGTTCAGGAGGAGTTTTATCAACAGGAGGACCACAAGATGCAACTCATACAAGAAGAAAAAACCATCAGGTTTACAAGTCTTACTCTGCTTTTAGAATCTGCCACACCAGTATTATATTTAGCTTAGATACATCTTTTTAGACTAAATAAATATTTCCTTATGCATATTCTATTGTACACATTTTGTTCAAAATAGGTTTTGTCCAAGAGATTATTTTGAACAAAATTTCTAAGATGATTGACTTTTCACTGTACATGACAGCAGTATATAGAGAACAACTGCTTTACACTAAACACCACATAGTATACTGTCTTTGCCATCCATTCAACTATAGGAAGGTAGCAGTTAGATCCTAAATACAGTGCAACTTTGGAATCACTGGGGGCTGCAAAGACAGCTAACATACTTAGTTCCATAATGAATCAAATGCACCACAAATTAACAAGTCAAAAAACATTTCGATGAAACCCAGAATACATTATTTCTGAATTTAAATAACTGAGAACAGAGTCTACCAGGGGAAAGTTTATAAGAGAAAGATTAATTCCTGATCTATAGCACCACTAAATGAAAACAAAACACATATAGACCAAAAAAAAAAAAAAAGTGCTGTAAGGAGGAAATGTGCAAAATATTGCACTACCTCCTGTGTATCAAAAGTAAGCATTAATGCATAGGTATCCTTTTCTTTACAACGTTCTCCTTTTTTAAGCCTCTATTTATCTTTGGGGAGAAGCATCATTTCCCTGGCATCTGAAGTTCCCATGGGAGTGCCAAGACTTTGTATTGCCTCTCATGTAGCTGTGGGTTTGGGAGGCATCAGCATTTCTTAAATTAATGTCTTTTAAAACTTACTTGTTCTAGCTCAGTTGCTTGGAAAGCATTTCTAATTTAACATGTTGGCAGTTCCCAGAGACTGACTTTAGTGTCTTATGAGAATATCTATCTCAGACACCACAAGTAGTTTAAAAAAAAAAGAAGTGTAGGCAAGATCACTACAGTTCCTTTCAAATCCCTGGAGAAACTTGCAGCATTCACTCTATACTGAGACAGAAAAGTCCACTTCCCTCAACTGAAAAAGCTCAGCAACTAACTTAGACCCAACACCGAACTTTAAGACGGTGAAAGCTGGACGAAAACAATGCAGGTACTGGAAATGAGTTCCCGGAGTTTCTGAGATCACACAGCTCCCACTAACTGCATTTCACATGTGGTTACTTCTCTGTGAATAGTTCTCATGATTTTACTACGCAGTTTCTGAGACGTGAAGTTTTAGTTACAGCCTCAGTGCTAAAATCATATTATTATCTGGAAATCTCAGTTTTCACTTAAGAAAGAAAGAAAATCAATTTCACAGATGCTGCAGCTGCAGAAAAAATAGGGAAAAAACCCTCTAAAAATAGCCAGGGCCAGAGGGTACTGGACCAGAATCTTGTGACTTTAGAAAAGACAGTATTAAGATTTCTGGAAACTTAAGACATAATTTTTTAATAACTCAAACTGACAGTTCTGGCATCATTTGCCTTTTGAAGACCTATGTAAACACCAAACATCAGACATCTCAATTCAGAGGAGATTTTGGTTGCCTTTTTATATGTTAAATGTTACATTATCCCTTATATGAAGAAAAACCCTTAACATAAGAAAACCTTCAAGACTTTTTACTTGTTACTATGAACTGCACTAATTCACAACTGCCGTGATTATCTTCACTGTGGTCTACAAGCACTGCTAAATCTAAACTGTCATCAAACCTCAGAGGATTGGGAGATTAAAATAAATAATGTCTAGGATCATTCTTTTTATACTTTCAGTTTCTAAGCTTTTAAGATACCTTTGGGTTCTTATATTCCCATTTTTCTCTGAAGCAGAAAGAATTAAAACTTCCTTTTTTTCTCCTTGTTCTCTTGCTTTTAAATGTAAGACGGGATTTTCACTCAGGCACACAGAACCAGGAAGAAAGGTTTTAAGAAATTTTTTCGATATCTGTGACAAAATTGCAAATTTTTGTCTTGTCTTACAGCATCCTGGGCCAGAATGTATCCTACTTCAGCTCTGCTAGACAAGCCCCGGGTGTTTGCATTCCACTTGATAGCACTTAAACTAGAATCATAGGCTCAGAATCATTTAGGTTGGAAAAGACCTTCAAGATCATTGAGTCAACCGAGTCCAACCACTACTTCGTATCAATACCTGCTTTCCAAATCAGAGTAAGCATTAAGGCTCTGCCATTGCATTCCTCACATGTGTGCACGATGATTTTAAAACAAATATTCATGTCACCCTTGTTAGACTGGACTTTCGAAGACACTTTGCAAAAAGACCAAATTCAAAGTAACAGCTTGCAGTTGCTGTCTATTTTTCTTAACTTTCCTAAAGGTTTCTACCTCTGTTAGCAAGTATCTGCACTGGCCAGTCTCACAGTCATTAGTCATTAGTGCTAGAAGAGAGAATGAAGTTGTCCTTACAACGGGCTCTTGTAGCCAGAGACGAATAAGAGTTGCAAGGGTGTAGTACATCACCAGCAGTAAGATTGGATTAGCATGATGATACCAATGTAAGTCTTGATTTTTGATGATCATCCAAGTGCTTGAGCAGTTTGTCTGAGTAAGAGAAGTGACACCAAACAACCTGTGAATACAAAAAAACAAGCTAGCCAAGTTAGAGAACAAACATCAAATCTTATAATGTTGAAAAATATTTTTCAGCAATTTTTTGCTTCCTTATAATACCAATTGTTCTGTTCAAACAGATGTGTTTTCCGTCACATCTAAAATGCAGTGAATATTTTCATTCCACATATTTAGTCAAAAGAAATGTTTTTTTAAATCTGGTTTTCAACATAAAAAATAGGAGTATATTAATACTTCATGTACTATGTCCAATGAGAAAACTTACAAGGACCTGTGCCCTGCAGACCCAGACCTAGAGAAAAAGGGGAGAGAAAATGTGATTGCAAGTGCATTTGGCAAATCACAGCAATGACATTTCAGAGAGATTTAGTAAACTGACGTACAACACCATTCCATTCACCCTGCCAGGACATAGCTGTAAAGTACATCTCCTCAGCACACTGAACAGTCTACTGATTTTTTTATTTTAGAAAGCTAATACTATTAATAAATTTCTATCTAATTATGTCAATGCCAGTAAACATAAAGGATTCCACTGAATTCATAGCCGGTCTGAACAAAGATTGAAAATATTCTGAAAGGATCATCGAACAACTCAGAAAAAAAAGGAGAAAAATTAATTTGCAGCATTAGTATCAGTGATATCAAATATTTTACTATTTCTGGAAAAACTGGGATTACGCAATATTTCTGTCAAGTGAGAAACATATGTTGGAAAAAATCCACTTGAGAATAAAAGAAAAATCCTCAACATTTTCAAATTAATTCATGTCAGATGCCTTGTAGATGTGTTAGGTACTGAAATAAAACTAATAAGAAACATTAATTAGTTTGGTTCTTTCACTGTAAAATAGTTTGCAGAGTTCCAAAGTTAGAGTGTTAAGCTACCAGTAGCATGTGTCAATATTCACTATAAACAGTTTTGTCTATTGGTAAAAGCTTTTTCTTCCTCAATGTGTCCGAGTTTTCAATTTTTACAAAAATAAATCTGATTCTAAGACGCAATTATAGAGAACTACTTTTTTGTAGAACAATAAATACCAAACTATTGTTCCTCTGAAAGAGGAAATCAAATACATTCATAAAAAAGAAGCCAACAAACAAAGCACTCAAGTTTTTCTGCTGGGGGATTTAGAGTAAGTTCAAGAGGTTTAGTTCTTCCCTTATCTAGTAAGATACAATATGAAAAGCCAACTGAAGACAAAGAATAAATACGACATTCAACAGAGATGTGCTGCCTGAAATCTGCCTTTTGGATGGTGTGAAGTGTAAAGAATATAAAAAGGGAGATGTTACACCTGTTTGTTAACTGGAAGTTTGCTGCATGGGCATAATACCATCAACTCCCAGAACGAGAGCTCTATAGCATTTTATTGAACAATCTATCAGCACTCACTTCTCATTCTGATTGTCAACACAAGCCAAAGGCTATAAACTTTAAGGTTTCTCAGAGCTTTTGGGTGGGTCCAAGGTTGGGGAAAAAAATAAAAAATAAAAAAATCCTGCACACAAAGTAAATTGCTGTAACTTAAAGGAGCTGACAGAGCTGTGTTTGGAGTTGACCCAAACTCAGACTTCCATAGCATCCAAGCACATCCAGAGTTGATGTTATGGTATGGCTCCATCTGGCTGAAATTCATGCTGGATTGTATTCTGTTCATATTTCTATCAGCACAGAGGAACATCTTGTTTGTCTGCTTTTCTCTCTGCCAACTGACTTGTCATTTTTGCCAGCAATGATCAGGGTTGTTGAGTTCCCATTAGTTTCATCTTCTACCTTGATTTTACAACACAGCTCTCCATCTTTAGTTCTTTTTAAGCTTTTCTATGTAAGCACAGTACAATTCACCCTATTTCTGTTTCATAAACATCAGAATCAAAGTGAAATCCAATTCTTACTAAATTAAGAAGTTTTCCATTGACAGTTAGTGATGAGTATTTCCTACAGCAATGAGGGAAAATTCTTGAAGGTTCTTGGACTCTTCTGCCAAGCAGACATGACCTTCATATCACATATTCCATTCCTACAGTATGTTTTATAATATACTATAGCTATAAAGTCAGAACAACTTGTGCTTTACTTTTATCTCCATTGAAAAGAAAACATTCCATGTAATCCTAACAGTTAGGAAATTTTATTATGTTTCACTTAAATTCTCATTCTCTTAGTTTAATTTGCTGGCTTCAAATTATCCATACATTATACTACTGGACTTAATTCTGCTCCCTTCTGGTCCTGCATTCACCAAATATGCATAAGATAAACCACATCTTCTCCTTCTTAGTTGCCACTTGACCAGGAATATACTTCAATGTATTTCACTTCATTGTATTCAATGTATTTCTCTCTGTCCCATAAATCATGAATCTAGAGGAACTGCTTCTCATTTCTGATTTCTCTTTGGCTTTTGTGACTTGTTAGTCACAAAGGTACTTAACAAAACACTCCCTGTTTATCAGGTTCAAAATACACTCTTCATCCTGGGAATGCTCATTTTGTCTATTCTGGCCTCCAATAAGGCTACAACCTGCTGCTCACTCAATATTTATGCTTCATCATTATCTTCAATGAGAACGGCTGGTGCAGAACATTTTTTAGAGAAATGAAGTCGTCTTCTCTCCTTCAAAGCTTTTAAATACACAGAAATGGCTGCCATAAAATGTATAAGCAACATAAATTAGGGCATTATTCAGTTCTGCATGCTCCATTCCACAAAGGTGTCTTTACATTCAGCAGTGATCAAAATCAGCTGTATTTGTGTCCAACTCTGATCTTGATGTGACTTCATCTTAGCCAACATACTCCTAAGTGGGAGAAACCAAATACCGAACAAGACAAGTATATGTGTGCCTGGATACAGAAGATAAGTAAAACAAATTCTGAGACTTATTTATTAATGGAAATACTTTGCTTTCCAAAAGACTGCACATAACATCAAAAACAACTGGAAGTTTGCAAGACGAGAATTGATCGACATTTCTGTTTTTGCAAAGAAGGAAAAATTGGGTTTTTGAAAGTCCTTATTGGTATTCTGAAAAATGCATAGCAGAAATAATTTGGAAAAAATTTTAGAAATTATGACAGGCCAAGAGGAACTTGAATGTCTGACTGAGAAATGCTCAGAAATAACACCTTGAAAAGCAGTTCTTAAAGCTGGCAACTTTTTGCTCATTTACTATCCTATAAGCTTGTTTTTCCAGCAAAGCTTCCTATTGAATCTGTGAATCATCCTTCTAGCAGATGCACCTTTCATCTTTTGTGACCTTCTGACAAAGTTATAAGTTGTGACCATAAACAAAATCCCACTTTTTATATTAACCTAACATTAACAATTAACAATTTCAATTTCACTTACAAACAGAAAAACAAATTCCTTTTGTACCCACAGATATTTTATCTAAGGAGTTGCTCAAGTTGCTGGAATTTTACATTGCTAAAACTTTCATTGCATGCATTATTTAATTATTACATTAATATAGTATAAGAATTGGCATTAGTAATTATTCATGGTATTAAATATGAACAAAAATGGTTATGTAAACAAAAAAGATATATTTCATATAGTTATCAAATACAGTAATTACTGATCTTTTAGGTTTGTGAATTTTGCATGCAGTAAAAATTATCTGATTTTTTTTTTTAATAAACATATTTGTCAGTTCAGATCCTGCATGTTCTGATGTTTTAGGAGTTGATTTCAGATGAGGATTTGCCTCATAATTTCCAACGTCAGGAAAGGAAGTAATAATTCTGACTTCCTACACAATGTAGGACACACAATAATTTTTCTATTGAACAAAGAACTTTTGGTTGAATTACAATTTATAGTTTAGAAAAGCATCCAATCTTGATTTCAATTGATAGCAAATCTTCTACTGTTTTACTATTTTTTCTGCTGGATTTATCTTCAGTAACAGTTTTGTCTAGATGAGATTTCCAGTTGCTGCATCTTCCTACAACTCTGTGTACTACTTTACATACTACTTTTCACTACACAACAGAGAGATCATTTTCCCATATCTTCTCTGAGCTTGCATGAATATTGCCTTTTGAAGAAAATATTTGTATCAAATTACTTCAGGAGATGCATTTTGTGATTTAGTATTTACGATTACGGGAACTTTTTTCTGGTGCCAGTACCTGTTGCCTGATTATTCACAGTAATGGCATCAGAGCATTCTACTGTGCTGGGTTGGATTTGGGGAATCCATCTTTGTAGAACTTCTGGATTTACGTTGGATTTTATGTCTGAATTTATTGTGTCTGGATCTTTCATCTGGATATCTTCTCTTGCATATTTATTTCACCCTCCTCACATGGAAGGAGACAAGAGTGGTGCCTGAAAGTCTGGAGTAGAGAATGAAATATCAAGACTTACTGACATTTGAATAGGTGAGCCCTAAAACAGAGATGCTAAAAGTGACCAAACAAGAGAAGAAAAAGGAAGAAGAGATAGGTAAAGAAGAGGAAATTAGGGGAGAGGAGAGAGCAGAGAAAGAAAAAACATAGAGAAATTCAACAATAATAAATTCCCAGAAAATCAGCATATTTGGTGAGGGTGATGGCGGTTGTGGTAGAAATTCTATTTCTCTGGGGGAAAGTCGGCTGAAATACAGGGAAAAAAGGTAAAATTTCATGTTTCACAGGCCAAGCCATGAAGACTGAGATTCATGAGGAAGAGTACTTAAAATACTGAAAGGGCTATGTCCCAAACTCTAAGCACTGTTTGAAGAGTGAAACTTTTTTCAGACATTGACTTAAAGGAGGTCCACACTCTTGCCACATTTAAAAAAATTCTGTGGATAAGGGGGGAAGGATTAGAAGGAATTAAAAAAAAAATATATAGAAAATATCATTCCTGCACAGCCCTCCTAAAAGTCAGGAGTACACTGTTCATACACAAACCACCCTGTTGGATTTTCTATACCTGAATGGCAGAGCTACACAAAAGTTATGATCCATAAAATTATATCCATAATGTCTCTTCCAAAGGAATGCTGTGAGCCACCACACTCCCTTTCAGTACATCATTTGGCTACATGCCCAAAGAAACACATGCTGTTGGAAATTACTCAGCCAAGTCCCATGATACCTCCAGACCCATCCTTGCCTCCCAGAAGTTTGTTACTCCCTAGGTTACAGGCTGAGAATTCAGATCATACTGGAGCTGATGCTTCAGGGTATGCTGAACTGACACAAGGTTTTTACAGAAATAGCAGGACATAGGGAGGAGAGAGGTGGAAAAGTTGGTTGAAATGCATTAAGCACCCCAAAGAATAAGGGTTAAGATGAGGAGGAGGCATTTGGTTTCACATAGCTTTTTAGGGGGAAAAAAAGAATTAATGGAAAATGTCTTTCCAAATCACATTATTTATAAGATTCCACAGAGAAGGAGCTGATCCTTCATGCCTCCCCTTCAGCTCAGCAGGACAACTGTGTAGAGAGATACTGCAGACACAAACCTCAGTCCACAGTTGGACTAAAGTCATTAAATGTATCCATTCTGGAGAGATAAAAGCTTTAAAAAGCATTGCAAGTATTTTTAGCTCTTAAAAGCCTTAGACCTTGCTTTGGTTCAGACATGGATAATTCAGAACTGGCTAGGTGGAACTGTGCCATATTAACGATAATATAAAAGTTTGACTGTTTGGGTTAAGAAGTATTACGATAAATTTCAGCTTAACAAAATGTTTAAACATTTTTTGAATTATCTGTAAATGTAGACTAAGACTGGAATTATTTTCCTTCAACATGTTGCTATTTCAATGCTATAATACAGGCACATACATAGCGAATGTAGATCTTAGTAGGCAAGTAGATCATTCTAACTTTTGTTTTAATGTCATCATATTTCCATAGCTCTTTAGCAGACGTCCACATTCTTTTTTTCTGCTAAGTTTTGGTTTCCATAGCTTCCATTGGATCAAAGCTTTTCTGGCAAGAACAAAACCAGCCCTGGTTTATCTCCCACCCTCTTCTGAACATCAGTGACTTTTCCTTTATAGGAAAACTAATTTCAAATGCACATCTATTGCATGAGAAACCTCATGAAAAAGTGAGTAGTTTAAAACTTGTGTGATAATATCATCCATATAATGAGGATAGAAAGAAATAATGAGCCATTGATCAGGAAGCTGTGGAGGAGAAAAGATAGCTTTAAGGGCTGTGAATTACATAAAAGCTTGCAAAACCTGCAAATACAACACAAATCTTAATTCAAGGAGAAAAAAAACATATAAGCAGCCACAATAAAATCACTTTGCTTTTAAGTGAATGAACAACTTTAAAATAGGTGATAAATAGTATCTAGTCTATAAGATGGGGTTTTTTTTAAGTAACCAGATTAATGGAATTTTCTCTGAGACTATATGACTGGAAGCTGTTAAGGACTTCCATTAAAAATGATCAAACTTCAGACATTAAAATACTTCATATATCTGAAATAAAGCAGCTGCCCTGAGTAAAATTTAAGTCTGAACGTACAGATTTGTGAGCTCTATACCAAATTTCATCCAATAATTAAGCTTTGTACTGACTTTCTATTACAAAAGCTTTCATTGCCTTAGAAGCAATAATTCCCCACTGTTATCACTAATAGTAGATATGGGTCTGTTAATCTCTCATTTACTGAGACATAGCCCATCTTCAAATGAAGATTCCTTAAATGAAGAAGATTTATCCTATTAATGGGTTTCCTCTCTGGATTCTCAAATCTCTTCATTACCCATGCCACAGAATTTCTGGCATCAGCAATATTGATGTTGCTCCTTTCAGCACATCAGCAAGCTAGAAAAGCAGCATGTTGCTGTAGCCTTTGGAGACCTTTGCTGGGACTTCCAGAGGTGGTCATCTTATGCAGACACATGCTAAAGCAGTGACTCTGGTATCTTTTCATCCCAATCAGACAGCTGAGCATCTGGCACAGGAAGGACTACCAGATAGGACGGCAAGAAAAAGATTAAACGTGGATAAAGCTGCAGAAAAAATTGCTTTAGGGTTCCTGCCTGATACTTTAGCCAGAGTGACTACTTCAACATGATCCTTCCTCACTCGGACCAGCATTGCCACTGCTTTGACAGCAGAAGCCTTTACATGTTAGGTAGAGTTAGGCAAACAGTTGTTTGTTCTGTCACTAAAATAAAACTACTGTAATGCAACAGGGTTGTTTGGGGTTTTTTTTCACAAACCGTCTCAGCTACAGACGAGGGCAACCCAGAGAGCATGGAGGCTGCAGGAGCTGAGGCAGCACTGCTGGGATGAGAGGCTGAAGAGAGAAAAGTCACCTTAGCAGAGGAGACTGGTTGGCACCAGTGATTTGCCACCTCCTCCTCTTCCTCATGTACACACACCCTTCCTGTTACTGTACAGGGGGATGAAAAGCTCTGAACAGCACCACCCAAACTGTGTGAACAAAATTAAAAATTTTTCATGTTTAGTTGGAGTTTCTACTCAGAGATGAATGTAATGAGGAAACAGGTCCAGGCTTCTAAGGAGTCATGTGGAAAGCAGGACAGGGAAAAACAAAGGCATGTTCAGACACTTGCACGGGCACAAAGGCTTCCCCCTGTGAGAAGGTGAACTTGAACACCTCAGCACTAAGCACGAGGCACAGCTTTACCAAGGCACTGCTTAACAACATCTTTCTGCACCAATTAGTAACTGAAGGTATTGGCTTTTCAAAGTGACTTGGCAGAGCTGCTGAAAGGAAAGAAGCCAACAGTCTCACCTCAGAAAGTCTCTCACAGGCAGAGCAGGGAATAGTTTGCTCCCAAAACTCAATCAGGTAGTACAGCCCATGGACAGCCTTGTTCTTCTAATCTCAGGTGCTGGGAGAAGGACAGATGTCTTTAGGTCACTGAGAGTAAAACTTAGGCAGAAATCATTTAGGAAGAGCAGACCATGCTTAGGTAACCCGAGTGACTATCAGCATTTAGGAGGGTGGTGCTGACTAGAACGTGCAAGCGACCTGGTACAATAACCATGCAACTCCCTGCCAGCCTAAGAGATTTACTGTTACTCTTGTAATAATGTGCAGAAAAAAACAGAAATTGTTTTAAACTGTAGCTTCATACTCATTTTAACTTTGAGATAACTTGGTCTGTGATCTAGGACTCAGATTGCAGCCAAAAACTTTGGGCTTTATTCCAAGTTCTGGCTATCTCAGGGGGTTATGTGATTCATCTAACTTCTCTGTTAGGGAATTTTTCCACCTTTGAAAAAGAGGTGATGATACTTTTCAGTCACATTGGGACAGTCTGCTAGGTTTGGTGATGCATACAGAGGATAAAGAGATTTTCCACTTACTCAGCTGGCGATGAAACAGATTGAAAAGAAAAGCAAAAGTGATTGATACCTACATCAAGAGATAATGCAGTAGAAAGTGTGAGCAAAGAAAATATTCCTTTTTAGCACTGAATGCACTAAGGTAGAACACAAGTTATGATTCACATTTGGTTTTAAACATAAAAAAATACAATAGCAGGATATGGGAAAGAAGACAATGGGATAATGAACAATTAGGCTTGGGAAATGTGTGAAAATTGCCTAATTCCAAAACCAAAGAGGTACAGCAGCTGATTTTAAATTGGTTATAAACTGAACATGATTGGCTCAGTTTTTATCAGCAAGTTCCAAACTTCAGCTAAATGAACATAAATAAGAGATTAAGCACTTCCACTCTGAGTGTTTAGAGAAACTGAATTAGACTGCCGCTGCACAGACAAGGGCTATTTCCCCGGTGTGTGCTTGACCGAGGTTAGTCCAGACTGCCTTTCGTACTTTCAGGGAATGTGGGATGATTCATCTGTCAATGTTGATACACTGAGTTGAAAACACAAAGTGCTACATAAGTGCTAGAAGTTCATCAGCATGCTTTCTGTTCATGCCAGAATACGAAAATAAATGTCGAGCAGACCTTAGGAAAATGGTAAAGACCAAGCTTGTAATGCCAAGAGAAGTTTGGTGATTATAATCTATATTTCCTAATGCCATAGAACAACAGCAATACAAGGCTGGTAGGAGGAGAGGGCTTGATGTCTGTCTGTCCCTTTTCTGTCATTGTTTTCAGGTACTTGCTCAATGATCATAGCATGCAGATCTGTGTTCTTCAAATAATACAAAGAGAAAATTAAAGAATCACTTTTTCACAGTCATCCTCTGCATGCCCACACAGGACAGCCTGTGATGGACAGGGAGACTCAACTGTTGTGGGGATCAGGCACATACAGGCACATGGTGTGTATGGGGGAGTGGAGCGATCCATCTCTCCCTGACCATGAGCAAAACTTCTGTTAGCGTGTAGGCATGCTGATCACACAAGAATCAGCTCACTGGGAGCACTAAGGCTGCCCTCTCCCCACTAATGGAACCTGCTGTGGCCGGGGCCAGCCCCACCAGTCTGCCAGGGCACTCATCAGTTGGCAGGCTTGCCACTGTAGCAGAACACAGCTTGGAAACTGGTCTGTCCCATGTGCAGAAAAATATTGTTTTTAAAAGGTCTTAGCATGTGTCTCAGTTTGCATCCCTTTCAAGTCCATGGGAAGACAGAGGCATGTAAAGCACCAGTGGTGCAATTTCAGCAACACGAATAAAGTTGTTCCTGCTTCTTCCAAGGCTAAATTTGGCACCTGATGCAGGGTGGTGGTGGTGGTGAACGCTGAGAGCTACACTGTGGAGATGGAAGTGGTAAGGACTGCTTTCCAGACAAATGCTGCAGTTTACTTACTATTTCATCTGCTACTTTTTTCAGAGAGTTTCGAAGTTGCTTGGGTTACTGGTACAAACAAGAATTTGCTCATTTTATAGAACTGCAGTATGTAGCAAAAAGAGATAGTTATTCATAATCACGTAAAGACCATCAAGGGCTACAAATTCTTGCTGGTAAAGCTGCATAAGTTTACACCAATTTCTCTCTTGTCACCACTGGACTTCTACCAAAATCTGAGGTAACCATTTTAAATCAATATTGAGTACAACTCTGCTATAAAGTGAGCACAGCATGAACATTTATTACATGCCTGCTGATGAGTGAATCTCTGAGGAATCCCTCTAAATAAGTGTTGAAAGAGGTGAATTCATTTTGGATGACTCTTTGGATGCCCATGTGGCAGAACTAACTCGTAAATCGCACAACAGAGAGTATTTTTTCAATGCTTCCAACGCTTTCTTGCTACAACTGTTTGGGAACTCCACCACTGGTTCTCCTATCACATTTGGATAGGAATGCTATCAGAATGGTTAAAACTTTGAAACACAATAACAGTCAAAATCATATTAACCTTTTTCAGTCCTGAAAAAAAGCTCAATTTGCAATGAAATTATGAGCAGGATTCAGCAAATAGGGCTCTTTCTTTCTCAATCATCTTGGTCAGTTTCTAACATAAACCACACCAACTTGTTACAGTGAAGTAAGACACTAAAAGGGAACTATAGAATATGCAAGGTTTGTTAAGAACTAGTAGACCTTCCCCTTAGGAAGGAGAAACAATCAAAATGGAGAAGGTTAAAAGATTTACTGTGAAATTTCCAGCACTCCTTGAATCACCTAATCAACTGTTCTGTCATACTGTCATGAAATCTGGTAACTGCTCACCAACCATAGTTATAGGTGTCAATCTTTTTTGGACACTAGATATATATTGTTAGGTAGTTAATTAAAAAAAAAAAAGAAGACTTGCACAGACTCTGATGGTTAGTTGATAGCAAATGACCTGTTTATTGTCTAGTATACAAAGATTTCCTAGCATGATATTGAAAACCCACTTTGTATGGTGCACAAAATCCTGGAACAAAATATCTTTTGCAGAATCATACGATTAAGGAGAGAACTTAGAATCATGGAATAGCTCAGGTTGAAAGGGTGCTTAAAAGATCATCTTGTCCAACCTTTCGTGGGAAAGGAAGCCCAGACAAGCCCACCTGCCCTGGGCCACCTCATAGTTTAGAAAGAGATTATAAGAGCAAGGATGATTATTATCTTTTGTTGATGGGAGTCTGAACTTGCATTTCTAAGCTGTTTATAGAATCATCCACTTCCTTTGCAAAATAATTTTTTAAAAATATAATTAAGCTGAAGCTGAAGTTCTGAGAAAGCATATAGGCTAAATTAAGTAGAATTAAGTCTCCTAATACGGGGTACATTATAGAACTAATGTGAAACTCAGCTGCAAAATTTCTGTGAGAATACGGTCAATTAGCTAACACATCTTCCTCTGCAAGAGGGAAATAGTGGCTCTCCAGATTAATCTGGTCATTGTAATCAACACGCTGGCTAGTCTGGCATGGTTTGGAGCATGCTCTGCAGCTACAAAGTGTGGTTTTGTTGATAGACGATGATGGAAACAGAAGGAGGACAGTGTGGTGTCTTTACATGGCAATTATCCAAGTGTCTGGACTCTGCCCTGGCAGTGGGTGCTGCAGTACCATGGTGGTAAGTGGCTAAGAAAAAACCAGGCAGAAGGCATGAAAGATGCTGCAGTCAAAGAGCAGCTCAATATAGGATACATAAATGAACTTTAAATACTCCAACTTTTCAAACACTGGCTTATGACCAAGTTAAAAGGCAACCCCAAAAACCTCAGAATTTCATGTAAGGTTAATAATATTCTGCCCCTCAGAGTTGAGTCACCTTTGAGACAGGTGCCAAAGACAGGTGTCTGCAGCAAGGATTAACAATGGCTGCAGCTCAGGTGAAACACGTTGCCCAGCTCTTGGCTCCAGTGGAAAGCAGCAGGAGATCAGTGCCTCACCCTACAGAAGTAAGACACTTCCAAGAAGGTAATCAATCAACTACATCTTGATATTTTGGCAATATCTGCTCTCCTGATGGATTTCATTACTACCTTTAGCCCCTCATTTACTAAAAAAAATTACAGTTGGATGTCCCACCCTGATCTGACAACTCCAGGAATATTTTTCAGACTGTGCTTAAGCATTTATAAGCCTGGTTGAACAGAGTATTTGGGCTACAAAATATGAATCTATAACAAAGCTTTCATGGAAGTTGAAATGGAGGATTTTGGACTGGAGTCATCTCAGAGTAATCTGAAAACAAACTGAATATCATATATCTGTAGCAAATATCAATGCAACACTCTCTTCAAAAATAAAACAGTCATTTAAGCAAGCTTATTACTAGTTATTGTAAAATCTATTTGAAAAGTCTTGCTTAAAGAAATTTATAGACATCTTTCAGATGAAAATTTCTTCTTGAAAAAAAAACTTACATTAGACTTCCCAGCTCAGATTGCAATAAAGCAATCAGTTGTGTAATTAATTCCAAAGTCTCATTCACTTAAGAAGATGTGAAATAACATAGCACTGTGAAATGGATGACATTACCTGGACTCCTAGGTTTGCCTCACTTTGTAAGGGTGATGCCTTCCCATAGACGAAACCATTTGTATTTAAATTATTTTGAACATTACTTACCTGAAAACTACAAGCAATATAAGACAGACCTAAACTCTAAGAAAGCACATAGCTTTTAATTTATATTGGATTGCTGGATCTTTAAATGAATATGCTTATAAGCACAGTTTTGGACAGGAATAACTTTACTGACTCAGGATAAACCTCATACCACTGCATTGATCCTATTTCTTCATGTTGGCAAGGCCTTATCATTTCCCCAATTACATCCGTTTGCCAAAATAAACAATATCAGGAAGAAAGGAGGCAGCAATATAAAAAATGGCAAACATATTATTGTGTATTTTTTCAGGCTGTGACACTGTGTACACAATTTCTAAAGTAATTTTAGCTCATTGACTTGTTTTTAACTTAGGTGAAAAGAATTTTATGGCAGAAATATGATATTTTTGGAATTTTGCTTTAAGTGGATACTTCTTATTATTGTTTTCCCATCTTCATAATTAATCAGATTTGCAATATGGTAGCACACCAACGCAGAATACACCTATTATAAATTAAGTTAACTGAGTGTGGACATTTTAGTTGACAAGAGATCAGCTGGTAATTAAGCAGTGTTAATACATGCAACCAGGTAAATCCTACAAGCTCTGCTGCCAGCATGCCTACCCCCAGCACACCAGCTATACTTCAGACTTTTCAGTACCCTATATATTTCCAATCTTCAGAGTGCTCACTCGATGGCATTTCAATGTGTCTTTGTGTTTATACCACTTCTATCTGCATAGGACAGAATCAGAAAGCCACAGCAGGAGATCTGAAACTCTGTAGGATATCGATGCTTTCATGTTTATTTACTAATATTGCTGTTAGTATGGTATTTGTTACACTGTGGCAAACACTTAGGACTTTGTTATCACAATATCCTAAATTAGGGGGGAAGTACTTTGTTTGCACAATCCCATACCGTTTCAGGGCAAAATATGTAAATTCACCATATTTCAGTTTATTCCTCTGAAGAAAACTGCTTTCTTCTGGTGACACTGTTCACTCACTTCTTACAATCACAAGTGCTGAATTTTGAGTTGAAGTTGTTAAAAGGAAGAAGTAGCACAAGGATGATGCAAATCCTAGCTGAATTATACTGTTAACTTGAGAATTTTCCCTCTTGTTTGGGTATAGTTTAACTTCATTTAGTCTGAAATCAATCGATGCACTGACAAGCTGAATGCATTACTATTCAGAGAAAACACATTTTTTATTGATCAGAAACCACTTGTACATTTCTTGTCAACTTGAGAACTCAAACCCAGAAAGGAGCTTTATAAAACACCAGACTTACATTCTGCTAAGGGAAATAATATCCACCAGCAGTCCAACAGGAAGTTTTCACATCTGCCCTTGCAACTGATGAGAGCTTATTTTGGGGATCGAGCTTTCAAAATTTAAGAGAGAAATAAAAGTCCTTCTTTTGTATGGAATCATAGAATCATTTAGGATAGAAAAGACCTTTAAGTCCTCAAAGTCCAACCATTAAGCTATGATTAAATCACATTCCTAAGTGCCATGTTTACAGATCTTGTAAATATCTCCAGGGATGGTGATTCAACCACTTTCCTGAGCAGCCTCTTCCAATGTCTGATGACCGTTTTGGTGGAGAAATTTTTCCTAATATCCAATCTAAACTTACCCTGGTGCAACTTGAAGCCATTTCCTCTTGTCCCGCCACTCATTACTTGGGAGAAGAGACCAACACACACCTTACTACAACCTGCTTTCAGGTATTGTAGAGAGCGATAAGGTCTCCCCTCAGCCTTGTCTTCTTCAGGCTTCTCCCTGAGTCTTCTCCTCTTCAGAACAACTCTAGTTCTCTCAGCTACTCCTCATAAGGCCTGTGATCTAGACCCTTCACCAGCTTCACTGCCCTTCCCTGGACATGCTCCATCATGTCAATGTCCTTTTTGTAGCAAGACTTTGGGAAATCAAATTTCTCAGCATATTATTTACCCATGAAAGCCACCTACTAGTATTAATGGGAACTCTGCATATTTAGCACAGCTTCAAATCAAGATGGTACATAAAATAGCAATGTATCGATTTTCTTCTAGGATGAAAAATGCTAAAATATTTTTTCTGCACCATTCCAATATATATGTCTCTTGTTTTTCCTCCTCTAGCCACTTCTTATATATCAGTCCAACTCCAACCATTAAAAATCATTAGTGGCTTTTTCTCACACTAAGATTTGCGCTTCCCATTACTGAAAATACCTGTCTTGATGCTCTTCAAAGGCATCTCCCTGAAAGTAGATCGAAGCAAATCCACAACAGAAAGAACTATCAATAAAGAAACATGGAAGTCTGCACCTTCTGATGCCACTGGTGTTTTCTATATTCAAACATGATTTCTTATGTAATTTAGAATATCGGTCCCTCATATGATATCCTGTGTAAAAGGCAAAGTACTCAACAGTACCATTTCAAGAGAAAGTCTGCAATATTTTCTGCTTACAAAAAGCTCTGTACATAGTCAGAAGTCCAATACTGGGCCTTTTTTTAACCCAGACTCTGAAGGTCCTTTTCCATTCTACACTGAGGCAGGGGCAACTTCCTTGCAATCAGATTTTTTCATTTCAAAAATTAATGACTAAGTTAAAGTGGCATATTGTTACTCAATGAAAAGTTATCATATAATGAAAAGTCACACTATTTAAAAAAAATAAAATTACTAAATGCAGACAATAATCTTGAGACTAAATTAATTGAAACTTAAAGTAAATAAAAATATAGGAATTTAAAATAATAAGAAAAATACTAGAAAGGAAAAAGGGACTTCAGGAATGATGCATATGAAGAGAGTTCCACATATTCTAGCAAAATGGTATGAAGCACATATTTCCTTTCCTTGAGAAACTGTTATTGCTGTCTGGTGCTAAAAATTGTGAGTTGATATCCTCACAGACAAACAGTTGAGATTTTTAAAGCCATTTCCCCTTTTCTTTTCTTTATACAGGAGAAAGTAACATAAAGGGTTTAGACAAGTTGCGAGCATTTCAGTTCCTTGGCATTAGAAATCATCCATTCTCCTACACTGACCTCTAGGTGGCACAAAAGAACCTAAACTAAGCAAGTCTCTGATTTTTCAGGCGTTATGCCCTCCCAATCAGCCTCATCAAGTCACCAATTATGACATCACAAAGCACACATCTATAACCTGTACTAAATAAAATATCAAATAAGTACTAAAGTAACAGCTACCGCAACTAGACAGCTCTATTTTATGGCTTTTAATTGTGCATTGAGATATAAACCATTAATTGATTCTCCACAGCACATCTATTTTCCTTTCACCTTCAACTTATAGTACTTAAAAGGAACAATACGTTTACTAGAAACACAGTTAAGGTTTACATCTAGTTTAATGTAAGGATTACTACAACATTAAAAATACGTACAACCCCCCCAATTTTCCTGATCCAGCAGGAAAAAAAATAGTAATGAGAAAAATACATCCTTTACTTCATCTTTTTTTAGATTCTAGTGTGTGAAAAATAAAAGGGTCAGTGAAATCACAGAAAATCAATATTTACTGCAGCAGTACCTAGAAATGCTTCTCTTTAACTTAACTGATGTAGTTGTTGCTATGAAGATAAGACCAATATGTCCTGTGTGACCAGGGAGAATTTTTATATTAAGCCTAATATTATGCACAGCACATGAAGTACCCCAACAACCCTTATCCCTTAAGGCTAAGGGCTTGTATGCCCTTAAGCATACAAGAATGACACCACAAAAGCATAGTTAAGACACTATAACATTACACCTCAGAGCATTTATTTTCCTCTACCAAAAAAAAAAATAAAATATGCATGTGTACACTGCCCTTGTATCAATGCTGCCGTCTCTTTCCTTTATCTCCTCTCTTAGCCAAATCATTCACACTCAAATCTCAGGAACACTTAGACCAAAACCAAAATCACCTTCGCCTCCTAACCTGCTCCAGCTCTCTGTATGCCATTGCTCAGGCTGGACTTTCACCACTCTATCATTCAAAACCATTCCATCTGAAATGCTTTGCCTTCCCAGACTGAACGTGAAACTATGTGTAAAATTTGTCAAATCATTATGTGGAAGATCATTTGCACCAACATGTGATAACAGGGCACTCCATCGTGTTCCCACAATTAAACAGAAAAGGAATTTCTCTCACCTGGCATAGAAATCTTTTGGTGGAACAACCTCCTGAAAGAACTGTAGCTGGTACAGGTAAAGTCCAATCAAGTGTCCTGCACTGAATATAGCCATTAATACACACAGACAGCTGAATATCAGCGGATCAAATGCTTGGCAACAGGACCACCATGTGCACAGGCCCAAAAATACAAAGAAATACACAGCTGAGGTCAAAGATGGCACCATCATACCTGTAAAAATAAAAACATGGAGGGTTGGAAAACTGTGGGAAATTTCAGCATTTGTTACACCTTAAGTTTGAAATGAAGTGTATTAAAAAATTTAACCCAATTAGGTTTATGCTAATTATTACAGTTATGCTAATTATGCTAATTACCTCTAAAGACTGCTATTAACTTTGAGACTAGAAGAGTAGGACTTTTTTTTTGTTTTGTTCAATTCCCTCTTTTACCATATCTTAGAACACAACCACTCTCCAGGCTTTCCTCTCAGAATCTTCTCTATGTAAAAATGTTTCATAAAGCATGGAGAAAAACAGAAAGGTGGCTGCGAGGCCAGCCAGCACAGCCTGAGACCACAAGTGTATGAATTTTAAGTACAAGATACTAAAATGTCATGATGAATGAACAGTGCAAAGCCTTCTCGTACAAATCTTGAGGTATCTTAACTTGTTAAAACAAAAAAACCCCCTGATTCATATACTGAAAGTAAGAGATTTAGATAAAATCTACAGAATAATAAGTAAATGTTTGATTTTTTTTCACTGTTAACTCCTAGAAACTTGTTATTTACATATGACAAAGTCTCTGCTGTCTCACACATGTATGTTGTTTTTGCTCTTGCTTAGCTGAGTACTGCACTTGTGAAAATGTCTAACTGGTAAAGGAGACCTGATGCTCTGAGGGTAGCGCACAAAAGTAATTTAGGAAGCAGGAAAGACATACACGTCTAAGAGAAGCAACTATGAGAAAATGACAAGAGATTGCAGACAGCACAGCAGCCCAGTGGACTCTTAAAGAAATGGTAACAAAGCTAGCAGGGGGGCCTGCCTCAACTTATTTTTAAGCTTTTTACTAGTATGCATCTAGGAGCCCCCTTCCTCTGGACAGACTTGCAGGCTCCTCGTGCCTCATAGCTCCAGTGCACCTGCTGGCCCTGCAGCTGAGCCCAGCAACTGAGCCAGCTACTTCAGCAGCAGGAGGATTTGCCCCTTGCCAGGTGTTGGATTGACGTGTCTTTTGGGGGCAGTACTCCAAGGGTTGGTCCCTGGTTGAGCTGAGTCCAGGCACTGTGAGGACTCATATCTACAGTCATTTTCCTGAGCTCCACCATCACATCTTTCCCATCATACTTGAGACCAAGTCTTTAACCTATGGTGCTGTAAACGCAGCAATTTCTGCCTCAAGCCTGAAACTATTTCCTTCATTCTTTCTAAGAGACACTTTGTCTTTATTTAAACACTTTTGGAGAAGGAGAATCCACTATATCCTAAACCAAGTTTTTATTATGGTCAATTACTCTGGCTGTGAAAAATTCAAAATTTATTTCTGGTCTGAAATTGCCTAGGTTTACCACCTAAGTGTTGGCTCCTATTATCACTTCTACTGGATGAGGTATCTTAAAAAATGGTATCGCTTTGTCAGTACTTTCAGGCTGCAGTTAAATCACCCTTCATCTTTTTGGCATGGTAAGTAAGGAAGTATTTAATTTATAAGGCTCACGGTCTCTCTCTGGAAAACAGGCTTCTCAGACCTCAAGTCCTTTTTGTAACTCTACTCTGAACAACCTCCCAGTTCTTAGCTTGTATTGGAGCTCCATACGCGAGCTGCCCATCAACATTCAGAAGAAATTGTTCCCTGTCACTGCTGCATGATCCTTCTATTTCACCATCTGTGGATGATGTTCACCCATGCAGAGTGGCATCAAGTTTTCGGGTGTGTTTGGTTTTCCAGGTTTTTTTTAATCACATCTCTCTTCCCTCATGTCAGGTGTCATGGTGATCCACTTATTTTTTTCAGTTTTTAGATTTCTTTCTTTGCATTTGGCTATGTGTAAGACTGTTAGATAATCTTACCTTAAAGAAAGAGTCTGCCTTACTGAAAGGCCCTCACCTGACCAGTCCCTGTCATTCAGTATCAAATGTTTCTTGTACTCTTGTTTTATACTTCATATACTGGTATACTTATTCATTTAGTATACAGTTATACTTTATATGTAAACACTCCATTCAAACATGTGAGCCAGCACATGAAAGCTAATTTACAACTCCATGATCCAATTTTGAATTCAGTGATTACAATCTACAGTGATTTGTACACTTCCATTCTGGTTGTAGCTGACTATGTGGTACTAAGTCAAACGTGTTATAAAAATGTTGGCTATATCATATCAAAACAACTACTTTTACTGACTCCATTGAAAACCAACAGGAAGTCTGCTTATTAGTCTTTTTACACACTACATGGTCAACTGAATACTCTTTGCTAGTTTTTCTTAATGAATACAATTCCTTTTTATACTTGGAAGTGATGGAACCAAATTTATAAATTCACTTAAAAAAAAATACAACATACAGTCATTAATAATATGCCCCCATTCACCATTTGAATACAACAGCAACTATGAAAATCATAAACAGAATAATAGGGCCACACAGTATCAGTACAAAAAAATTAAGCAACTCAGCATATTCTGATACCTGCCAAAAATTCAATTTAAATAAAATCAGCAGCAATTTCTTTTCCCTTAAAAATTTCCATTGTTACTCCCACAGGTACCAAAGTGCTGAAACTCATTTGTTAAATGTATAATCTAATGGGCTCCTGAGGAAATTTTTCAAATGCACCAACCTGCTGAACCAAGTAAAATTGTAACAACAACTTTTCCAGTGGTGATTATCATGTTGCCAATAAACTCCCTCAGTCTGGATGCTAGGGAGGCAATTCTACGCAGCAGTTTTAATTTCATGGTTTCCTCAAATTCTACTTCTCCACAGTCTTCGTCATCCAGATCTTCTTCATACATCAAAGCGTCATCTGGCTCTAATTTTTCTCTTGCAGCCTAAAGCAGAAGGAAGGAAAGAAAAACAGAATGCAAAAAACAGAGAGAGGGAGACATAAAGGAATTTGAAATTAAAAGCCATGCAGATATTATTTAACAATGAAGTCTTCTTATAACCCTTGACTATCCCAAGCAGTGAGAGCTAAGAAAGATGCATTAAAGCCAGAGTTGTGCACTGATGGTTCCCACTTCAGATCTGCCTCAAAATAAAAGGATGTTAAGCATTGTCTCTGAGAAAGGCTGCAGTCCTCCCACATGTGCACAACAGTCTGCTTTTTCGTTTTTACATGAACTTTAGTTTGGTTAGTTCAGCATTCTTAGTAAGATAAGCATATTGTTATCCACTATCTTTTAAACGCCTCTTTGCCTCAATGGCTTCAGTTATAAGCTCCAGTAAGCACAAGTCCCTTCGTGGTTGATGTTGCCCAATAAATCTCAGTTTTCAAACCCTTTTGCATTAACCCTTTCTCAAACTTTAAATGCAAGACCCAGAATGGCACGAGTAGGAGTGATCTGGGACAGGGTAACAAGGCCTAAAATAAATGGACAGACAGCTCATTGCTGACTGAAGTTTGAGAAAGAAAAAATACACTAAGCAGAGAATTGGGGAGACAGTGAGAAATTGTGAGATTTACTGACAGTGAAAGAAAAGGTGAAAAAGTGAGTAAGAGAGAACTAGTGAAAGCTTGAGTGATCTACAACAATTTAGCAGAAAATAAGATCAGTGGCTTAGAAGCACACAACGGAAAAGAGAAAATAAGGAAACATGTAAAGGCCCGTCATACTTAAGCAGTTTGTTAGGATTTGGCAGTGGTTTTCACCATCAAGTCTCCATCGTATCTTGGAGACCAGAAGACATACACAGCTATTGAGTGATGTAGACTAAATCATCAACCCACAGCGAGAATCTGAAGGATTAGCAAGAGGCCCCCACAAAGACACAATTTATGGAAAAATTAGTCATTCACAGAGATGTAGGGGCATATTAAAAAAAAAGAAAAAAAGGTAATAGTTTTGAGCCAGGTTCTCATTTGGTGTAATACAGAATAGCTTCTTTGGCACTAATTTAAACTTGAATTAGCTAACGTTAGTTCTAGCCAAGCCGCATCTCTCTGCGTGAAAGTAAGAAAGACAGACTATTGGTATTTTTCATCAGAATAGCAGTTTTATATTTATTGGTGACCTTTGGCAGAAAAAATTCCACACTGACAGATAAGATTGCAGTAGGAACACATGAACTCTCAGCCAACTTAACCAAATTCTTCTGTACCATTACATTATGTGGATTCCCACAGGAACAAAATTCCCTATAGACTCTTTCATTTCACCTTTAAGCTTGTTGCCAGCTATCTTCTCTTACTTTAGAGCTTTCACATTGTTGTGAATGCCCAGGGAAGACAAAAAAAAAAGCCTGCTTATTCTCAAGAGTCTCTATTTTACAGACAATGAAACATGTATTAAATACAGCAGAGGGCTGATCTGGGAAATCTACCTTTCTCTTTGACTTATCACTGTTTCACTAGCTATACCCATTTTAAATGGAATACAGTAGAATTTTAATTGCTTTCTTATTGTCACCATTCACTTATACAGCTCTCAACATAGGAATTATTAGATCCTTATGCAAAACAATAGAGAGATGGCAGCCCAAACATGCAGTCCCCACATTTCGAGCCATGCAGCATGAAGAAGTTTTCTGTCCATTCATCACTGCTGCTCATATCTAAGCTCCTATCTAAAGGACAGGAAATATTAAATATTCAGAAACAATGCTGACAGGGGGCTGAGCAATACATTCTGCCCTCACTTTCACCTCTTCAGATGTTTCAGTGAGAAAGTTGAATAATAGGCAAAAGTTATGATCATTTCTGATTGTATTGTAATTACTAGATTAACCTGCTCCTCATCCAGTCCTTTTGGGCCCAATCCTGCTCCTCTTGGACTGGGTCTAATACTCTGTGCCTTGAGCTTAATGTGACCAGTGAACAGTGAAACCTTCAATAATCTTCAGATCCCAAACAAAGAGAATGAGTGAGACTGGTGGACATTTAAAGGTTATGAAACAGCATGCTTACTATACATGGGTCGAGGTGATGGAGACCCTTATTTCTTCAGCTAGTGCCTTCAGGTTGCTGAAGACAATATGCACTAAAACATAGACTTACTTAAAAATGTATAGGAATCATTTCAAAACAAATAAGTCATTTCATGGGAGGTTGTCAGGATTCACATCTCTTTGAGTACTGTGAATCTATGTTAAACACAAAGACATGATTCATATATTTATAGAGCTTAAGATTGCTGATATAACACTTAATTATACAGGAGCAGGAAATAAAAGTCTGAAGAGTCACAAAAGAAAACAATAAAATATTTTCCAAGCAGAAGCCAAAAATATTCTTGTGGGAAAATTAAATATTTTTAAGTATAAATTGGAGGAAAACACAAATTACCTTCAAATAGCAAAATTAAAAGGAGGACACAGAAGCAAGGAAACCACATAAAAACATCCCAGTGAAATGTGGGACTTGATATCCTTTTCTGTCTCTTACCCCCCTGCCTTCCAAACCTCAGGTGCCAAATCCCCAAATTCACATCCTGATCTCCTCAAAATTGGTCTTTGGATTTTCTATCCTAATTAGGACCATATTATTTTAACTTTACCAGGCTAATCACTCTTGCTTCATTGATCTGAAGAACCTTTAGGCTACATTTTGCCTTAAGAGTTCAGTATTAATAATCTGACACGTGTGACACAGCACGCCCAGGGAGAAGCACTAGGGAAGAGAGTATTTCACTGGGCCAGGATATAACTAAAGCTGAGAAGGAGATGATGGTGCAAACTTTCCATAGACTGAGGCTTTTATTCAAGCACAGCTAAAAGCTTGCAGGCTGATGAGTTACCGAACAGGTTAACTTTTTTGGTTTTCCATTTTTATTTATATATGAAAATATTAATTCCAAGTTCAAGAACGAAGTAAGAACATCACAACCATTCACAGGAAAAGCAGAAAAACCTAATTCTGGTGTTACTGAGGTCATCAGATGTAGGAAAGAAAACTTCATCATTCAGAACCCCAGCAAATACCAAGCTGACTTCCCAAGTTTTCCTTCTAAAACTGCAAAAGTCTGTCTGGAGTTGGAGTTCTTCAACCGCTCTCCTCAGTTTAAGACAAGCTAGCAAATGGGGTTATCAACAACAACCATAATACCCCACATAGCTTTTTCAGAACAGATGCATGTTGGTTTGTAACTTTTCACCTGGAATTATCAATGATAGGCTGTGCAAGGATTGCCTGGTTTCAGAGACCCAGGCTTTGCACCAGCATAATACGTGTAAGAGGTGGGTTAAATTCCTCATCTCTCTTCCCTATCTGCAAGTTCTTTTAAGGATAATACCATAGTTCTTAGCCCTATTCTGTCTGTGTCATTCATGACCCAGTTAATGATTATTTCAGTAAAAAGACTATGACATTTAAACAACTATAGATTTGACTTTTTTTTGTGTGTATAAACAGATTGGTTTGTAAGTCAATATCCAAGATGAAAGGCCATGTTCCTTTCCTGAAGAAGCTGAAAGGCCATGTTCCAGCATATGTCAAAAAACCAAACTTTGGATTCCCCCACTCTCATATTCACCACTCTCTAGCTGGATTATCTGGGCCGGCTTTCCAGTTTCTCACATTGAGCACTTCAAGTTGCTGAAGGCAGGCAAACAGTGAACAGTTTTTACATCCAACATGGTGATAATGTGCTTGTTGTTTTAACACTTTCAAAGGATTAAATAGCCATACAAGTAGGCGCTCATCACAGAACACCATTACTCCAGTCAGACTGTTTTGCAAAGCTCTTTTTAACTATGTGGATTAGTCTAAAGCTACAAAACCATGTTACATAGGTTACAGTTAGAAAAATACTTTTACTTCCATAATAAATTACCTATTATGCAATTACAGGATCCCTGTGGATGCTGATTAAATCAAACAAATTTCTCCATTCAAGGAGTATAGAGCATTTGTGAAGCTGTAAACATGTGTTTCCATGACCTTTGCTCTGCAGAGCAGGGCCTCAGGACTTTCTATAAACAAACTAAATGCAGTTTAGGTTTTTTAGCAATCATGTGGAAGTCCCGGGAGTATTTATTGTACAACACTTTTTTAAACTGCCAAACTGAGATAGAGAACAGGCAAGAAAACAGTACAGCTCCTGTGGCAGCTATGGCAGCTACTATTGTGGCCAGGGCCAGAATGTCCATTAGCTACTTTGGGGGCTGCTTGTTCAACATCCAAATTTTAAATGTTTCATCTGGTACAGTATAAACACTACTACACAGAGATATCCTCTAGTCACAGAGCTGTATTTACTAACAGGAAGCCTTAATTCTAACCTAAAACCCATTCTTGCTTCAGTACACTCTTTGCTTCGTACCTATGGTTAATGGTATTGTGTCTGAAAACACAAAATTGCTCCTTTATTGACTTTTCAATTCTAGAGGACACATAAATTAAACCCTTCAAAAATTCAAATAATGACAGCAGCACAATTTAACTAACCAGAATTATTACAACTAAGGATATGCAAGCCTCAGAATGGACACAACTTCTATCCCTGTGAATACATTGCATTAATTATCGAGACCTCTCAAGCATGCACTGCTAAGCTCACAAGAGTAAGTTCTCATGTGAGTTCAGGTGCTCCTTCCTTCCTGTTGGCTCATAAATGCTGTAAAAATAGCCTCTTTTCAGTATTTTGACATTTCCTCACAGCCAGAACCTGTAAACAAACAGAGAGGAGTGAGAAAATGAAAGCTAAGACTGAGCGAAGTTCACCAAGCCTTACCCAAACAGCTACAGGTACGTAGGTTTGCCAGGAGGACAGAGTGATACATTTTGGTACATCATGTGATTTATTGCAGGTGATACCAGAGATGTGCTATCATGATCTACATTAGCTTGAAGGTGTGTGGTTTGCTTGCAGAACAGAGTTGCAACTGCTTTGCAAGGATACGAGAGTAAGCACGCCACAACACAAGCCTCATGGTCTCTCTCCTTCTGCCAATGTTAATCTTCATAAGAACTTTTCTAGATGTAGTATCCCAGACCTCAGCACAGACTACTAACCCCTGCTGCTGACAGCCACACTAGTTTCTTTAAAGTGGGCTGGATTGTCTTCATGCTTCCCCACAGTTTATGTGCCCTGAGGCACACACTCACAGCACCCTGTTAACACTGCTACTGTAAAACCGTGATTCTCTCACTAAAATAACACTTCCTGTAACTATTTCTTTCCCTCTAATCAGAGATCATATTTTTATTCCATACCTGTGATAAAGCATCACAGATACTATTTATCAGACATCTTTTATATGACTGTTCAAGCCATTACTATGACCAAGTTTCTGAACTACCTTCTCATTTCAAAAAACCCATGTAATGAATGGTTTGGCTTAGGAATGATCTGAGATAAGCTATTTGATTCAAATATACCAGCAGAACAATAGAAATAGACTCTCCCTCTCATATTGTTTTAGTTCAATTGCCTCCATCATAACTAAGCTGCTGCAGTCAACCTATCATTATGTGACCGAGTTCATACTTTTAAGTTTGCTATAAAAACGTCTTCCCCGTCCCAAAAAAAGGTCTCCAACCTTTATCTTTAAATATGAGATACTTACAACAGTAGGAGGATTTAATTTAAGTACTTGCCTTTAGAAGCTGCACATACATACGTGCATCTAGAAAAAATAATCAAAATAACACAGTATTCTTCAGTTAGACACAGCTGTGAGCGCAAAAGCCGAAAAAGAAATCTAACCACTACTTCTTTTATCATCAAAGGAACTGCAAGCCTTTAATGTGATATAAATGATTGTGGTTTTAACCTGCAGTCAATACTAAACCATGTTAAGGCAATCATTTATTGAATTTCCAATTTTGCAAGAAAGTGTAGAAGAACTCCACTGTTGTTCTGAAAGCATCAGCATGTGAGAGAGAAGCAGATGTCCCTGCTTTTCCTGCCACAAAATAAATTCAAACATTTCCACATAAACAATTACCACATGTAATTCAGCTTGATCCCTACAGAAATGGGGCTGCTTAGCAAGAGTATCTCTCTAAGGCCATCTTGTGCAAGGCACATGGGATGCTCAAAGGGAGTTAAGGCTGGTCTACAGAAAGCCAGAGGGGAACACCACGGTACATGTGCGTGGGATTGTGAGGGAAGGGAAGGTTGCGGACTGCAAGCCAGGATAGAAAAAGAAAACCGTCTGACTTCAGTGAAAGACCCGGCAAAATGAGCTGAACTAATCAAGTGTGAGACTGTAATGAACATTTTGGTAGGTGTGACATTAATGAGATAGAGCCTTTTTGGAATTTAAACAGTTTATTTTAATAATTTATATTACTCAACTGAATTACTGGAGAGAAAAATCCTAAATTAACTTTAAGTCATATAGATCTTAATGAAAAAAATTATCACTAATACATCTCAAGTGTGCTAAAGCTTGGGTAGTATTAGATAAATTTATCAGTGATGCACTATCAGAAATAACTTTCAATGTGTTTGTAGTGTTTTATAGTAATGAATGACATACATACACTTCCGCAGTAAAATCTCCTGTAGGAAAGAGTCATTCATTACAAAAAAAAAAGATCAGCTATTTACCGGAAGCACATAGGGACAGAGGCATTAAGAGGAAATGAAAAAAAATTAATAAAGAAAAGCACAGTTCTGAATCATGATAACAGGAAGGCAACTCATTAAATCCTGCATACAATAGATATTGTACTGAAAGAGCCAAAGATTCTTTCACTTCCCAATGTACCCATTGCACCTGAGCAAACACCAAGTGATTTCAGCACAAAACTCAACTTGGCCAATATGGAAACACAGTTTCACATCTTGACTTCAAAAAGCTGTCAGGCATATAAGCCAAATGCCAAAGAGAGAGGAAACTCACAGGCAGAGTTTGGTGGTTTGGCTTGGGATGATTAAACGCGTTTTTTCACTGAAAAGGAAATAGGAAGAGTTGGGTTATGACTATAAGGCACAATTCAGTACAAACTCTAAATAAGCTAGTACAGGTATACAAAGCCACATAGCACCTATATGGAGTAATTCCTGGCTCAAGTAATATACACATTGTACCATTATGCACGTTCCTAAGAAGGACGATAAATAGCCCAACCATAGTGCTGTGGTTATTTTCAGTATTCCCTCAGCTCATACTGAAGTGGCTTGTGTACTTCACCAGTACCACCCTGAAGAATTTCAGATTACTGGGATGAACAGGAGAATGGGACTTCTAATCTACAAGAGGATCCAAAATTACTTGTCTTCTTTTGTCTTGCAGACCAAATTTTAAGGAAAGATTCTTTTTTTCTTTCCCCCCAAACTATCAGAGCAATAAATGCTAGAGAAGGAAACAGTGTATTGAAGCAAAAGAGCAGAAGAACTAAAAGGGTTATAATGCAGCTATGAATACACATGCAATCTAAATTAGATGTTTTCTAACCACCAGAAAAGCAAAATTACAGAACGGGGTCGTTTCAGTAGCAATGGGATGAAAAAAAGTTGCCCCGTTTTCAAGACAGTGCTTCCTACCTTCCAAAAGGGAATTGTGTGATACAGCTGCCTGCAATAGCAGCAGATTAAATTCTGTGACCCAAGAGATTCCTTCTTGTGCTATGTTATTCATCACTTAGGCTGTCCAAAGGCACCAGTATTCCAGGATTTTCAGCTCCTGGTTAATAACTGTATCTCAAAATTTGGAATGAAGAACTGTTATTAACCTCAGTGAAGAGCTGACACAAGAAAAAATGCATCATGGGATGTTTCTAACCGAAACAGGACAGGTGCACACTAAAGTTTCATGCCGAACAGGCTAACAGCATTTGGTGATACATAATGCACTGCACTATGTAGTACTATGTAGCTGTAGCCTGCTGCACTGTAATTACATATTTGTGTTAAGACTTATCCAAAGACATGTGCATCAAACCAAGAAGCTAATGTAACTTGTAAACTTTTGACCCTTGTTAAGATGAGATGCATTAGAATTGTTACCGAGGGAGGCAGCTGTATAAGGTCTGGCAAACTTCACCACTACAAACATCAGGAGCAAAGAGATAAGGGAGCCTCATCTACCCATTTTGAACCAGAGAAATAACGTATTAAATCCTACTTACACCATGTTCAAAGCACACTAAGACCAAGCAGGTTTGGACCAGTTCTCCAGAGGTCAGAACCAAAGAAACAATTATAACCAGTTGGAAAAGGTAAACCAATGCTGTGCTAAATACAGATGACAATGAGAAAAAAAAAAGATGAGAAATAAAAGAGGTGTCATCAGGGAGCTCAAAGTAGCATAAAAGTTCCAATCTTCTCTAAGAAGTTCTTTTCCCACAATATTTCCCACAATAGCCATAATTTTCTGTCTCTGAAGAGAAGCAATTATTGAAGGAGAAGAAGTTGCATATGGGAAGACGATGTTTAGAGACATCGGGGTCAAAGGGTTCCACATCAATGAGAGCTAATCAGGTCAGGTGAATGTTTGATTCTGGTAAAATCAAATTAAATTAAGATAAACACAGAACAATAAATCATCTTAGGAGAAATAAACCCATCACAGGCTTTAAGAAAAATGTCATGGTCATGTAGACAGGGTCATGGACACCACTGTAAACTGCTCAAAGGAGATCTCTGCATCTGAAGGAATGAAAAAGGGCAAGGGTTTAGCAACTGCAAAGACTGGGACATCAGAGCTTTCTCAGAGCTGTGCTCTAAGCTAAACTAATTATCCATATTACACAGGACATCCAGGTAGGTGACACACCAGTAGAATTGTTCAAACCCCAAATCTCTGAACCTCATAACAAATGTCATAACATTATCATTTAAATCTACAATAAGACCTTGCCTGAAATGCTGAGAAACTGATAATCCCTGTAGCTCAAATGAATATTGCAGATCTATAGCTTGTTCAGAAAAAAAACATAATTAACATGACAGAAGAAATTGGAAAAAAAAAAGAACAGAGATTGTTTACTTTTAAAAGGACAGATATGGAAGATAATAAATACATTTGATTTCCCTTAAACTATCTCACTCTGTTTTATAACATGTAATACAAGAGACCTTCCATAAAATTAAACAGTGTTAAATTCAAAATAAAATCAGAGAGTACTTATTAAATTCTGGAAGTCCTTGCTTCATGACGCCACTGAAGCCAAGAAATTAATGAGGTTTTAAAAGGGTCTGGGTAATTATATGTTTAACAAGATTATCCAGAATAGTTATAATTATAAACAACTTTTTTTTGGAAGGGATTTGAAACCACATGTTTTAGGATTAAAGTCATTCTTGCACTAGGAGAGAGCAATATAAATTTTAATGTTGGAGATGGGAGAAAAAGGGTATTCTCTGACATGCTGCTGTCCTTATTCAGCAGGGACCAGGTACTTTAAGGATAAGGATACTGGTCTAAATGGGCAATTTCTAGGATAGAATGTCCTTGGACAAGGCATGGGACATGTGCACTTCTCAGAGCCTGTCTGTTCTCTCCTGTATGTATAACAGTTACACTTGGGAGTCCTGGACCAAATAAGAGCTCTCCATGTACTATGTGCCCGATGTAGGCATATGACAAATATGCCACTGTTTAGAAAGACAAAGCTAGGAAAATGAGCATTTTTATTGCTTCTATGTGTCAAGGGACAGAGAAGCCGAGAGAGAGATGAAGTAATAGACTTGAGGACACAAACCCAGTTTGCGGCTGAAGTGAGAATGATGCTAGTCCTCTGATTAGAGTCCAGTATCCTGACTCCAGGTCAAGCTGTCCGCACATTCTTCTCAAACTTTAGTTTATTTTAAAATTATTTCCTCTTTTTACTTTGTTTCCCTTTTGAGATCCCAAACAAATCTCTGCCTTCTGCAGAAAACAACAGGTGTGGAGGCTCTGGAACCAACCTTGCCTCAGATTATGGGACAAAGAACAGACCCAGCGGTCCTATTTGCTTTCTAGGAGATCATGGATGAGAAACAAGCTTGAATAGGCAAGGCAGCAAGTGGGAGGAAGTTGCATTGAAGACTACAACTGTTTTATTCAATTAAGATCCACACCTTTTCTAAAGTTTAAGTTGTGCAGTTGCAGAGGAGTTTCCTCCCTGCCACTGTCACTTAAAGCATTAGGCAATTCATCCACAGATTCAAGAAAAAGCCTCTTCCTTTCTAATACCTATCAGACTGTATATACTGTATCTGTATTTTGGCACACAAACCACCATCTGCACCAAATCAAAAATGTCATACTTTCAGCTGCAGCTGGGAGTTAACTGTTCTTTCTTATTTTCTTCCACCTTTTACACCTTGTGACTGGTATTTTGCTTTTCGGCATTTCCAATCCGGGCCTGTCTCCAGCTGAATTCACCTGCTTTAAATTTTCTAAGTCCTAATAAAAAGGCCTGCAGACACGTTTGCTCCAAGTGTGCAACCATTTAGGGGTGGTAATGAGTTGGACTGCAGCCTGGTATCTGGCAGACCTTCCTATTTCATGACTCACTGTTAATTAAAACCACACTCTTTGCTTATTGCTGGGATAGCATTACTTACAAATAATTGAGAGTCTCACCGCCTCATAGCTTCCTCCCCCCACTTCTGTTCTATAGAATACACTTTTGTGATGGAGTTCTGTTTCCCTTAAAGTTGGATGCAGCGCAATGAAGAAAGACATCCATTTTTCAATGAACCCTTGTTGTCCTTAATTTGGATTCTGATACTTTTTCTTGTTTTGAATTGCATCTCAATCCATGGGCAATCTGATCCCTTGTACTCTCTGCCTGGTTTCTAGAGGCTACTGCCATGTTGAAATACAGCACATAACTGAGTATCACAAACTGCTACTCAACTCCAGGCATTTTTATGGTATGCCCATATATTAACTGAAATGTGATGGGTTCACACAGACCTTTGAAAAGGTTAGTTTTAGCAAATTTAGTATTTCACTCTACCCTAAAGCAAAGAGCTCTGAGAATCACTCAGTGTAAATAATTTAATGCAAAAAAAGTAAAGCTTCAAGACACTCTGCTTTTGTCTGGAATTCACAGTGCTGATTTCTTGATTTGTAGAACCATCTTTTCTATAGGCTAGGCATCTAGCAACCTGAAAAATTACCTCTCTTATGGCTCTGCTAAGCCTGTTTAATCAGCTGATGCATTCTTAACAAAACCTTGTACCACGAATCTCTGATGACTGGTGGCAAGGACTCTCAGCCAAAGCTCTTCAACTCTAGAGTTGGCTACGGGGCTGGTTCAACAAACTCAGGACTATTTCACTTGAAGGCACAGTACCAAGCTCAACATTTTTCCTGAAGTGTCTCTTTGTAGGACAGTTGTTGCTGCAACTCATTCTGTGTTTTCTAATTCAATGGAGCTACAGCATCAGTAACAAGCTGCAACAAGATACAGCCATAGGCATCAGTCGGTTAAGGCAGAATTCGAAGGACTGGTCACTTACTTAGTCTTCCCTTTTCCAGTGTACTCTATCAAGGAAGAATTGAATATTATGTGAAATCTACACAGTTTGGACTCATTTTAGATCATGCCAATATTCTCCCAAATGCAGACACTCAGCTGCATGCTCTGCATATGCATTAGGTTCCTTACAGTCAGTCCTGCCAAATACATATTCCTAGCAGATTCAGCTGCTTCTCCCGCCTCCTCCTAAATAGCAGAAATGATTCCAGGATGTTATGTGCAGACATCTAGAAAGAGAAAACTGAAGTTTGCAAAAATATGTTTAATAGCTATTAATTTTCCACTCTCCATTTCACTCAATCTTTAAAAAACAAGCAGGTTGCTCTGATACAGATTCACATTTCAGTTGTGAAGATCAGAATTCTCTAAAGCATTTGGGATCACCTCACACAACAGAAAATATTACCCCTTTTTAAAAAAATATACCTGTGTTGGAGTTTTTGGTGTCACTAAATCTAAACACAGCTGCTGTGTTCACTAAATATTCTGTTATACATACAGTTTACAGAACATAAATAATATGCACTGGATTTTGATGTGAAAAAGTCAAATGTATTTACACATATTTCTATTTGCCTAATATTAATATTTCTTTGCAGTCAGACTTTTCTTCTCCTTCTCACTCTTCCTTTGTGGAATAATTTTGACTTTTTAGTTGCACTGGTGGATTGCCTTGAGGTAGCAAGTCCAGGATAGCCCAATAAAAAGCTACACTCCATGTTATGTAATTAGTGTTTGTTAGCTCAGTTTTTCCCTTGCACTGTAGGCAAACAACTGTTGAACCCTGCCTGGAAGCCAGCACCCATCCTCTCCAGTAGACTGAGCTCCCTTTGACCCACTCTCCAGGCTCAGGCTCATCTCTGAACCAAAGAAGAAATTAATATCTAAGCATCATCATAGAGGTTCAGAGGAACCTAACCATGGCCTTCTATTTTTCTTCTGAGTTTCTGCCATCAGATTACTCCCGTTTTATGAATATGCATGCTTTCTTTTCAGGAGATCAAGGGCTTCAAAAAAGTCTGTTAGAGCCCACTTTGGTAAAATGAAACTCTTTTAAGAGAAGCACTGAACACAGACCATGCTAATAAGCTACACTTCTTAATACTTCAGACATCTCCACTTCTGGGTATAGCCCAAGGTTCTGGCCTGCTGCTAAATCCATTTTGCACAGCTCTAATGATAAAGCAGATTCAAAGCTGATAAAACCAGGTTCCAGGAGACACAAAACCTTGCATACGTTCATCAGATCAAACCTACAAGTCCTCCAATGTGTAGTTAAAAAGCTGCAGCCTTCAGGCAATCCTCAGTTGCCAGGAGAGCCCATAAGAATTCCAGCTGCAACTGAGTATAAAGCACAGTCCTGATACTGATCTCTCATGTGCTAGAAACCTGACCAGCTTCTGGCACTGCCACAATCCAGACAACATGGCAACATGCAGAGAGGCCTCTTTTTACTCTATGTAGTGGCACCAAAATGGGCAACTGATCCCCCTAAATATTTTACTCATTTCAATTTCTGTTTGAAATGAGCAAGTTGAAATTGTCTCCCATAAAAATGGCATTTAGAGAGTAAAGAAAAAAACATTCCACCCATGTAAAAGAAGACAGAAAATGAGACCCAGGGCATGCTAGACAGTCTGATAAAAAACATGTTAAGATTAGTAGCATGAATTTCTCTGGACCCTGGGCTAAATTCCCACTGTGGTTTTTTATATTATAAACTTGTTTTCCCCTTTCTGTGGATTTTTCTGCATTCAGTATCTCTGCTATTCTTCTTCCCACTAGTAAAATACACAGCAAACACATCAACACTTCCAGCTAAGTCATTCCCCAATATCATCCTCAAGCTCACTCAGTACAACCACAGTTTTAGGTAACTCCTTCCATGAACTTAATACACAGTCTCTCTTCCTTTCTCTTAAGAGTAGTTTCTGATAGTCATTCAGACACTGCTGTTATTCTTGGATAAAAAATTTGGAAGTAGGGATGCTATCTAAGAAACTGCAGCAGAACAACCTTGGCAGACTTAAACAGCAGCTCTGGTGAAGAAGAACTTGTGAACAACTTGTCATGATTGTTTCTTAACTCAAAATGACTTGAAAAATCCTGTAGCATTTCACATTCACCTACCGCTTTTCACATTCCGCTTTGTTTTCTCAAGATAATAACTTTAGCTTTTCCACTTTAAAACCAATCATTTAGTTTCCTGAAAGTAAGTTCACTTTTTAACATACCCAGTCCTCATGAAACCATTTCAGAACACATCTCAGACAGAAATGCCAAAGCTCACTAAAAGCCATACAGATAGAAGTGTGTATTTGATACCATTTCCTCATTTTCAAATTGCATGTTGCACTGTGCTGCATCCTCGGTTACTGGCTTCTGAAACATGTTGCGGCAGAGGAGCCATATTGTCAGACTAGCAATGAACATCCCAATATCTGGTACAAATAGTCTGATCACGTTCCCAGCATCTGCTCCTTTCACACTGTATGGGATGAAAAAAAAACAACAAAAAAACAAAGAAATATTTATTACTTCTAATGACATTTTCAACTGGAACAGAAATTTAGCTCAAGGTAAAGAAAAATAACCCAAACCCCCAACAATAATAAACCTTCACAATATGGGAAGTATGAAAATGATCAAGGAATTCCGGACAGACAGATATTTTTGCTCTCCAGAAGTACAGAATAAGTGATTATTTGCTGGGAGCTCGCATACTCATATTTTAGTGATACTTAGCACTTTGATTAACCCAGTTCTGAATCAATTTTGTTGAGAGCAATGAAGGAATAACTTTCAAATTCATCAAGGAAGATTTTGGCTGAGTACCTAGAAGATCCATGTGTATGAAGCACAATCCCTTTACTGGAATTCCATGCAAAGACAACAGCATACAGATCCACCAAGGACAAGGATGTTCACCCAGGCAAGACAGCATTTATGTCACCCCTATGTGAGTCTTAATCCTACTTCCTACTTCCTTCCTTCACAAAGAGGAATAACCAGAAAGTCCTTAATATTTTAACATGTTTCATTATGTTAACTGCTAATACATTTTATCCAACCAAACTACCTTAATACCTTTTTGGGTATTTAAGCACTAGTATTTAAGTACGAATATTTAAATGCTAATTAATGTGTTCGATCCCTGCCAAGAAAATCTTTCTTCTCCTCTGAAAGATTTGTATGTAGGGAAAAAATTGCACTGTTTCATTGTGCAGATGTAATTGTTTATACTAGGAAATAGGACTTTACGGATTTGGATGTGGTGGCTGAATTTGGTTCACTGTTAAAAGGGAGACCTTGGATTCAGGTTTAGAGACACAACAAACAGTTTATTAAACTGCAACATGGACATACTAGACTTTTAACATTTAATGAGAGGATATAATCTTAATTATTTGAAAATGTGAAATTAACACATTTTAAATATGCAGTTCCCATTTTAACTTTTATTTTTTTATAAGGCTTTCTGTCTGTAATCAGCTCTGATGACAGCTGAGGCATCTGCATAGTTCCTTGGACATAGGTGAGTGCACTAGGCTAGCTCTTCATAGTCTTAACTGGTAGAAAACTTAATTCGTTGTTTTATAGATGCAAGGCTCTTACTGTCACTGAAGATTAGCTAGACAAGGCTGCACTTCGGCAGCAAATGGTAGTAAAGTACATGTTTAACAAACCTAACTCCCAACAACTGCGTACCCAGGTTTCACAATAATATTAATGAATTTGTTTCAATAATCCTGGTCTTTATGCTGAAATCTGCCTATTAAGGCAGTTTTGCTAAATATCCGGTAAAAAAAAATCTGAGTTCTTGATTCTGAAAGTTTCACTTCGGGATTTTTTAGAAAGAATTGAAATACACCCTAATCTGGTATTAATTAATGTAAGAACAGTATAAATTTGCTAGTCTTCTACATAATACTTCTATATTTGATTTTTTTCTGTACACAGGTCTAGCATCTCATCAAAAATTAATTTTGCATTATTTCTGAGGTCCTTCACATTCAACCACTCACATTCAAACAAATTAAAAAGTGGTAGCCTTCAAGTACCAGCACTTCTTATTTGCACCACGTTCTCCTTCCTCACATTGTACTCCCATGGAGCCACGCTGGGCCTTCCTTCTTGTATCCTACACCCCAGAACCCAGGAGACCCCTGTGGGAGCTCTGCCTCTGGTGCAGCTCACATTTCTTTCCAAACCAAGTGCTTCTGATCTTTCAAAATCATTTAGCATGTTGTTGTGAAAGATGTAAGGTACAGTTCAGGCTAGCAATAGAGAACCTGAACAGTGATACTTAAACACAGAGCAGGGAGAAATTCTGCACATGAATAGTTTATTCACCAAAATCAGTCACAAATGTATGCTGTTCCCATTTCCCCATGAAAAGGAAAACAAACTGACCTCAATGTGAGAATTAAAAAGAAAACAAAAGATCACTTGAAAATAGAGAAATGTATATTCTTCTGCAAAGCAGAATAATAAACTGCTTTACTCGACCCCAAGCAATCTGCTCCCCAGTTTTTCACAGCAAAAGCTAAAACAAAAATCAGTTATTCCTACTTGTTATCTCTGGCAGTACAAAAAAAGAATGGTAAATACTGCAGTCATTCCACAAACATTTCTCACTTTATTTGAGCATTCATACATGGTCATATTTTGCATTTGATAACAGTCTATGCATTGTGCTCTTTGCTCCAAAAGAGGCTTTCAAACTACGAAGTTAAAACAGAAGAACAGGAAACCTATTCAGGAGATCTCACAGAGCAACAGCTTTTTTTTTTTAATCCCTGTAAGAATTACAGTGTACAATGAATTGGTCATAGCCCTTGATCTGCAACTAGTAAAGCATAATTCATTCATCTAAACTAAATCATTTACCTACAGGGCAGCTTTAATTGTAGTAGACGTTACTGACTAAAACTTATAACTCAGCCAGAAACACATTCTGAAATGTAATTACAGTAAATGGGAGCTTTAGAATTATTTTCCATGTCTTTCCTTCTTTCTTATAGGATGTAGAAAAAAAGAGTTAGGGGTTTGAAATTGTTTTTCTACCTTTCCTTGATCAAGTAAATCAAATTGCACACAATATTTTAAGACAAGGGACTACTACAAGTTAGGGTTGCAAAAGTAAGTTTTGTAGGACAAAAGGAATTTTATGACTTTTGCATCACTATGTGAAACTATTTTATCATATCAACAGACTCCTAATAGAGCAGTTTCCTCATCAGATAATCTGTGTTCCTCTGCTGGTTTCAGTTGTATACTTTAAAGTTACTACTTCAGAAAGGGATCATCCTAATTTTCTGTGTTTATACAGAATTTTTCTAGGACATTGTGACCCTGCTCCATTCCTAAAGTTCATTGATTCTAACAAAACTAAGCAAAATTTCTCACTTTACCTACACTGAGAATAGAGTTAGCTGTGGACATACAGGTTAAAACCATTCTTTTACTTGATGTACTCTCACTAGTAGTCAAACAAAACCACAAATGCCAGCATAATTTAAACATTACATTCTTGTTTGGTGCTCTAGAATTCAGCATTTCAGTTTTCTGAAATTAAAATTTAAATTTTTTGCCTTTCTAGAATAACTGTTTCTCACAAATAACAATTATTCATCTCCTACTGAATGCACAAAGCTTTGGTGAGGTGAGGTATTAGTACCTTTCTTTAGAATGGCAGACACATTAACTTCCTCTTTATTTCAGGTTTACAGAATAAAACCAGAAAAGCAGCAGAGCTAATAGAACTCAAATTACAATGCCTTCAATAGGAAAAAAAGGTAAAATATATAGCAACACATGTGTAAAACACCATGTATAATATATAAAAGTCTTCAAACTCTAAATATTTAATATTTTGTTACAAATACACAAAAATGGGAAAAAAGAACAACCAGTCGTTCTTAAAGAGAAAAATTAATTCAGCATCAGTAATGTATCACAATGTTAAGCTTATGTTAAACGATAAATTAGACAATGCTTGCAGATTAAAGAACTGTAAAAAGCTTGATTTTATATTGAATACTGGGTAAACAAAGTATTTTAAAGGTTATTTTTATTGTAGTTTTAAAAACTTTTCAAAAGTCTTATTCATGCATACTCATCTTTCCATACATGCACCAGGTTCTTTCTTTTTTCCCTTCATAGGTTTTCTATAGCATTTGTTTATTTTTTAATTAATTTAATAAAACAAAAAAGGTAATACTGAGTTAACAGTTCACCAGTGATAAACTAAGGAAGAGTGCATAAATGCTAATACTTTCCATTCATCTCGTTTGGTCACTGTAAAACATCTAGTATTTCTAAGTGGATCTAATATTTCAGAGTGCATTGCTGTAGACGTTTACGGTTGAATTCCCATGGGCCTCAGAGGCAACTGTAATCACTTGGATTGGAGGCAAAACAGACCCAAGAATCGTAAGCATCACCCCTGGAAACATGGACTGGCAGTATTACACAGGTGCTACACAGTGTTATGAATGATTTGTTTGTTATCACCACTAAGTATCCTCTTTGTGATACAAAAATAGCAGAAACTTTTGAGGGTACCAAAAGGCTACCAACCAGATGGACTTAGAGACGTGCTTGCTGATCCTTGCTGTTGGAACTGGATCTTGGGGATGGTAGCAGCTAGAAACTACTTAAAGAGGTTCCTTGACCTCTCTCAGTTTGAACTAGGAAAGAAATGTTTGCTTCTGTACTTACTTTGCTAGGAAACTCACACATAAATTATCTGGGTCTGAGGACTGCAGACCTGGTCTGAGCCACAACTAGCACTTCAGTGAACATGGATGCTCACAGTCTGTAGTCATGCTGTCATAACTTGTCTCTGCTGGTTCAAAAGACAGGTTACATATGATGGTTCACATGGCAACCTTGACATCACATTCAGGGCAAAGCTTCGCCGTGGGTAAAGTACAAGAGTTGCCGAGCCCTGGTAGGTCTGCCTTTAGGCCTTTCTTATCTCATGTTCACCCACAAATTGAAAATTAATTATGTTACAAAAATAAAAGACAAATTTAGTAATATTAATATCCACATGCTCACTCTTACTCCTGCACTGCCTTAATGTGACTGTCCAGTTTCTGCAGAGTATGCCATGTGTTTTACTTAAAATATCTGAAGTTGCACTTTCAGAGAATATTGGTCATGCAAAGTAAATGTGTGGGAGGAAGAGGGAAGCAAAATTGCATAGAAAACTACTTATAAAAATATTTAGCATGCACTGACCTACCCAACATACAAGTTCAAAGGGCTCCTGATGTATTCGTAAGATCTAAATCACTGCTTACAAACTATGTCTGCATGGATTCAAAAACCAAAAGTAGACTTTGCTTTTTCAGGAAAGATACTTTGCAGTGAAGAACACACTCTGTATTGCAAAAGTGCTTAACCACGTATTAACCAAACATTTGTTTTCCAAACACTGATATGTATACAGAGAGCAGCTATTTGAAACTAAACGTACATTGCCAAGATTTTGGTGCCTCACTGCTTGCATAAAACATTCAACATTAAGAAATTACGGATATGTGCAATATGTACAACATTGGTTCATGGCACTTTTTCTTCTTTTAAAGTACCCATTGTTTCTTTTTGTTCACTGATCTTCTAATAAAGGTCAAACTGCAGCTTGCCCAGGGCAGCACGCAGAAGACATAAAACTCAGCAGGGATTTAGCAGCCATCGGACAACGCGCTCAGCTGCACCACTGCCAGACTTGTGACAGCACAACATCCAGCTTGCTTTGCCCGTGTCCCACAGCTCCAAATGTGGAGCAGGACTGATGTTGCACAGCCAAGAGGAAGTGAGTACAATCCCTTCCACACCCGCGGTGCTGTGCATGTCAACCCCACAGCATGGTGGTGGAAATGACAAGCCCATGGTAGTGGTTTGAACCTTGTTTTCCCCCAGAGGCTGAAAAAAAGTGGTAACCCCCAGGGGTGGAGACCCCTGGAAGTTTTGAAGTTCTGCCCAATGAGCACTCCTGCAGAAATGAAAACATATCACAAGCACCGGAAGAGAAGAGTTGTAGTTTGGTTGGTAGAAGAAGTAGCCATGTTGTGGTAGAGCCACGAGGAAAGGGGCCCGGAGCCCCTCGGGGCCTCTGGGGCCCCCCAGCCCCAGTTGGGAGCTACAGAGACAGAGTAGAAGCGGCGGCAGTGTCCAGAGACTCTGGATAAGAGCCAGGACAGATAAGAACTGAACTGGAGGAAGCAGCAGAAGGTAGCAGAAGAACCACGGAGTTCTGGGGGTAGGAACTGATACCAGACCCCCCCAAACTCCTTTAAGACCTCCTGGAAGGAGGAAGATGATGGACTCTTACTTGAAAGAGCCTTGAAGTGCAGCATGCACTGCAGAGAGGAGCTGAGAAGCTCAGTCGTCCTGAGAGCTGAGCCGGGACGGTGTGGGAGGTTGGCCTTGGAGGCCCTCCCTTGCTGCAAGCTACAAAGAAGCTCGCAGCCTGAGACAGGGCACAGAGGCCCTGCAAGGAGCTTCAATCTCCTGGAGATACCAGACCGTCACGAAGACCCCCTGCGTCTTTGTGATATGACCGTGGTGGAGCGACCTTTGTCTGGGGTCAACGAAGCCCACGGAAGACCCCTTTGCCTGTGTCAAGGGGCCGAGGGGGATACCCCCATCGTGAGTGCTGGCAGAGATCCAGCTATCAGCTGCTGCATGCATGAGATGAGGAGAACCTGCTGCCTTAGAAGAAGCTGCCGCCCTGAGAGACTGGAAAGGATCTGTCCTTCTTTCCCTCCTGGACTTTTATTTGGAGGGGAGAGGAGATCTGATCCATTGTAAATACTATATGTCATGGTAGAGATAGTTGTGATCGTGTGTATAATGTGTTATAGTATTTATTTGTACAGTCATTGTAATATATTCCCTTTCCCCCATTCTAAGTCTGGTTGTGTTTTGTCTGGAAAAACCCATCTCACATTAGGTTGAGATGTGAGAGGGGGGATGGAGCTAGAGAATTGGATTTTGGGGCTATCTCAAACCATGACACCCATCCACAGAACAAATTGTTTCAGGTCAAAATGGGAATGTGATCCTATGTGGAGGCAGAGCCAAAGTGAGCAGAAGAGACCTGAGGACACTTCAGCTATAGATGAATTTTGGTCTTAAATCTTCAAAGAGACTTTCTGTTGCAATTATGCATGCTTTTCACACATGCTTCTCACACATCGTATAGGGATTTGGCTAAAGTACTAATTCAGTATTCGTTGATCACTGTAGAACGTTCCCAGTTAATGCTCGTAAATACTCAGTGACTGACAGTAAAAGTGTTTACATAAAAGTATACAGATACCCATATGTTCCACAGTATCTATGACTAAAAGAAAGTGGTGTAAAGTCTGAAGCAGGCTGACATTCAGTGATTATTTCAAAACATATTTACTCTCTATATCTGCAGCTTTCATTAGTTGGAGCATGAACAGATCATCATTTGAAACTACTTTACATTTAATTCTATAGGTAGTATATAACATACTCACAGGACGTTAAGAATACATCTAGATTTTGGTGCACTTCAATTCTACAGCATCAAGTCAAAAAAGAAGAGCAGTAGAAATCAGTGGCAAACTAAATGCCCCAATGCCATTAGATGTTGCTTTTTATTTTTCTCTAAATGGAGCCTATGACACAATCCCTGGGTTGACACCCCACATACATGTGGGAGGAGAGAGTACTAGTTCCCTGCACTGTTTGATGCTCAATGGCTTGATGAGTTGCCACCAAAGATCTCTCTCAGGTGTAGAAGGCAACTGTGGTGTGTTCTGCCAATGTGGGAGACTCTTACCTTGCCTAAACATTGGAAAAACCAGCATTGCTTAGATCCAAATTGGGCAAAAAGGAGATGAAGTCAAGTGTTCATGCTTTTACCTCCAGGCTGGATGGGTGCCCAGTGTTAGCCCACTCCAGCAGCCTGGTCAGACCTGGCACTGGTACGTTCATACTCCACTGGCCACAGGCTTCCTTGCATTTCATGTGCCAATTGCTATTTGGAGACCTCACGTGATTTATTCATGAACAAAACCCAACAAAAACAAAGTAAAACACAAATCCAAATTGCTAAGCATGTGTCCTTGAGAGTTTCTGGATACTAATTGCAATGCTGATTGCTTTCCAGATTAAAAGAAAGACTGGCTCACATTCTGCTGCTGGTGGGTTTACCACTGTACTGCTCCCAGCTACCACTGTACTGCGGGAGGCTGGGCTGTGCCAAGAAAAACACTGACAGCAGTCTCACAACTCAAGTGCTCAGACAACGCAGGCCATAAAGTATCTTCTATCAGATGTTCATTTCCTTTGAATCCTTAGGTTAAATAGCATGAGAAAAGTTATCTGAAATTAATTTAGCTGAAAAGAAAATAAGCACAAGGGGTGGTAGGAAATGAGCAACCTGAAAACTTAAGACAAACTGTTGGATAAATAAGATTCCTCCTGAATGGAGATGACTTCTGAGAGAGCCTTATGCCAATGCTGAGACAGCCTAGACTATCAGATCAACATGACACAATTACAGGCTTCAGAGGCACAAGGATCCTTCTATTCCATGATACTCCTTTACTTGTCATAGTGTTCGTTGGTCTACAGGTATCTAAGTGACATAAGATTGCTCTTCTTTTTGCAAAATACCTAAACTATTGTAGCATGCTGTTAGAAATGACATAGAGTAATAATCACACTGTTTTCAGCTTTTAGTTTCAATGTGGTAGAAATGAATAATTTTCTTGTTAAGTTATTAAAAATATCCCTGTTCTACTTCAAGCTTCATTCCCGTTTAGTCTCATTGGGCTGCTGACTGCACATATGCTGCAGTTGTTAGTGAAAAGTAAATTTACTATTTGATTTACGTCCCTTGCCTCAGGATCTCTTATTGTCTCTCTGGTTTTATCTAAGCCCCACCTGTGCACATTATTAAGTCTTTTTGTTTGTTTAACCACTGGTGTCACACAAAAAAGGTTAAAAGCTGCCATCATGGGATTTGGGCATTCTCCTGTCATAAATGTACAGCCGATATAACACCCTCGTGGCAGAAGCTGGCAGAGAAGTATCAGAATGAAAACAGGCACACTGTGTTCTGCTGACATTTGCTAGATTGACTGACTGCCTTCCACAGTTCTCTCTCTTGAAAATCTAAGTGTCTGAATAGAATAGAATAGCAAACAATAGAATAGAACAGAACAGTTCAGTTTGAAGGGTCCTACAATAATCTTCTTGTCCAGCTGCCTGACCAATTTAGGGCTGACCAAAAATTAAAGCATGTTATTAAAGGCCTCGTCCAGATGTCTCTGATGGGCTGACAGGGCCAAAGTCCTCAGAAGCTCCTTACAGGACATTCCTTCCAGCTTTGTTGCCCTCCTCTGGACACATTCAAGGACCTTAGCATCCTTCCTAAATTGTGGGTCCCAGAACTGCACACAGTGCACAAGATGAGGCTGCACTGACATGGAATACAGGGGGAAATACTAGGCGCACCAGTCTCTTACTTTTTTTCTGAAAGCACTGATTTTAACTACTGTTATCTTCCTGCCATAAATGCCAATGTTATCTACCTTAAAAATAATCTATTTATTTGGTTTCAGACCTCTGGCTGATCATACTAACGAGAGGAATCAGCCTCTTTCTGCTCACTAATGAAAACCGTCCTCACATGGTCATATTATTCCTATTCCATATCAAACTGAAAGGGCAATCAATGTTTTGCAAACATGCACAAAACTGAAGCTGCTAAGTTAGACTCTGTACCATTCCCAATGAATGAGGAATGGGAATGGCATAAAAATCCTCCCTGACTCCTGTTGAAATCACACTGTTTGCTTCTGCAAAATACCAACATTACCAGAGGAAGTCCTAGAGTGGAGACAGGACTGAAGGAGCAGCTGGAGCTGAAGATCTGGTCTATGAGCAGGATTTTGCAAAGGGAAGTAGCAGCATATGTGTTATTTCTGACTCAGCAACTACTTTCTAGAGGTCCTCTCCCAGGACCTTCACCTAGAACACAGCCTTGAACAAAGGTTATAACAGGTAAAAAATCATGACACTGTGTTTTGGCAAAGCTGTATCTCAGCTCACACGTATTCCTACACCAGTTTCCCAAAAAAACAAGGTATAACAGAAATAATGAAAAGGGATTGACTAGGAGGAGGTTTCAGAGACTTCATTAAAAATTAATAGAGATATTTGTCTTTCAAAGTTTCATATACTCTTGGACAGTAAAGAGCAGGAGGTTAGATTTCTTTGCTCACTTATTTTGCCATGGAAGGAAAGAGCCAGATGATCAGCTGATACCAATTACAAATTATTGGTCAAGATTACAGAAGGAAATGAAATATGAAGGCAGACTGATCCGATTTCTAGCAGCACTGAAGTGGAGCAGATGTGAGCATTGAGCCCTGCATGTCTTCTTTCCTCCCAGATGTCCTTTTCTCCTCTGAATGGTAGTCCATGAAGGGAAATCTTGGCTTCTCAGTAAGTTCCTATAATTCATCTAGGTTTCACAATAACAGTATATACTCCTTTGCATTCTGATAGTGTGCAGAGGCCACAAAAGTCCCCAGTGAACTGGGGGTGCTAACCTCCATTCCACTTTTCTCATCATATGCATATGGAAAAGAATATTTACTGGCTGCTTGGAAGAATCAGTACAGAACATTTACTCATGTCAAAAAAATGGGGAAAATTCTGTATTAAGGAGCTCTCTTCCAGGGTTAGAGTAATTTTTCAACAAAATATTATTTTCTGAAAGAAAAAAACCCTCACTTATTTCCTCTAATTTTTTTCTGATTAACTATTTACCACTTTACACTACTATTTCACATTAGCTCACCATTTGCCCAGAGCATCTTACCTTTTTAATAAAAAGTCTACTAAAATTTCCTGTTCATTCAGCTACCTTCTTTTTTTTTCTTTTTTGCATATAGAAAACCGCTTAATGTACATTTTATCTCTCTTAGTTTTCTAGACACTGAATATTTCCAGAGCTGTCAAAAAAAAAGTATTTGACCACTCTTAAAACATATTTTAGGACATGTGCACAGTGAGGTTTTGACAAGCGTATCATGATGAGCATGGTTTAGATGCAGTGCTAATAGGTTTTTTACTTTCAAAAATCAGGTTTTTACTTTAAAAATTTTTAATTTAAAAATTACAGCTGATTTGATTGTTCATTCACAACTGCATCTGCTACAGCAATGAATCTTTCAGTTGTGCAATCACTTGCCCATATCATCACGTAGCAGTGGGATGCAGTCAGATGGCAAACACACACATACACTAAAGCCACAGGAAGACTACAAATAAATAAAAAATAATCAGAGTGGGGTTTTAAACGCTGAAGCAAAAGAAAGAAATTTTATGACACTGCAGTGACAGTGGGAGGGAAGGGAAGAAGACATGTCAGAGGCAGAAGATGATAGATATGCTGCCGTTTGCAGCGATGTGGAACAAATATAAAACCTGTACTACTGCTTCCACCCTGGCAGCTTGGCTGTCTGCAGTGTGCAGAATCAGATCTCCATTCATTCTCATAGTGCAGAAATCAGGCCAGCACGTGAGAGAGAAGGTAGCTTAAAACCATTCCCCTTTTAAGACTGAAATAGAATTACACTACTAGTGTTGCAAAAGAGTCCTTCACAGCTTAAATATCACTTCAATAGTTTCCAAAACTTTATCAGCGATCCAGTGTTTTCTTTAAGTTTCACCTGACTGTGCGAGTCACCAACTTTTCCTTACAAAGAATACGCGTATCCATTTTCAGCCCTCGCAGCTATGAAGAAAAGCTGTGAAATGTGAAGCAACTTCACTCTTGAAGGTTAGAAACCAGGAGAAAAGAATAATTTTAAATCATTCTTCTTTGAAACTATTCATGATTATTCTTGGCACACAAATTATATTCATTTTTTACTTTAAGTTTGACAACAGCAGAAAAGCCATAAAAATACTTCAATCAATGCATCTTTACATTTACATCTTTTAATGTAGTAAGCAAAAGGGAAAATTATTTTTGTTACTTGCTAAACAACATTCCAAACTGAAATATACATATCTTTGGTATCTTCATCTGAATGTATTCTGTACATTCTGAATGTATTCTGTACATTCTGAACTTGCCACTGGCTGCCGCATGAAAGGAGCCCTGAAAAGAAGATACAAGGACTCCCTGAAACAACATCTCAGCCTTGGCCATATTGATCAACATAACTGGTCTACTCTGGTCTCCAATTGGGAGGTCTGGAGACACACCATCTAAAACACTGCTGATGCTTTTGAGAAAGCACGCAGGATCACTCTCGAGGAGAAAAGACAACGCAGAAAGAACCGTGCCTTGCAGAATATACCACCTAAGGAGTCTTTCTGCTGTGCCTTTTGCAACCAGACGTGTCTATCTCGTATCGGCCCTTTTAGCCACCAGTGTGCTTGTAACAAATGTGGGTAGAGCCCTTCCCAAATCTTTGTTTGCGAAGCCTAGCCATGATTCTGTACCAAACACCTCTTTAAAGTGGGAAAAAAAAAGGACTAGTGGATTTCTGGATTTTCAAATACTTCTGAAAGAAAAACAGATTTGGGCAGCACTTTTTAGTAGTACAGTGTTGATTCAGCTAAGTTCCCAGCACTTGCAACAGATTACATATAAAGGGTCATATGGATTCTTGAGTTACAAACTCAACTCCCAAAGTGATCAGGTACTTGAAAGATGTTACTTTAATACTTTTAAACAGTTCAGAATGTTAAATTGTGTGATTTTTAATTTAACCAAAATCCAGTTCCCTTTTCTAATAGAAAAATACTCTTCACAACACTTTTGCCAAGCTCAACAAATTGGCCAAAATACGCTTAGGATCAAGCAGTCTTGATATCACTTCAAGACTGCAAGACAAAGTCTCTAGTGAGGAATTAGAACCACAAGCAAATGTATGCTGACACTCCTATATTAGGTCTGGAGATAAATCCAATTTGATCCTCAGGCCTGACAATCCTAACTTAAAAAAAAGAAGGGAAGGAAAGGAAAGGAAAAAAGTGGGGAACCTTCCTATTGATAAAGCATCTTGTAATTATTAACACTACTGTGTTTCTCATCTACACATAGTTGAATTTTAGATTTATCACAGGCACATCATGTGATTAAGAGATTAATTTGCCTCCAGGATGTTTGCGCACCAGCTCTCTTGGTGGGTGCACAGGAGGCTGAACAGGAAGCAGGACTGTCATGCCATGAGTAAGTGGCTTCTTGAACTTCAGCCTATACAGGCAGAGGATTAAAACAGAGTCATTGTAAAATTGTGCTTTATTTGTATAACAAAAAGATGATTTTCCTCTGGACTACCTGGTGTGATTTTCACCTTGGATTTTTAATATCTGAATCCTCTCTAAGTTAGAGAATTTAGAACTCTCTAAATTCTACAAAATTGACTATGTTCTCCAAAATCTAGTTTGCATAGTTATGCCATTAACAACTATTTTTTGCCTTTGTTTCATAATGTTTCTCTCATTAAATATGCCTTTGAAGTCTACTAAGTTGCTTATAAAATTAAGGAACATGTGTTCAAACATCTAAAAAATTCACTTATTTTAGGTACAGATTGTTTATGTTACCATTAAGAAAACTGCTTAAGCAGAAAGATGGAGATTAAAACCTAGAAAATCTCTTAAGTCTGTTCAAAAAAAAGAAGTTATTTTAGTGAATGTTTACATATTTCATGATAGTTTTATCACTTTTTTTTTTAATTAGGACAGCTTTGAGAAAATCCCATTAAGTAAGGAAGCAATTAAGTGGTTTTAGCCATATGGTGATCATCTCCTGAAAAGCTTCTATAAAAAAGCCTCCTTGGTGAATCTTTCTTTACAGTCTCACAGGTGTGCAATACAAGGGTTACAAAACCATCACTAGCAATATATGTTAGAATATTCTATGACATGATTGTGAAGAAGAAATGTGTTTATTTTGCAAAAGGGGAGGGCAGGGGAGGGGAGGGGAGAGGAGGGGAGGGGAGGAACAGTTGACTTGGAAGGGACCTTTAATAATCATGTCCAACTGCCCAGCCACCTCAGGGTTGACCAAAAGTTAAAGCATGTTATTCAGGGCATTCAAATGACTCTGACAGGACAACAGTTACTGAAAAGCTTGGGGCACAACCACTTCTCTAGGAAGCATGTTCCAGAGTTTGACCACCTTCTTAGTAAAGTAATGTTTCCTAATGTCCAGTCTAAACCTCCTGTAACAGACACAGCTCTGAACCATTCCCATGTGTCCTGTCACTGGATCCCAGGGAGAAGAGCTCAGCACCTTCCTATCCATTTCCCCTCCTCAGGAAGCTGCAGAGAGCAATGAGGTCACCCCTCAGTCTCCTTATCTCAGAGAATCACAGAATATGCTGAGTTGGAAGGGACACACAAGGATCATCAAGTCCAACTCCTGGCCCTGCACCCATTCCCAGGAGCCACACCATGTGCCCAAGAGTACTGCCCTAACACTTCTTGAATTCTGTCAGGCTTGGTGCTGTGACCACTTCCCTGGGGAGCCTGTTCCAGTGCCCAATGACCCTCTGGGCAAAGAACCTTTTCCTAATATTCAACCTAAACCTCCCCTGACACAACTTCAGGCCATTCCCTCAAGTCCTGTCACGGGTCATCACAGAGAAGTGATCAGTGCCTGCTTCTCCTCTTCCCCTCATGAGGAAGTTGTAGACTGCAGTGAGGTCTCCCCTCAGTCTCCTCCAGGCTGAACAGACCAAGTGATCTCAGCCACTCCTCATACGGCTTCCCCTCAAGGCCCTTCACAATCATCATTGCCCTCCTCTGGACACTCTCTAACAGCTTAATACCTTGCTTCCATTGTGGTGCCCAGAACTGCACACAATATTCAAGGTGAGGCCGTACCAGTGCAGAGCAGAGTGTGACAATCACCTCCCTTGACCGGCTGGTGATGCTTTGCCTGATGCCCCCTAGGACACAGTTGGCCCTCCCAGCTGCCACGGCACTGATGACTCATATTCAACTTGCCATTGACAAGGGCCCCCAAGTTCCTTTCCACAGCACTGCTTTCCAGCACCTCAGTCTATATGATCCAGAGTTGCCCCATCACAAGTGCAGAATCTCCAAACTAGACAAGCCCAGAGTTTTCAGCCACATCCTACTGGACATTCTTTCCAGCCCTTTCATCAGCTTTGTTGCCCTTCTTCAGAAGTATTCAAGGACCTTGATATTCTTCTTAAATTGTGGGACCCAGAACTTCACATAGTGCTCAAGATGAGGACACACCAACACTGAATACAGCAGAGTAATCACCAACAGGTTATGCTGTGTCTGATGCAACCAGGAAGCAGTTTTGCCTCTTGTCTGCCAGAGCACATTGCTGGCTCCTATCGAACCTGCTGTCAACCAGCACCTCCAGGACCCTTCCTACAGGTCAAATAACAGAAAATAGTCCATATCTTGGAATAAGCAAAAGATTAATTAAATTCTAAGTAGGAGTTTTGGGCTTTAACTGTGACAGATGCTGTGTTCGCACCTGGAGAGTAGGGTACTCGCTCACTCAACATAGAAAATGTTAGTACAAACATTCCCAAGATATTGGGGAAAGAAAGCAAAAATGGCAACTTTAGGAGAGATGGACCCTTCCAGAAGTTCCTTCCATGATGACAACCAAACTGCCCTGAAATGGGAGCGGCTGACCAGCTTTATGGATATAGCCCAGGGCTGGATTTAAATGCAGAAATTCATCATTTTCCACAGCTCTTAAGTGACCATGAAATACAAGTTGTAAATGGAATAATAGTTCAAAATGGGGGATTTATTAGTTCTATTCTCATTTCAGATTATATTCACTCTAGGGGCCAGCTGTCCTGAAATTATTTCCTTCAGAAAGTGCCTGAGCACAATCAACTGACTACACCCAGCAACATTAGAACATTGGACAATGGGAGTAAAATCTAAGAACTTAAACTGGTTTAAAATTAGCTTTGTTTCTATTTCAGTATTTAATACTGACTGAAAGATTTCAGTTGACACAGTGTTGGGGAAAAAAACAAGTTTTCTTCATATCTTTTTAAACAATGATTTTGTTCTTTGCAAATATAATCCAATTTTTATTTTGGCTTTCTCTGTAACTCAGACTTTTATTTCAAAGTCTCACTTTTTGTCAGACCAGTGAAGAAAACTCAATTTAAGACAGAACCTCAGGCATGCTGTATATACCAAATGAAACTGAAAACATATTTCTTCCCCATTTCCCACACTATAAACAAGATGAATACTTCAGCACACACATGCACAAATTCCACAGTCCTGGCCAGCATGAAGTAACAAAATGAGGGAAGTTTTGAAAATTAAACTTAAGCAACCTCAGTCCCCTGTCTTCCCAGGACTCAACGCTTTGTGCTGCCCTTTGTCTGGAGACAAGTGCATGCAGGTGAGAAGCCCCCTTATCCACCATTCATCACCCCATGAGAAAAGAAGTGCAGTGTTACAGCTGGAAGGACATGAATAAGCCATTCTGATGTAGTCCTCTGCCTACAGATTACCTATCAATTAGGTTTGGCAGCTTGGGTCTGAGATTGAGGTAACAAGTAACATGTTTGGTCCAGATGAGAAAGGTGTGGAGGGCTCAATGTTAGTGCAGCGCCATGCTCCCCTTGGCATGCCTTCTGCAGTGCCAGTGTCCCTGGAGCTGTAGCCTTTGTGGTTCCCAGAACCCTAACCCTAATCCTAAAGACAGCTGGGGGCTGAGGATGAGGTGTGCATTACCATGTTTGGCCAGGCAGAGAAATGACTAAACCAAGGTATCACCCAGAAGACAACACTTCTGTTATAAGCAATAAACTGCTTTTCATTCACAGCCTCCCAAGGGAAGGTGTGGAATTGGTTCAATCTCCTCAGCTCCCTACATTACATTTATCTCAATATATATTTATAACATTCTAAGAAAGTATATAATTGCAATCACTGCAGAATAAATTCATATTCATTAATTCCTACAAAAATATGATGGACATCATATATTAAGAACAAAAAGCATAAACAAACCATAGATTACTTTAATTTCTCTGATACAAAGCAGTAAAAGGATTGTGTGCTGTAGAAGAGAACCCTGACAAAGTAAGGGGGCATGCCTGGGCGCTGAAGAATTGAATTAAGCATTTGCTTAAGTTTGTGGGACAGGAGACCAAGAGAATTGTAGAGACTAATACAGTTAATTTTTTCCAAAATGGTGAAAGAGGTGCCTGTCAGGGCTTTTCCATGTCCTTTGATTGCACCACTGCATCTATTTTTTCTTCTCTTCCCAGATTCAAGTTATTCAGTATTTAAACTGCACTCTTTCTTTTAAAATAACCTCTCAAGGATCAGACCATGCAGCCTCATGCAGCCCTTGGCTGAGGCAATGCTCCCAAAATTACATCAAAATGGGAGCCATGCCCAAGAAAGGACTATAGGATTCAGCTGTATGTGAAGAAAAGGCTTGAAATTGTGGACCATGGTATCAGGATAAGACTTTATATTTCAAACATATATTTATTCTTTTCACTAAATCACCAAAGAGTATGGGGAGAAGTGGGGGATATCACTGTAGAAAACCATATGGTACTTAGATTTCCAAGCTAGAATTATATGTACTAAATATTTATAGAATCCAGTGATATTCTCTTCTTTCTGTTTATTCCTTACATGTCATCCAGAGCAACTCTGGCCAAGCACCAATCAAATATCCAAGCAAGTTACAGGCAATCTAAGCATGGGGAAAGAGAGAAAACAGATCACCAGTAGGCTCATAATTAGCAACCTAAACCTGGAAGGAGGCGCTTGGGAAGTGCTTCTGATGCGTCTGGATTCCAGCCCTCACCCCACGTCACGAGTGGTTTCAGAAATTCAGTTCTCAGTCTCTGCAAGGGGTAGGGAAGACATACACAATATTTTTGGCTAAACCGAGCAGGGGCATATGTGGAGCAGCTGCAAAAGCAGACATCCGTCTGCTCTCAGAGACCAACATAAGAACAAAAACACATCTCAGTGATGACAGCTAACTTGCTCCTGGTGTCTACTGGGTAAGCTCTGTCTTCCTACCTGTGGCATGCAGGGCTGTTGTGTTTATTTTGCTTCAGACAAGAACAATGCAGTGTCCTACTTATCACCTTGTGCTTAGAAGAGTACTTGAAGGAGCTACAGAAGATCTGGGACATATCTTAATAAGAGTCAATCTTCTTATCCAAGGTCTAGCCTTGACATAGAAATCTTCAGGTCTTTTCCTCTTTCCTCGGCAGTCTTATTCCCTTCTCTGCTCCTACCTGCTTTCCCTTTCCTTTCAGTGTGAGAGCTACCATTCCCCAACTACCCCTTCATTCTTCAGGAATAATAAAAGGATTTAAAAAAGCATAACAAGCCCAATACACAGTACTTTACTAAAAGGTGCAGCTTTCACTGCCAATTACCCTCAGCATCAATTTAGACAGAATGTGGGATGCTGCTTCTTGAACATTCTGCATAGATGTTGTTGCTATACAAAGTATGGTGCAGACAGGTCTTATTAGTATTATGTAGAGTAGAAGTCACCTACTTTTGCTTATATACATAGACAACTTCATATTTATAATAAATTTTTGCATACCACAAAAATAACAATAATTTCAGAATCAGATTGATGATATCAACCAAACAAAAGTTGTATCTTCAATACGGAAAATTCTTCCATTTTTATAATTACAATTTACTATGAAATTGGTACTCAAAAGTTCCTTTCTCTGTGTCACTGAAACAGTTATTTACAATGAAAAACATACTTACCAAATTTTGCCAAAAGTGTAATAACCACACATCTGTTATTCTTCAAATATATATTTTCTAAAACAGTTGGTATTTACTTAACATATAATAACAGTTATTAAATCATTCCTAAGTCTGTCTTGTGGAACTGTAATGTAAAGCATTACACATACAGGAGAAACATCATGGGAACAAATGTAAAAAGGGAATAGGAGTGTTGTTAGTAGCTGAGTAGTTACTAGTCACATTAGAAATTGCAACTCAGAGAAGCATAGTAAGAGGAAGACTGGAAGTCTGGAAACCCCACAGAACAATGAGTTTTAAGAGGTCCAATGCCTTCCACTTAAAGTTTTAAAATTATTAGATAATTTATAGGTCAACAAATATGTAATAACAGAAGACATTTCTGTAATCATTATTAAATCTACTAGACAAGGACATAAGCTTCATCATCTGGTGGCTCAAATTAGAGAAATTTAGGTGTTTAAAGAAGTCCTTCTTTTGTTTTTAATTTTCTGCACTGTGGCATAATTTCTACAGCTGCATTTCCCCAGTACTGGCTGTGGCTCATTCCAGGCTCTGCATTGCAAGCCTCACCCCAGCCATGAGCTGGAAAAACACTACTGACTGCATTACAGGATAAGACCAGCTCCATGACTGACCTGATCCTCTTTCCTTTTGAATTTTAACAGGCTTTGTGCATTAAGCTCTTCTAATTGCCAGTGTAGCCAGGAAACAAGCACAGTCACTGTTAATTGTTCATAACTATTTCACTTGAGATTTCAAGTGAGCCTCCTAGCAACAAGACAAGAGGAAATGGCCTCAAGCTGAACCAGAGGAGGTTCAAGTTGGACATCAGGAAGAATTTCTTCACTGAAAGGATGGTTAAACATGGGAAAGGGTTGCCCAGGGAAGTTGTAGAGTCACTATCCCTGGACATGTTCAAGAAACTGGATGTGGTACTTAATGCTATGGTTTAGTTGACATAAAGGTGTTTGCTCAAAGATGAACTTGGAGGTCTTTTCCGACCTTAATGATTCTATGATTCTATGATATACATTGGGTCCTGAATGTGACTGAAAATATCTTAAGTCTGGGAGATGAACAGTGCCTTCTAAAACATATTTTTATCATTTTTGGAACAAAGTACAGCAGAGTTGGCTGCTTTACAGACATTTTTATAAGTATGTGGGTGCCATCTAAACAAGCCCCAATAACAAACAATAATTCCCATGTTAACATTTGCAAAAAAAGCCATCACACTTAACCATAAATCTACTTTTTTTTTTTTGCTTATTAAAGATTATTAAAGAAACCATTAAGGTACCAGCTTGCTTGACATTTTTGCTGAGCTTTATTTGTTTCTTGCAGGACAGTACTATACAAGCTAGTATTTTCCATAATTCTGAAAATGTGTCCACAATTTTCTTCAGAAAATACAGTCAGAGACTGCAGTCTATATTATCTTGGACAAAGGTGATGACTACCATAGTATGATACAATTAGCTAATTTGTAATGTCTTGAAAAACAATCAATAATATAAAGGTTTTCATTTAAATCTATCAAAACCACATATACTCTTTAATTGAAAAGCTCTTAACTACACTCATTTCCTGGATATAAGGCTACTTTACTCGAGCTCCAGCATTTTTAATTTCCCTCACACTGAAAAGCAGCATCCTCAGCTCACAAGTAATGCTTACATAAAAGCCTCACAGTCAGATCTCTTAGTGCCACAATGTTTTTCAGGATATGAAGACAATAGCAATGTAAACACTCTACCACTGCAGAATAAACATCATGTAGTCACAAAAGAGTGGTGACATCACCTGTAAATTATCTGGGCTTAATTTTCTGTAGTGTAAACTGACTGTCCATATCTCCTGTTCCTCAACCCACTCTAAAACAGTTTAGAGAAGAACATTTTGTATGAATCTTCCAGTTTTAAAGAAAAGATTATTCCTCCTTAGGACATTACTTAATATCTTCCCTTTTGTGTGTAAAATCTTGCTTCCTCCTGAATGAGAATGTCCTTGCTCAAACAACACATTCAAATGCTATTGATATTCCACAGCTAACTCAGGTGTGCATAAGTCAACAGCTTGCAGAGAATATGTTTTTAAATAGCAAAGTCTGTTGCTGTTGCTTCTTTTCCTGGAGTTGATACAAATAACATAAGAACAGCTGTACTGGATCAGAGCTAATACAGATGTAGCCCACTGTCCTGTCTCTATCAGTGGCCAAAAAGGGATTCCTACTGAAAAGAATAAGATAAGGGAAAGCACATAGTAAAACATACCCAGAATAATCTCTCAGGTCTGAGAGATTTGCCGACCTGGGATTTCTACTTCTGTGACCGCAAGTTAAGTGTAATTCTGTCAACTAAGTGTTACATATAGCAATGTGTATCCCTTTGTTTACTTTGGAATTTATTCCTTAAGATATAAAAAATACCTTAAGCAATAAAATAAAATATGATATTAAGCAAATATTGTTATAAAGGAGTTCACACTGAACTTTGCATATATGTTACTCATCAGTCTTTTAGTCAACCAACTTGAGAAGTTGTGGATGCCTTGTCCCTGGAATTGTTTAAGGCCAATTTTGGTGGGGCTCTGAACAACTTGGTGTAGTGAAAGGTGTTTCTGCCCATAGCAGCAGGGTTAGAATTGGATGATGTTTAAGGTCCCTTCCATTCTGTGATTCTACAATTCTATAATATATCCATGTTATAAAAATGCTTGAGTTAAAAATACAGGTAAGATGATGAATATTAACCCCAAATCTTAATTGTTCTATCCGTGTGAAGGATTTATCTTTCTTTTTTTCTCTTCACTGGTTCTCTGAAAAAGCTGGTAAGAGAACATACTTGCTTCTGTGATTATGGCAAGCCAAGTGCATTCAAATCTTCACCCCATCTGTGCTAACTAATGTGCTGCTTCAAATCAAGTTACTCTAGGATGACAAGCAGTCTCTCAAGGTGAAGAAGTGACATTTGAGAGCCTTTCTGCTTTTCAAACTAGAGTGGCAATAATGGGATCTGCACAGTAATCTCTTCTACATATTTGCCTCCTCTCAGACAGGCTTCTCAGTCTATCAAGGATGCTGTACATACATTGCATATACACAGCTATCATGGGTTCTCTTTCTTGCTTTGAAATTCAGTTAAAAAAACATTGACCATTTTCTGTTGACATTTTAAAACCACAGACCCAAGGTATCAATTCATTCTAGCACTCCTCAAAACTTTTTTTTTTCCTATTCTGATGGAGACAAGCAGGACCAACAGGTGCTAATTCATAATTTGGGTGATGGAAGAATCAATAGTTTACCATAGTGCCTTTCAGACATGTTTGATGTCACGCAGAATGAAATGCTCATCAAGGTACCAAATTGTATGTAACTTGAGAAAAAAGCACCATCTGTGAAAAATAACCTTTCAAGGATATCAAAAGCAGCCACCGAGAATGTGTAATTTTCACTAATATTGAAAACTTTGCTTAAGTGGAGGGCAGACTCTTTTGCTTACCATTTGTCGAAAAATAAATATGACATTGAGCATCTGAATCCCAACATCAGATCACTCTTTACTAGGCTTGGCCTAGTTTAATTTACAAGACAGACATATGTTTGTGGTATGATGACCTTGTGGTTAAGCCTTTCTGCAAGAAATTCTTGCACTTGAGGAATTTTGCACATTGAATTTTCCTGTGATGATGAATAGCTCTCTGACATCTTGGGACCTCTTTCAATTTCATTTACTTTTGTCAAAAGTTTTGTGGAAAAAATAATATAAGTGAGAGCAGTATTTTCATTCATAAGTAAGACTTGTGTCCAAATGATGTGTCCCTTTTTTTAATACTAGCATGCTGTATAGTTGCCAACAAAAAAACACCACAAACCAAGTTTATATGGTGAATAAATTGCTTCAGATCGACTGGGGAAAGAGAAGAGGACACAAACAGAAAAGCTGAACACATGTGTGCATGACACTGCATGACTTCCTTTCTAAATTTGAGGTCATTGATAAATTCAGTCAACTAAAATAAATAATTCTGCAAATTCACCCAAGCAGTTTTTCTTCCTTTACTTTTTGCACTGGTAAGGAAATAAATTTATGGCTTACCTTTCAAAACCAATCTGCCGTAATGTTTTCTCCCATGTTGAACCTATACAAAGAGAGAAAAAACAAACATCCTCAGTGAAGAACCTTTTTGGTATGAACACTCTTACTCTTCTCCTTTCCTTGTGCAGCTGGGGTCATAAGGAGATTTTTCCACCCCTACAGAAGTACTTGTAAATAACATCTGTTTTCCCCCGAGTGAAGAACTGTTGAGAGAGGCTACCACCCGCTGACATAACTGTGTGGAGGGGTATCAGCCTATATAACTCCTTTACATTGCAAAGCAGATAGCCACTGCTGCAGTTCACTGCAATTCCAAGGGTGGTCTCCTCTGCTAGAGCAATGTGATCTGTTCTTGACTCCTGAAAGTGCTGAGTTGGCATCTCACATCACGCACTCTTCACATTTCAGCTTTTCATTTTACTGTAGTGTTTGCATGATTCCTGCTGAAAGCTTTACAGCTCCTTCTGAAATCCAGGCCTTTTCATTTTAAGCAAAAGCATGAAGACGAATTTCTGCTTTATTGTTTAACCCTTCATACTCACAAAAACAGCTGCAAAAGACTCTTTCTCAAAACCCCACAAACTACTCAAATACACAGACTCATTCAAAGAATTGTCCTCAATATTTCTGATACACTTAATACAGATTTTACCTACATTTTCTCCAAAATAACTCCCCCCACACTCCAAGTATTAGGTGAGCAGTTTTCAGCTCTTGGTAGGTTTTCTTGCCAGTCTCTTTTTTTTCCTACCATTATTTGGTCATTATAAATATAGGCTACTAAGTGCAAAAATATCTAAAGTCATGCAGGTCTGAAGGCAAATATGTAGGAGGACATGAAGCTGGTTCAGAGTTTGCTGACTTTTTATACTACTGTGGGAAATGCAATAGAACTGAATGTCATGTAAGAAACTGCAATTCTTTTTGAATGATTCATCTGAATCATTCACTGAAATCTCAAAATCAGAGAAGAGACAGTAATTCCAATTCCTGATGCATTCCATCACCCAAAGGGAAATATAAATTAGGAAAATTTAAAAAGGTTCCCTGTGAGTGACATTGAGTAGCACCACAGAAACTCAGAGACAAGTAGAAATGTCAACAAGAAGTACTGAGAAAGAGCGGAAATATATGAAGGAAAGCAACTTTGTCTGACTTAAATCAGGAGAATTTCAGGATTAAATGCATATTGTGCAGCATGTGCTTATACACAGACTATAACAAAATCATGGATTAGATTCTTTCTACAGACAATCCAAGTCCTACTTGACAAATTGGTATGGAGAAAAGTGGTGACATAATACTATCAATCAGAAGAACCTTTGCATATGTATCCCTTAACATCATTAACTTTCCATTCTGTTAAAGGAATCAATGACCTGCCATGTCTGTAGTATAGTATTTATCTCTAATCTGCAACAGGTTAAATATTTGTCTAAGACCTAGTAAATGCTTTCCTTTGAATTTGGGACACTTCCTGACAACCCAGATAAGCATCTAAAAACTCAAGTTCTAAGAAATTTTGGGGTTGAGTGTTTTTGTTTCATTTTTTTTTGTTTATTTGCTTGCTTTGTTTATTTTTTGTGGGGTTTCGTTTTGTTTTGGGTTTTTTGTTTGGTTTGGTTTTGGTTCTGGTTTGGGGGTTTTTTTGACTGAATTTTTTCTACTCCACTGACTAAACTTTGCAGTTTAGTCCAAGGAGAATGTGGTAAATTTCTAATATAATGACACAATTTCTCTGTACAATACTATTTAGTATCTGTCTGGTTTGTAAATCACAGCCTAAGCAAATAAAAATCAAAATTAATAAAACCTAAAAGTTATTTCCTTATAAGCCTATGTTGTTCAAAGCTTCCTTCACAGTTCCTAACTGGACAGCCACTCATAGAGAAAATATTGTGTTGTCTAAGCTGTGCTACTCTAATCTAAGGGAGCTGTATGAACTCCTCCCGCTGTGCCAGGGGAAATTTAGGTTGGATATTAGGAAGAATTTCTTCACAGAAAGGGTGATTAGACATTGGACTGCCCAGGGAAGTGGTGGAGTCACCATCTCTTGGGGTGTTTAAGGAAAGACTGGACATCTGGTTGACATGGACTCAAAGTTCTCAGAGGTCTTTTCCAACCCAATTGATTCTGTGATTCTGTAATGGGTAGGTTCCTGGCCAGTTCCAAACATGGTCAGTATACCACATTATGCTCTTCTGGAACCCCTTCTTCATTCGACTCCTCGCCATCAGTCGCTTCAAACTTTGGTCACACACATTTTCACCTAAAGGCTCTAAAATACTTTTCTAATGATCATGGCTAGGCTTTGTGAATGAAGATTTGGGAAGGGCTCTACCCACATTTGCTACAAGCGCACTGGTGGCTAAAAAGGCCAATATGAGATAGATAAGTCCGGTTGCAAAAGGCACAGCAGAAAGACTCCTTAGGAGGTATCGGCAAGTCACAATTCTTTCTGCGTTGTCTTTTCTCCTCGAGCATGATTCTGCATGTGTTCTCACAAGAAGCAGCAGCATTTTAGATAGCATGTCTCCAGACCTCCCAATTGGAGGCCAGAGTAGACCAGTTATGTTGATCAATATGGCCAAGGCTGAGATGTTGTTTCAGGGAGTCCTTGTATCTTTTCTTCGGGGCTTCTCTCTTGAGGCAGCCAGTGGCAAGTTCACCATAAAGCAAGATCTTAGGAAGGCGGTGATCCTTCATCCTGGAGACTTGCCCTGCCCAGCGCAGCTGTGTTCTCAGCAACATGGCCTCAATACTTGTGATTGCTGCTTGTTCTAGAACAGACGTATTAGTTGCATAATCTGACCAGTGGATGTTTAGGATTGTACGGAGGCAGCGTTGATAGAAGCATTCTAAGAGTCACAGGTGGTGGCAATAGATGACCCATGATTCCGACCCATAAAAAAGAGTAGACAGCACTATGGCTCTGTAAACACTGATCTTTGTACTTTTCTTCAAGTGTTTATTTTGCCAAACTCTTTTATGGAGTTTTCTGAAAGCACTATATGCCTTTGCTAACTTGTTGTCTATCTCTCCGTCAATCTTACCGTCCAAGGAGATGAGGCTATCTAGGTAATTAAACTGCTGGACTGATTCGAGCTCTGATTGGACAATGGTGATATGGGGATGATGGAAGACTTCCTGAGGTGCAGGTTGATAGAGAACTTCTGTCTTCTTTAAGCTGACTTCCAGCCCAAAAAGCTCAGCAGCCTCAGCAAAGCAGGATTTTAAACGCTGCAGAGCTACTTCTGTGTGGGTGACGAGGGTGGCATCAGCAGCATAAAGCAGCTCCCGGACAAGATGGTTTAAGGTCTTGGTATGGGCTTTCAGTCGCCTTAGGTTGAATAGGCTTCCGTCAGTACAATACTGAATGTAGATACCATCTTCATCATCAAGGTCTGCCGTGGCCCTTTGGAGCATCATACTTTAGGGCAATGGACACAAAGATTTTCCATTCAGGATTGTTACAGCTACAACCAGTAACCAATGTAAAAACACTTTGAATTGTTCCCATTCAGTGCAAAGCAGGTAGAGACTTCAGGCCCATATCCAACAGAGCATATAGGAGGCTTCAAAAGCGAGGTGGAGAAAACTCTACCTTCACTTTATGGGGGAAAAAAAAAGTCAAACTCTGTTCTGGAATAATTGAACAATGTCCACTGTTTGATCAGTACAAAGAGCTTCTACTTTGGCACATGTATGTGCTTGTGGTGGGGCAAGACTTCTGCCTGCACAACTACATACATACAATACCTTTCATCACACTGAGTTCATATTTTATAAAAAGAAGTCCTCTACATCTTTAAGGCAGGACAACAAACATTCTCACATACATTTATTTCAAATAAATATGAAAACCAAAAATAATGTGTAGCACATGAAACACCAACATTTGATTGAGATAAGTAAAGACCTACTCCATTAATGTCTTCTATTATAAGTTACCCCCCAAACCCAACAACTTCTGGAGTATAACTGGTTTCACCCAGCACTGATGAATTAAGTCATTGTTAAAAAGATGACTGTGCCACTCCACAGGTAAGTGCAGGGTAGACACAAGCAATTCTCCATATACAATGCAATCCTGTTGGCTCTGGAAGAGTAGCCAATGGGTTTTGAAGTCTGAAGATTTGTTGAGTGTTGAAGAAAAGAAATATCAACTTCTTAAAGCACAGGTTGGTACTGGCATGGCATCTTTAGCCAAGGTTTCTATACTTTCCACTGTTTTGTATATTAGTGTATGAATTTTTCACCCCATGATTGGCTATACTTCAGTTGTATGATGTATAGAGAGTCCTACTGAAGAGAGAGAGGGAGAGAGAAAGAGAGAAAGGGAGAAAGGGAAAAAGCAAAGGAGAAAAGGGAATTTTCTCCATTGGTTTAAAATAATCTTTTGGCTGCAGCTGCCTACCAGAATGCATGTGACTCCTCTGAAACAAATCCCACCAAGAACACAACTAACATATATTAAAAAAAACAAACACACCACATCTTTTTCTATGGAGTCTTATTTTAAAATGTTTATGATCTAAACATTCTGTTTTAAGACTTAACCAATTCCATTCACAATAGTATCAACTTCTACACTACACTAACAGCCAAAAGTAAATACCCTGAGGTAACAGCAGCACTGAAAAGAATAACGTTATTAAAAGTCTAGAAAACCTATTATTTGATTTAAACCTTACCCATTGCTTCCAAAACATTAAACAAGATTTAAGTCACGTAATTCTCATTAAAATCAAAAATGGACTTATTCAAGACATAAAGACTTGATCCTGCTCCCAAAGAAATCAATAGGAATTTGGCTGTTCAATTCAGTCTTTCTCTCTGTTGGGGCTATGGAAAATATTCACCTGTTGACTTTCAGAATCAATCAACTGCTACACTTGAGTTGCTAAATTAATCTGGCTTCCCTTTGCTTTCTGTTTTTAACCACCACATCAAAAATACTGTAACTCTTTATAAGAATGTCTTAATCTGGTACCCATGTAATTAAGCTTTTGTTCCAAATACTTGCCCCAGATTATTCCCATTTATTCCAAAGATTCTGTTTCACATTAACAGCTCTAGCTTTAAAATTCTTGAAAAAGATGAACCATAATGCAGTTCCAAAATTACTGCTCACATTTAATAGGAAAAATGGTGAAATGCACATCATGGACACATATGCACTCAACGAAATCCTAGCATGAGAATGAAAGTATAAGAATAAAAAATTTAATAAGACAAAATTAAAAACATCTTGCTGAAATGCACAGTTGTCTTCTTTGACAGGTAGGCTTTCATTCACATGGCAGTTTCCGTATTTGGTTTGGTTTGATTACAACTCTGTTTACTGTGAACTTGCTTACTGTGAACAAGTGAGAAGACTCACAGTCCACTGCTCGGTTGCTTGCCTTTACAAACTATGAAGTTGCCTAGCTGCTGAAGTGCACTGGTGGGCATAGGGAAAACACAGACTAACATATCCATAGAATCACAGAATAGTGGAATACCAGGTCAGAAGGGACCTCTAGGGTAATCTGGTCCAGCTTTTCTTGGCAAAACCATGGCTAGATGAGATGTCCCAGCACCCTGTTTAGCTGAATCTTAGAAGTGACCAGTGTTGGCAAAAATATTAAGTAAGTGATTTTCATCCATTCATGGAGGTTATTCACTTTGAGCCATATCATGCCCTTTCTGCCAGTACAGCAGAGATCTGCAGCCGCTCAGGGAGAAGCCTGGCATGAATTGTAAACGCAGAGCAGAAATATATGCCTCCTTTGCCATGCCCAGTCAGGTATGCATGAAGGTCCCTGCTGATCCTGTGTTACCTATGACTGTGTGCAGTGATTATCCAAAGCCTGCTGCCTTCTCACTTCTCCAGAGTTAGTGGCTACTTTAAGAACTACATGCTTGTGTCTGGCTCTGCTCTTCAGGCTTTCTAACAGTAAGAATAATAATTCTTGCATTCTTTGCTCACTGTGATCTGACATAAGGATCAAAGGGCAAAACATGGCTTAACTGAACCAAAAGGTATTGTTTGACATTTTTCAGTAAGCATTAAGTGAGCCTGTCAGAATTCAAGTACACAATGGGAATAATATGAAGATCTCCAAAGACTGGAATAGGACAAAATATCCGTAAATTCCATTGACTCAAAAAGACTTTTTTGGAGCCTGTCAATGGGGTAAACAGAGAGTCACCCAGACTCTCTGAAGGAACTATCAAGGCACCAGACATACCATAGTCACACTAAGCTGATCAGAGTTACATGCAGGAGTGACCTATATAAACATGTTATGGTATATTAGAAACAGGTAATATTCTTGGAATAGTAATTGAATTGATCTCTAACATTTTGAAGGAAAGTAGTTTCAGAGGAACAGCTGAATTTGCAATGGTCAAAATATTCCTATCAATTTCAAAATTTTGATCTGAACCCTGTGACACTTACTAGTATTCTTCAAACCATGAAAAATAAAAAAGGGGAAAAAAACTCTTTCACATACTCAAGAGATGCAAAACAGCAATACAGAATACTCCAAAAATTGAAAGAAACACTTTGTTAAACCTTTCCATTGTGGGTGTCACTTCTTGACTCTGTTTCTCAAAAAACCTGTATCTTCCAAACAATCAAAAAACCTATGTTTTTTAGAAATCCTACTCTTTTGCTTTTTAACCAAAATAAACCCAGAGGTTTTGTGAAACCAAATATTAGTTTTGACTGCAGAAATGCATGTGGCATAGGAAAGCACTTTTTCTTACTCTGCACAGTATGACAGAGGCATTGTTAACACTTACTTACCTGCACATTGCCTATCCAATAGTTAGTTACATAAAAAGGTGATGCACAGAAATAATAATTTCTCTCACGAGAAGTGGTATCAGACAATGCTACCATGGCATTTAGCACCTACCTGTCTATTTTGAGAAATAAATCTCTCTTACACTTCCTATTCTCTTGATTCAAACTACCTAGGCTGCATCCTGCACTCATCACTTTGTAATTTTATCACCACAGTCTATCACCTGGGATAATGATATGACCTTCTTAATAGGACGTTACTATTCTGCTGCATCCATGCTGATGTTTTAATTCAGAACTGGAGAGTATTTCTTGGGCAAACCTCTACTATGCTTTGGTTTGCACAACCGAGTGGTCTTAGAGTGCACAAACTGGATTCATTTCACATGAAACTAAGCTGCACCCCAGGGACACAACTGTCGTGTTTCAGTCGCTAATGGGTATTTGGTCTGTGTGACCAGAGCAGAGCTATTCCACCTCACTCAAACCACCAAAACATGGCAGCCAGGGACTCTGCAACGAATGCCTCACTCCTATCGCACCGTGCCGCTTGCTAAGGCAGACGTGGCTCACTTTACCACTCCCAGTGCCCGTCCTGGAGTGTTCCCAGAAAAGCTTTCCAGTTACAGTCACCTTGAGGCATGAAGGGGCAGGTCAGGGTGCTCGTGCTTAGGACTGTTTTCTGGACTGTATCCCACCCACTGCAGTGAACCTTCTTACTGCCCTGAGAGTACAGAGTTGGACTGGATGCTAAGCACTGTCACACTCCCTATAAAACCCCAGGGAGCCAGCTCTGTAAGGCATGAGAGCAGACTATTTAATTTTTCAAACAACTTCTCAAGGGGAAGGAATAAGGGAAAATCTGGGCTGTTATGGTTTGCTGTGCATGCTGAAGAGGCTAAAACCACGAGTAAAATAGAAGCTTAGGGCCAGTCCAGGATTCTGTCTAGATGAAGAAACTGATTACTGAATACATACCACGAAAGAGGTCATATCAAGAAGAAATATCAGATTTTGCAAGTCTTTACTTGCCTTCCACTCACACCAGCTTTCAACAGATTTTTGACTGAATAAAGAGAACAAATTTGATCCCTCCACAATAATGTCATGGGAAAGATTTACTGTGTATTTTCTCCTGTGAGGAAAATAATACATTATTATCATGAGATACAGAAATTGCTTTCCTATTAAAAAAGAAAACTTGACTCATTCCATGTTAACCAGAAAAATAGTCATCATCAAAAACACTACTTCTCCTCTAAGGAGATTTTAATGAGTGGGAACTTTTACTAATAAAATAAGCAGATGAGGAATATAGAACAAAGTGCAATAGTACTGACACTGTATTTGTGTGTGTGCACAGAGATGCATATTGTTTTAAAATGAGTATTAAGAAGACAATGGATATGCTAATGTGATTAACAGCTGTATGTGACAGTCACCTCTTCCAGCCTGTGGCTTCCCTGGGAACTCTGGTCATCCAGAAGGGTCAGCAAAGCTCCCACCGATAAGTTAGGACCCTAAAAGCAGCTGCTTCACAGGTCTTATCCATATTCTTGAGGTTTAGGGTTTTGGGGGTTTTTTTGGATCTTGATCAGCACTTACAATTGCAGGGCTGGGGGATGATTTTTTTTTTTAATTGAACATTTAACTTAAGCTAACATAACGTGAAACATTCCATAGTGCACCTGGGACATAATTGATCCAGCATCTTACTGGAGACAGGGGCAGATCCCAGCTCACTTTTTGTAATGGTAAAACCAAAGCCTCTGAGCTTGACACACAGTCTATAGAAATAACTGGAAAAATTTGCATTGAGCTAATAGGCTTTCATAGTTTGCAGAAATGGGAAAAAATAGCAATAAGGGACAGTAAAAAACCAAAATCACGAAGATGACCTGCTAATTAAACAGCAAGTTAAGAGTCACATGGAAAAAATAATAACTTGGAAAAAGAAAATTTGAAAAAGTACACTCTACATTTGTTCTTCCATGACAGATTTGTTTAAAATTACACAGAAGTAAGAAACCAAATTTAAATTGGCTGAATTGCTTCACCTATTTTTTGAATTAGATTTTTCACAAGAATGATAGGTTCCATAGTTTCTGTAAGAATCATGACTTCTTTTGTCTGCTTAGATAAAGTATATCAGAAACACTTGGAGGCAATCTTCCCTCGCAAAATACGCATGCTTAAAACCACTCCTATTTTAACCTCATTTAATTTCAAATTTATTTTCTCAATGAGGCAGCAAAACAGCAAAACCCAAAGCACTAGAATATCCTTGGGGAATGTATTTCAGATGAAACCTGATATAGCTAGTTAATGGAAAGTACTTCTTTGTTGTTTTTTTTAATCTTTTATTTATCTATTAGTTTGCTCTAATGGTTGGTTAGTGGTTTTCAACCCAAATTTCCAAGGTTGCTGCAGATATGAATTCATTCTGCCATCTCTTACTTTTCTTATTGAAATAGAACTGCTCCCCTTTCCCTCTTACAGTAGACCACTGCAAAAATGGATGAAGAAAAGGACACAACATGCAAAGCAGAACTTTGTAGGTTACCAGCACAGAATCCCATTGTGGGAATAAAGGGGGACACAATCAAATGGTCCCCAGATATGATCAATATCTTACTCTTTTTTACAGCAGAAAACAGTGTCAGGACTCTGGGGAACAGCCTTGAAGGAAGGCAACTTTTCCTGCTGTTGCAATGGGGAATGTCAACCTTAAGTCAGAGAGTGACTGAGCTTAAGAGTACCAAAGGTCTGCTCCAGACCTTCTGAAAGAAGGCCAAATAATAACTAAATGGGCCTTTTTTCAAATATGAAAGATAGTCTTTACTTTGGTTTTCAAAGTAAAAGAAAACTTGTAGTAAGTTTTATTTTTCATAAATTTGAAGAAAATAAGATTTTTCTCCATTTTTGTTGGCAGAGAAATTCACTTCTACCCCAAGCAACTCCACTTTGTCTGCTAAAGAGTGTCTTAGAGACAAAGTTTTAACTTCAGAGTGTAACTGACGGGCATCCTTCCAATTTCTAGAGCTACCCTTGTCTTAGTTTTATTGTAATATAATATACTGTTATGAATAATAATGTCGACCTAGTTTTCCTGCAGTGTTGAATTTGCATGGCGTACCAGTGCAAGGAATTTGCTTTTCATTGTCTCATTTTCTCTTTTTGTCTCATCTGAAGAAGGGGAGGTGGGCAAATGTTTCTGAATTTTGCAGCATAGACGCATGGGAAGGGGGAGATAAATAACAAATGTGTTTACAGTAGCACATCCGTATACAAGAAATTATGGATGAGATAAAAAAAGGATAGGAAACTAGGAAATCTTGTACAGAAAAAGGAGGGATATTATGATGACAAAAACATCATTCCAGTGGTGGTATCTCTGATACCACTAACATATTCCACAGCATGTAAACTGTGCCTTTTCTCTCAAATTGCTTATTGCTTTTTTTAACATAGCTTTTTCTGAAGTTAATAGAGAACCACTTCATTCACATGATTACCCTCACAGATTAAGGAAACACTTGCGTAGTATGATGAAGACAGCAATTTGTTGCATAAGGCATAAGGTCCTGCCCACATTCATATTTTTGAAGAAAAAAAAACTTCACCCAGAAGAGTTGTTTCAGCAACTAAAATGACACAAGATACAAAGACCTGAAGTGCAGTGTGAAGGATGATATCCAGAATAAACTGCAGAAAACTGGCTTGAGATGTATACAATCTTAGCACACCACCTTCCACAGAAGCAGAAACTAGCACTTGAAAACTCTCCTGTCTGCATGCCATCAAGAGAAGGCAGCAGTGACTGCACCAGGCAGCAAGTCATTTGGGGTGTGAAAGCTTACTCCCAGAAATCTCTTCAGAGGAGAAATCTGGATCACAAGGATGTGTTCCTCTGGGCAGTACTGTGACACAGACATGCAGACTCAAATAATCAGGATAGGCCAATGATACCAGCAGACATTATATTTCCTTCCTGGCAAATTAGCCAGTTCAGCTGACAAGTATAATAAAACATGTATTCACTGAGCAAAGGGTTTCTCTTGGTTTAATTTTCTTTGTCTTTGCAGACCTTACAGTTCTGTGATTTCACTCAATTTTTCGCAAAGATCTAGTCTGTGAGATCAGAAAGGAGAAAGTTCTTCTGCCTTTCAGCTCCCATTCCTCTCAGAGAAAGCTGACTCTGTAGCTATAAAGCTTCTCAGGGAAAACAAAACAGGGTAAAAAAACCTGGGTAAAACAGAAGGCTATGGGGTGCCAGTTGCAGACTCAGCCCAGTTCTTCACTTCCAGACACGGGTTGTTTTAAAACACTGCTGCCACTGGGTGAGGAGCCCATACAGACATGAGGGTGGCAGGGAGGAGTTTGGGCAACTAAAACTGGTACGACACACCAACAGCAGAAAGACCTTCCACCCACCTACACTTCTCCTTTCCAACTCACAAGCACTCAGATTTTGGCGTCCCCTTCAAGCCAGAAGAAATGAGAATCACGCACTTTGCCTCCTGCAAGCCAGTCCTCTGCACACCTGGAACATCTGCTGGATTTCACTATCACTTGCAGGGAACAAGAGCCACAGGTAAGTATTACTGATCTATGCTTTGTTTTATTTAAGTGCTCATGACCTCTAGAATAGCAATGGTCAAGCCACTAGAAGTGCCCAGACAGATTCCATAAGGTTCCACTGCTATGTGATTGGTTTTAGTTTCGTCTCTAATGGATTGCACGTTTGCATCCAGTGTAGTAGCCGATCATTTCCCAGCACTTAATTAGTTTTCATTAGTATGCCACAAATAGCATGAGCATTGTCAACAAATAAAGGAATCACTGAGTTGCCTAATAATTTCCATTTTTAAAAGTGCTCTATGCCTTTTATCTTACGTGCTTCAAATAGTTTACAAATAGTTTGCTCTTTCTACAGTTACTGGCCTAATTAGGAGTATTAGGAGTAATTTCTCCCCATTTACTTTACTTGGCTAAACCTAAGCCAAAAAAAAATCAGTAAAAGCACTGAAACTTTTGCCATTCTCACAAGTTATTAGATGACAAGAGTATTCTCACACTTATTTCAAATGTGATTATTTTGTCCTCACTGTAATGTGTTTTATTTAAGTGCTTCATTAGGGTATTAACAGAGTCATACCTTTTGAGTAAACACTGAAGCTAATGATGAGAGGTAATAATTTCTTACTCAGCAGAGATTTTTATGTTACAGAAATAATGGGCAATTTAGACGTGTGACTCTCAAATGTATTCTTAAATCAGGTATTTTATTTATTCACGTGCTGCTTCATTGCCTTTAGAAGTGATATTACATCAAGCCTAATACAAAAAGAGCAAACACTTTATTGTTTGCTTCTTTTCAAAGATACATGGCCAACAACAGCAATGCTTTGAAGCTAGTGCCAGTTGGCAAGTTTTCCCAATCCAAGCCAAGCAGAGCTGAAGAACTGGAAGGTCCCACAGTGGGATCAGTATATTAAGTGATGAAGCACAGGTGCAATATTAGAGAATAAGCAGTTTATGAAGCATCTTCATGACTGTATAAAAAACTTAATGGAAATATTCTTGTTGTGCTCAAAATAATACACAACAAAAATGTTACAGTTCAAGACAATGCATCTGAAGGATATTGGCCCAATTTCTAACTGTCTCATCCCAAACTTTTCTTTGCATTAATTTTAGAAAACTAATACACTGAATATACAAATCTGGGCATCTTGGTAACATGTTCTACAAAGCGTAATGGCTGTTAAAATTTATTGTCTTTGCCAGCCGGCAAAGTATATTTTATGCAAATGTGAGCTATTCACAGCAGTGGGGTACATTGTACCTGTTACATGCTGAAATAAAAGCAAAGACACAGAGGAGAGAAAAAAATTACATTTGATAGGAAAATGGGTTGGAAAGTACAAAAGGTATAGATTTCTAACAAAGAACAAGTCATACATAAAAACATGGATTTCTATTGGAAAGAGATATAAATTTAAAATTCTGCACTAAAACTAAACTTAATTTTGATCTAAATTAATCTAAACTTCGTTAAATCAGCTTTTCTCTGAAGTGACTTCTTTGAAGATATTTTGCATGATAGAACAAAATAATTCACAGTCTAAAATCTGCACATCACCCTTTCTAATTAGTATTTTGGAAAGCAAATTCAGTGGCGGAAATAACTTTAAAAAAATTCTATACCAACACTTTGGTGTGTTTCAGTTTTTACAGTCAGTGAATGTAAAGTACTAAGACTTCACCTGTGATCTCAGTAATGTTTCATCGAGCTTTAAAGATTATATTTTTCTAGGGTGGATTTCCTCGAGTTTTTATACCTTTGACATTATCATCATATCTGCATAGGACAGAAGGACAAAATGATGCCTAACTGGCAGAGAGCTCCAGAGAAAAGGGCAGAGAGCTCCAGAGAAAAGGGCAGAGAGCTCCATGTACTATTAACAAAGCACATGGAGATGCAAAAGGAGCTCACTTCAAAAGGATGCTGCAACTGTTTTGCTCCCAGATGTTTGTCTTATGACATCTAGTCTCCAAAATAAGGCTGCAAAGCAGATGATACTGAAACACATTTGTGATCTCACCCCTCACACCATCCCAGAGAAAACCAAGCTGTAACATCAGCCACATCTATCCACAGCCAGGTATGTACCAACTGGCATATCAGTGGAGGTTTGGCTGCAGTTCCAAGTTCTCCCTACTCAGAAGTCCAGTGGGAGGATAAGTCACTTATGGAGGCTGTTCCCCACTGTCCATGCAGCTATCCACGGACTGAATTGGGCAGTCACAATGGGAGGGCAAGCTCCTCCTGGCAGGTACACAACATGTCCTCACTGCAAAGTAAAAACATCATCTAAGCATAGTACAAAATGCTAAAACTCATAGGTTTAGCTCATACAGCCATTCACTAATAATTTCCCTCATGTTGCTCATGCAAGTTTAATAACACATGTCTCCATGAGTCTTGTTTAAAGGGTTATTGTGGATATGCTACTCTGAAAAAATGTACTTTGTTCCTACAGTCGAGAATGGATGAGATTTGCAGTGGTTCAGCAAAGTCTTGGCAGACAACAGTCAGCCTGGGATATATCTAAACATCAGCTTTTATAAACAGCCTATGCATTGTCCACTGTTGCTGTGTAAATCAAGCATGAAAACTACTCCCACAGATGAAAATAATTTGAGTATCCTCACTGACAGAACAGAAAATTGTATCACCAGGGCAAACAGAAAATTGAAACTAGAGGAACTACATGCACTTAAGTAGATGTGTAATATGTAATCCCTTCAGAGGATTCAGAAATCTGTAATCTCACAAAGACCAGCCTTCCACAATCTGCATAGATTTTTGGTTTTAAGTGTCAATATTATAATTATGTCATTCATCCTTAGCAAAACAGCAAAATACAATAAAGGGGTCAGTGGATGGCTTAGCAAATATACAATATAACAAAGCTTTCAAGCTACTGGTCAAACTAGAAAAGTTGGGAGCAAAAGCAAATATGTCTCCAGGAAACATTCCCTGACTGCTGAAGCATTTTGTTAAATGTTAATTCTACTACCAACTGTGTACACCAGAAAAGGCACCCAAAAAAGCAGCAAATGCCATCGTCCAACCTAATGGGACAGATTTTACGATTCAAACATTTGGGCTTTTTACAAGGGGGAAACCTGTTCACTATTAAAACTTTACTCAAATTCACCTCAGATCTTCTAGAATTTGAGTGAATCACACTGCTAACAAAAGAAGCAAGTCTTTACTGCTACTGTTATTTGCCCTTCACAGAAAAATAACGACGTGTCGGTGGCCACATCTTCAACCCACAGAAGAGTGAACTGCACTCCCTCTTCTCCTCCAGTACTCCTCAGCCCATCCTAATATTCTACCTCTAAAATGGGAGGGAAAATTTGGATTCTTCATGACCCTTGCTTCAAGCACTAATCATACCAAAAACTCAATAAAGGCAAAACTTCTGAGGAAAGCAAAGCCAGCTTTTCAAAGGAAAAACATGGGAACCCCAAGAGTAGTCCACAAAGGACAAAGGAAATCCCTTACACCATTAAGGTTGGATATGCAGGTAGACAGAGGAGACATTTATTTTATATATCCCAGTTCTCCACATCTTTCCAAGAACAAAGATGACTAGGTCAAAGTCCCTGCAATAGGTTGACCCCACCACCCAGTATTCACTGCAGCTGTGGAAGAGGAGCTGCATTCAAACTGCTCAAGAATTTTACTTCTCTCTCAGGATGTAAAAACTGGCCACTCTAGTTTAAGGGGGGGAAAAAAACAAAACCAAAAACTTAAAAACTACTTATGTATGAAAAAAAAAGAAGAAGAAGCAGGTTATTAATCCTACTTATTTTCTTATCTGGCATTAGTTTCACATCACTTGAGATTTTAAAGCAATTTTTACCTTTAAGCGAATACTGCTCAATTCAAAATTATGTATAGAATTAAGAATTAATTCATGAGAGAGATTTTAGCCTTTGAGTAGATTTTTTCCCATTAGTGCCTCATAACAAATTCATTGTTGAATTAGTAATACATTTGTCAAACCTAGTAAGCAATTACAGTTAATACTTATAAAACAAATTACTGCTCCACTTCAGAAGGCGAATAGCAAAAGTTTGGCATGAGGTTCTAATTATCTACTAAATGTAAGTCATGCCAAAACCGGTGGGACAAATCACGTCTTAACTACTAATGTGACTCTACTGAATACAGCTTTCCTACATCGCTGCACCAGTCCTGAGAGCAGAGCCCCCAGCAGGATTTGTACAGGTGCAACAGCCAACCCACAGACAAAAAAAGTCAAAGGGTCTCAACTGCCAAATGAGAACAAACTCAAAAAGCCAGTTCAAGTGATTCAGCCGAGGGAGTCTAACCAGAAAATAACTAATAGCTTCTTTTCTATACCACAGTGAAGAAATAAATACGCATACAGCAAAAATTATACCAGCACTCCATACTGAGCTGAGATATAAAAAACCTGACACAAACAAGTGACTTTTGGTTGATAGGTTTTCATAGATGAACTATGGACCCTGAAAGATGCTACACACCCCTACCTCCTACTAGCTCACTTTTGGCAGTGAAACAGACACAGACTGACACTGGAGATTAGGTTTTATGAAAAACCTGTTAAATAATTCAGGGCTTTATCTCTCGCACAGCTGCTCTTCTGTAGTTTTCATGGAGTGATGTGGGGGCTATGAGAGGAATTAGCCCTTAGATTTGAGAGGCAAATGTAACTTTTTATTACATTGTATGCTGAAAAGTATGCACTAAAAGTGATACAAATACTGGATTTCACAGGAGACAACAAAAAATTAAAAGTATTAAAAGGAAAATAAAGAGTCACTTTAATATATTTCTATCTCACACTTCAAAGGGAAGACACAAAACAAATTCTGCACTTTGATTTATGAACAAGCTCATGAGAGATCTACATGGTTTTCCTTAAGACATCTTGTATTTTGTGCATTCCTATGCCAAGAACTCAATTCCCTCAATTTACTTTCTAAATTCAAGGAAGATATCTCTTCTGGTGGATTTGCTGGTATCGGCACTAAGGGCCAGTCAATGGTGAGATCCAGCTGAGGGGGCTGTAAAAAAACACAGAAGTACATAGACAGTGATTACCTTGAAAAATCTGCAATCCAGACAGGATACAAAAGCTGAAGAAAATGTTAAGATACAGTTTATCAGGAAAGGCTAAGAGAAAAAGAGGTTCTAGGTATTGAGCTGGGGCACAATAATGAATCATGATGTTCAGTAATGTGCTTCTGCAGTTTCTCATCCTTCCTCAGGTGGGTGGAAGTTTCTCTTTAAGTAGCTCAAAAGTGACAGAGACACTGTTCATCTCCTCTTGTATCAGGCCCAGTAAACCTACATGTTTCTTAAATACTCTCTCTTGTTCTTTCCTCTTTGAAGATGGCCTAACAGAATGACTGTGGATGATGACTGTGTCCTGGAGGAGCTCCTCTGTCTTGAGCACATATCTTGTCTAAAGTAAAAAAAATAAAAATAATGACTTCTTGATTTACTGTATATCACATCTCTCCCTCTCTCCATCCTATTTTCACCATTAGTACTGGAAGTCACTGAAAAAGAGAATTTTTTTCACCACTGCTTCCAAGTGCCTCAAAGCCTGACATTTGGAACATCTGTATAAGCCTAAAACATACCAGAGCTTCTGGATGTTGGAAATGTCATAAGAACTTTTGGAGTGAGCTGCTGGTGTCTATGCAAGAAAAGTGTATTTGCCAAGAAGTGATATCAGGATTATGAGAGTCAAATTACTACCAAAACAGCTTTTTATTTTTATGTTATTTTTAAGAGATTATTCTTTCAGTGTCAACAGAAAGGGGGCACAAAAATACTCAGGTCAAATGTTTATGTGACAGACAAGTTAGCAACGGCATTTGCACTTCTGCAAGAAGTGTGAATTTTGGGAGACCTCCTGCTGATCGCAGGTCAGGAATCAGAAATGCAAGCAAAAGGAGAAAAATAAGGCATTCCATTAATGCAGCAAATCAGATATCTGCAGCCAAAGGATGAGGGAGGGTCCCAGGATATGTGCAGTACTGCAAGAGGAAATGCACTTCAGAAGAAATCCAAATACAACATACAAGATATGTTGGGCTAAGTGAACATAGATGGAACTAATGACTGCCACTTCCATGGAGATTGACTTATGTTTGGCATATGGATAAAGTAATTAGCCAGTTAAGAAAATTACATTAGATGAGAAGTAGCACCAACGGTACAATGTTACACAAAAGGAACTGATTTCACAGATAAAAAAGGAAACTATCACCTATTTTTCATGGATTCAGGCTGCTGAACAAATGGACCCTGCTGTACTCTGTACATCCTCTTACGCTTGTCACTACACTGTGAATTCACTACAGTGAATGAACACAAATGTGGAAAACATACCTCTGTCAAGGTTTGTATCTGATAAAAGCCAAATAAGCTGAGAAAGGCCAATTAAATTCCTGACTGACAGACTGGAAACTGACCCTAGTTAAAGAAGTTTCTGATCAAGAACAAGCAGCATCTGCATCAGAAGCATAATAGATCCACAGCTGAAAACATCTGCAAATAGATACGTATTCCAAGTTCTATACTGTTTATTCAGGACATTAAATGTTTAAATAATTATTACCTTACTGCTTGACTTTTTTATGTATCAGTGTAAGTCTTTTGGAGTCTTACTTCCTATAAGCTTTTGCACTGATGAAATAGAATACTTTCTTCTAGAAAAAAACAGTGAGCAAGAGAGAGAACCAGGACATGATAAATTGAAGAAAAGGTTTCCAAGAAGATCCCTGAGATAACTCTATGAAATCTGCTCTTGAAGGTGCCAGTAGAAGTACCAGGGTAAGAAAACAGGTTGGAATGTAGATGACTGGCTCATTAGTTTTATTTTAGTAAGAAATGAACACTCACAATGAGAAGTTTTCTCCCACAGGCTGGCAGGCAAGACATGCTCAGGACCACAATATGAAAAAGCTGTCTATGCAAGGAAATATGAAAATCTTCTTTGTCTCCCAGCAACTGCACAACCTCTCGGGCCCCAAGGAGTTTAACTCTCTATGGTAAACACACACCATTCTTGAATTGAATGCATTCTTCTATCACTTGAAAGTATTTCCACAGCCATGATGACATTTGCTGACAAAATCCAGTCTAACTTATGAGTTGGAGTAATGACGTAAGACCAGGGATCATATCTGATTCTGATTATTCTTTATGTCATTTGTATAAGAGGATATTAGATTTTTGCTTTTGAACACAGTCTTAGCTGTCACTCTGTTGAAAAAAACCTCCTAATAATGATTTCAAGAAATTATTCGATTAGACATTTCAACCTCATCTTTGTCTTTCTACAGGGGATGCAGTGTTTTAGGGCTTCCATACAGGCACTGTAGATATCAACAAAGGCCTGATAGCAAGGAAGCTGAATTGTCACAAACTCCAAGAACAAGAATTACAAGTGGGTATATCTTGACTGAATGCCAATGTTTAAACAGAAAAGCGATATTCAATTCCCCAGACAGAGCAACAGCATAGACAGACCAGTCACGGAGGTCTCCAAGAATAGCACAGGGTAGATGGAGTCACACAAATACTTCTAACATAAGGTACTTTTAGTGTGCAACAAACATAAGTTTAAAACAGAAGCACTAGGTGAGATACTGTCACGCCAATTAAAAAAATTGTCCAGGGGAAATGTATGTGAATGTATGAAAACATATGTGAATGCTGTTTATTTCAAAATCCCTACTATTTGACTCTACTCTACACAAAGAAGCACAAGCTTTCCAGTAACAGAGATCATCATTTAGAGACTAGCCAAACACTATCCAGAGAGATTATGACCTAACTATGCACATCCTGGACTAAGAATTTCAAAACAAAAAAAATCTCACTCACATTATTATTTATGCTGAAATATTACCCAAATTTTTGCCATTTCTGAGTTCCAAAATATACTAGTCTTCTTCACAGGAATACATTAATTATTTCACTTTAACAGCTTTCATACACAACCTCCAACCGAGGAAGGAATAATGAGCAAACACATGTTAAGACAAAGTATCTAAAGAGCAGAGTGCTGATGATGGGTTTGATTTACATCTGAATGGATTTAGCATCAGCATTTGGAAATCGCAAAGTCTACATTCCCCTCTCCAAACTGAAATTTTTCAGCTCATAAACCTTTTCGAGATTTACAACAGCTTGCTTAGCAGTGTCTTCTGCACCCCATATGCTAGGGGGATGGGTTTTATTAATATTGCTAGAAAATTACAGAAGCCAAGCTTTATGAGCACGGACCCAAATACAGAGGATACTACCTCAGAATCAAAACCATTCCAAAAAAAAAAAAAAAGCACAACTATTTGTACCACCAACAGTAACATAAACCAAAAAACACGCCTCCGTAAATATTAGATCACTTTGGCAGCACTGCTAACTCAAAGAAGAGAACATGACAGTGAAAGTTTTAGAGATGAATGCAGTCACTGTGTGACATGTAGAAGGCAGAGAGGGAAGGGAAGCAGAGCAAGTGAGAAATATTTTTCTTATTTTCCATAATCTGGTAGGTTTTTCTCATATCTTAAATATCAAGACTCTATTGGCAAATCTTAGCATAATGTCATGTAAGCCTCATATCTAACCTTATTTATTCTTAGAACTAGATATTATAACTTTTCCCAATTGAGAACAGAAAGCAAGGGTTTGTGACTGCTTTTGCTAAATACCCCTTGCATAACGTGGGCAGATACCCAGCTAAGCATTCTACCTCCATGGAGTAGACTAACAATGCACTTTCTAGCTTTCATATACATGAAGGATTCAGACAGGAAAAAAAAAAAGAAAAAATCTAATGCATTTAGGGAAAAAATTTAGGAACTACCAGCTGTAGGCAGTTCTCTCTTGCTAACCCAGCATTAGGGGCACATCATTGCAGTGTATGCAGTGGCTTAACTGTAGCACCAGCAATGATAAATGCAGGATCACTTTTATGACTTTCAATGCCTCCTAATGAGATATTTATTTATTTTAAATTAATATTCTTTACATAAATTAATATCCTAGGAAAGTGCAAATACTTCGTGGTGTTTACAATACCTGTATTACTGTACAACAAAATTTAACTCTTGTACAAAGGAATAAAATAACTCCAATTTATACTGTTGACACTCAGTATTCCCAAAATAACAAAGGTAATATTTTAACCAACTTTTAAGAAGTCTCTGAAATCAAGACTGCCTCTAGCAAAAAGGTAAAATCTTTTGTTCTTCTCTGAGAAAATTACATAGCAAAACACAAAAGTCAATTTTTATCTTTTAACTAAATACTTTACCTGCCAACATAATACAATATTTATTGTCAATTCCTGCAGCTGCTGTTATAGAACCTTTCACTCTTTACTATAGCTAAAAAAAAAAAAAAGTGACTGGAACAACTGTGAACTATGAAGGGAAATGTGATATCATTTTCTTATTGTTATCCAGAATGACATGGGAGAGATGTGGAAACCCATCTTTGACTTTTTCCAGATGTTCATGGAACTGTATCAGCATTCCAGCTTTGTTTTATGTGGACATGTATTCTGTGAACTTCCTTGCTCAGGATTTTCTTTTTTATCGTATATGAGAGAATTTTGACAATGTTTCAGTGGGGACACAAAAAGTCATAAAAATAATTTAAAAATTCATGTATCATAAGTGTTGTGTAATTTAACTCGTGGAAAGCCTGTTGAGAGAACAGGATGGTAATGAACAGGTGGTACTTCACTCTTAAAGCAATGCAGTTTCATGAGCTTAAATTTATTTTGGTTAGAAGTCTTCATAAAATTATGACACAATGAGACTGCGGTAGCAGAAGAGGAGGCCAGTCCTGCATGGCTGTAGAACTACTACATTAGGCAGAACCATGGCTCACCCCTATATGCCAGCAAGACAAACCTGATCTCAGACAACTCCAAAAGTTATTTACAAGCTGCCCAAAATTCTTAACGAATCTTAGAGGTAGGACTAGAGAGAGAAGGTTTTATCTGATTTAGTGCTGTGACAAAAAAATTATTTCTTTATGTTGATTCCCTCCCTCAAATCTTGTTGAGGCAACAAGCTGCATGATTAGCAGCTTCAAGGATATCAGAAAAGCAAGTCCACTAATGACTCTGAGATGCTTAGTCAGAGACTGATGGAAAGTATTCATGTATATCTGCTGACTTTCTCTTTCATGTATCCACTCCTCCCGTGTTTTTCATAATTATTGGACATCTTACCAAGAAGTTCAAGTTCAACAAATCACTGTTGCTCAGTATCTCTGTTCTGCAGAAAACAGTTATTTACTGTGTGACAAATCTATGGATAACAATACTAAAACTGTTTTCATTTTTATAAGATGACTTTTTTTTTTTCTGTTACATGTCAAAATATTGCAACCTCTGTAATATTGCCCAGTTTATACCTCTCTTCACATTATTGGAAGCACCCACACTTGGAGTCAAAAGAGTTGAACTTCTATGACATTAACCACTATGGAGCACTTTCCTTCCTCACTGGTACTTACGGCTTTCTAAACTTTGGACAACTTCGTAGAATTTTATTACTGAAAAAATAGTGTTGAAATGTCCTCTTCCCCCACTTAGTGAGGCTGTCTAATTGGGTAATTCAATCAGACTGATTCCTGAAAATGCAAAGTTTGATGAGCAGTTCTAAAACTTAAAATCACAAAAAGCTCCTGCTGGAATCAACTGAGGCCTCCGAAAATGAAAATGGGCACCATGCATGTTTACAGAAACAGAAAGAAATTGAGCACAGTCTGATACCAGATTAAAAGGCACCTCTTGCCCCCTTCAGACAGCCCGTTAGTGTTTCTGCCAGTCTTGTATTTTATTCTTAGTCAAACATAAAACATCAGATAGCCAAGAATAAGGCAAGGGATAACTATGTAAATATTTATCTCTGAAATAATGAGAACTGGGAGACCAATAAGTGTTACAAAGTTGGAACTGTTGCCAGCACAACAACATCAGCTCCAATTATTTTTTATTCTTGTCATATTTGTCTGGATATCACAGAATCATAGATTCATAGAATCATTAAGGTTAAAAAGACCTCTTGGTTGGACCACCAAGTCCAACCATCAACCTAATACCACCATCACATTCACCACTAAACCACGTCCTCAAGTGCCATTTCCACGTGTTTTTTGAAATCTTCCAGGGATGGTGCTTATAAGACTTTCACCAGTATGTCTTTGTAATTCCACAAGTTTCATGCTGCAGCTGTGTTTAATTACCACTCAGGTGTATGTAAGATTTTTAGGATTAAAATCCAATTTGGCATCTGGACTGTGAAGTCTGTATTTCTAAGAATGACAGTAATTTCCTAGACTCTACAATGGAGCCTATTCTGTGTGTAATTTGAGTCCTTCAACATGTCTACAGTGAAGGTAAGGACAAGAGTCCTCTTGTGAAACATTACATTATTCGCAGACAAACTTGTGGAGTCTAGATAGAGCATGAATTTACTGGAATCTGCTATGCAGCCAGCTGTGGCATCACCAAGAAACCACAGGGACACAATCCTATGGCCAGGTAAAACTTTTCTGGCTCTAAAGGATGTGTTAAAAATCATCCTTTTGCATTTCAATGTTCTAAATATCTATGTAAAAAGAATTTATGTGCCAACCTTAAAAAGAATTTTCTATATGATATTTTTTGATGACAATGACTGTAGGTAAGGCGATATATGAACAAAAGAGCATGAAATGTTATTCAGTTCTTATCATTGTGTCCTTTTTATTGGGGGCTGGTTGTCTTTTGAAGCGTATTACTATATACTTAAATATACAAGTATACGAGTATTAATTATTAATTAATGTACTCTGAACTACGACACTACTGATTCTCTTCAGGAACTACTTCTATACATCGTTCTACACCTGAAAAAGCTCAATAAAATTCCTGTCAGCCATTGGCTGGAGTGCATACATTTTGGGGTTTCACACTACTTCAGTGTGAAAACAGTGTTAAAATTGTTTTCAGTTTTAAAATCAGCACTTGGTTATATCTGATGATAGTTGAAAACCAAGTTCATTCTCTTAATCACTTTGAAAGATATACAGTGTTCTACTCGCCCTTTCTAGACACAGAAAGACAGGATTACAGTTTTTTCATTTACTACACCTTTCACTGGTGCTGTTGAAAATCTTTCTGTTTTCAAACTAGATGATGACATCTCTGAAATGTTTGTTTTGTTTTGAACAAAATCCCTAAAGGAATGTAGTATGATAAAATTTAGCAGTAAACACTGTATATATGGATGGAGATGGTGCAATGCTCCAGAGACCTAGGTATCAGGTAAATACTAGAGATAAAATGAAAGAAACAAGGGATGTTTAAGACTTTGGAAATCAAATCTACCCTTCAAAACTCATATAACGAATTTTCCTCCTTCCAAAGATGTAAACAGTATTTCTTCTTCTTTTGTGAGTGTTACAGAATTTTGCTTATTTATTTAGTTCTTTGTTAAGCGTAACCACAACAGATGCACTGCACATTGTTTACGCTAAGGGTGTAAGGTACAGCGCTTTCTGGCATCTTGTGTGGTTACTGATTCAGATTCGTATGTCTGGCAGAACTTGAAGGGAATTTTAAGGAAGATTTTCCATTTGGAAGTAAACTCAAAGTATGTAAGTTCACATAGTATTTGACCCAGGTTTAGGACTATGTTCTAACACACTGATGCAGGAGAGCCCACCAAAGCTTTTCATACCCAAGCCTGTGAAGAAAACATTTTTTTTTCCTGATGGCCTCAAGCTATATTTATGTGAGCAACGCCTTTCACTTTGTTTTACAGGGTGATTTGTTTTACATCACAACTTCCATGAAGGGCTTAGTAAATTCAGTCCTTTCGATTCAGGGTTGGACTAGTTTTTGTCCCAAGCAGCCTCCAGCTCACACTGCCCAGGGAAGCCCACCCACTGGGAGTGCTGCACCACCAGGAATGGCTCCTCACAGTTGCCACCCCCAGACACAACACCTCACTTGTCCTTGCAGCTGAGATGTCCAACTAGTGGTCCAGCCATGGCAGAGTGGCTGCGGTGAGCAGCTGTCATCATCTCAGCTCAAATTTGCCTTTTGCTTCCCAGCTGAGACAGAAGTCATACTGCTGATGTAAATCACCAAGAGGTGCAAAAGGATCAAGCCCAAGGGCTCTGACCAAGGGATAAAAGCCCCTTCAAACTTGCAGTGTGGGTACAAGCACGTGCAAAGGCTCAGAGTGTCACACTAACTAATCGAGCCTTCTAAAAACACTCAACATGATTACGTGAGGAAGAGCAATACATAAAGACGTAAACAGCCAAACAGAAAAGACAGATCCTCAGAAATAAAGTGAAATATTTATTCTCAGACAAAGTATTCGTCTAAACAGTGTCCAACACACAAATATATAGTTTCCTACTCCCAAACGGTAATTCTACAGTAAGACTTCCCAGTAAAATATTTATGTTACAGTGATTTGAATGATCAACAAGGGAACATTTCAACATGGTGCTCTACACCAGCTCAGAGATGCTGGTTGCTAAAGCACTGTAGTGCTGTCCTTATATACCCTATACTGCTACAGCCAAACACTGCCAATGAGCCAAGATAACCACTGCAACAGTAGGGCTGGTGTCAGAGTAAGGGCCTAACTCTGTAAACAAATTTTCTCGCTGTAGCTGTGTGTGTGAGCAGCCTGTTTCTGATTTTGCTGGTCTTCAAGAACTTCACAATATGTAAAACAGGTTTTCCTGTTGTCCCATAACTCGGGACTTAAAAGCAATTGGCAATGCACACTGTCCAATAAGCTCTTCATAGGAAGGTTAAGCAGGACAAGCAAGGGAGTGGTTACTTACAAAAACATGGAAGGTTAGTCTTCATGTTTACTTCTTAATTTACTAACAGCCCTAATGCAGAGTATAAATTAAAAAACCAGTTACACTCTTCTACTTTAATTTCTTTCACACATACATTCTGCTCTCCCCTCTTCTATTCAAGTTTTATTGAGTGCTTTCTCCTTCACAGCTGGCCTTGATTTCTTCCTCTTCTGCTTCTTCCTTCAAGAGGACAGAGGGAGAAAGAAAACAGCTGCTCTATCTCTCCTAAAACAGCCTTAAAACAAGGTGACAGTGATGGTCACACTTCTTTTCTACTGCCCTGCAGTCGAGTGTACTTATCCTAGCTACAATTGGGACACTAAAAAAAAATTGTCCCAGTTTGCACCACAGCATCAGTGGAAACCTTCCAAAGTCCACCAGCTTCAGAAAGAAGCTGTACAACCCCATGGGCCATCCAGCAGTTTCCCAGGTCTTCTCTCCAATGCAACACTGACTGTCAAAAGCATAAACCATGAGTGGCACTGAGAAGGACCATCTCCTGTGTCAGGTTCTCTTAAATGGTGGAACAAAAGTGAGTATGCTAACACCACTACAGCATAATTATATACATTATGCAGAAGGTGTTATACATTATGTCTTAAAGCGACTATTTTTAATATTGCTTGGTTTTTACATAGCAGCTTGTGAGTCCAGAAATAAAGACTCCATAGGTTCAATGAACACCAACTTTCCAAACTGCTAGGCAGCAACACCCAGCAGGAAATTAAGCAGGACTTATCATTCATGCCTAAGAAGCAATTACAGAAGCTTCTGTTTCCCCAGTAATAAATTTCCTGGCCACATAAAGCTGCACAGAAAGTGTTGAAGAAATGTTAACATGCAGTATGTACTGAATTAAAGGAAAATTAACTTTCATGCATAGAATAAGCTATTGTTTCAAGTTTCTGTTGAGGTAAAAAAGGCATGCTAACACCTTTGACTAATTAAGTTTGCCATAGGATGTGTTCCACATGTTAAAGATTCTTGACTCTTGAAACACTGAAATGACAGTCATAAATGGTTATTGGTAATACTGTACCAACACACACCTTTCTAGAACCCTGTGCAATGACCATATTTGTGCCACCACAACTGGATCTCACTGCAGTTTTTACAGCTGAGCATTCTTTTTGGTTCCAAGTTCTCCATGACTCCACAAAGAAATTCCTTCTTACATTATTCATGACTCAGACTCTGCACATCACCTATGCAAAAAATGGCACACTATGAAACTAGAGAATGATAGCATCTATATTAGTTTGGGGTTTTTTCCTTAAAGTCATGTCTCCTATCCTTCTGTCATTTCAAAGGTACTTGAAATAGTATAACAGGATCTTCATCTGTGAATGCTCTACTTCAATCCCTGTGTGCACCACTTGAACTTATATCTGCAGACTTTTCTATCAATGGAGGTCTGGACGAATGGTTATTCATTGCTTTGCAACTCATCATTCTGCAGGCATAGTCACTGATAAGAGGGAAGCTCTGAAGAAATCCTATTCTCATTATTCTTTAAACTATGATATCTCCATAAGCCCCCAGCCACCCAGCTGACTCCTGCTGCAGGTCATGTGGTACAAACCACAGAACAGGAAAAGTCTATTCTCAAAGGAGTTTATAAGCTCAGTCAAAGCAGGTTTTTTTTCAGTACACTTGGCACTGGGCAGATATAAGTACCACCAAGAGACAGTGTTACTGCTTGGGATATGAAAGACAAAATCCATATGTTGACTTTGAATAAAGAACAGTGGTTTTCACAGTTTGCTTTGATTTTTATAAAGTTGTATTAACCTGTATTCTGGAAACATTTTCAGCTTCTCATATGCTTAGGCTTTAGTATCCTGCTAGTAATATAAGCAACAAAGCTTCAAACAGTTCTGTGAGGACATACCTCAAAGCCAAATCACTAGTTTTGCTGGGACATAGTCCATTTTCTTCCTAGTAGCTGGTACAGTGCTGTGTTTTGGGTATATTATGAGAATAATGTTGATAACACAATGATATTTTGGTTGTTGCTAAGTAGTGCTTACCCTAAATCAAGGACTTTCCAGTGTCTCATGCTCTGCCAGTGAGGAGGTACACAAGAAGCTGGCGGGGAGCATCACCACGACAGCTGACCCAAAGTAACTATAGAGATATTCCACACCATAGGGCATCATGCCCAGTGTATAAACTGTGGGGAGTTGACTGGAAGGGACCAATGGCTGCTGACAGGCTGAGCATTGGTCAGCGGGTGGTAAGCAATGGTATTGTGTGTGTGTCACTTGTGTTTCTTGGGGTTTATTTTTCTTCTTTTTTCAGTACAATTAGTAGTAATAGTAATTTATTTTCTTGAAATTATTAAACTGTTCTTACATCAACCCATAAGTTTTGTGGGGTTTCTTACTTTTTTTTTTTCCTGATTTCCCTCCCCATCCCACCGAGGGAGCAGAGTGAGCAGCTGCATGGTACTTAATTGGCATCTGAGCTTAAACCACAAAACTCATCTCTCATAAAAACTGAACAAATAGTCTTTCTAGGCAACTGGCTGTCTGTACTGACTTAATAATTAATAAACACTGTAGTTCCTGGTTTCAAAAATATGTAGGTGTCTAAATTCCATTAAAACTAGACTTTTATATTATAGGATTTAGTATTGTCAGTCTTACATGGGTGATGGACAGCATGCAGAATCTGTACAATCTCTTCTACTAAAATATTGGCATAAAATTTGGTTTTCCCCACTGAATCCCCACTCATCACTCTACAACTAGTCTAGCTAAATGTCTAAACTAAATTTGCACTACATTTGCTGTAATGAACATCACAGGCTTAGACAATGTTGAGCTTAACGTATATATCCCCTCAATGAAAAGTTATTCTGATTCTTCTGCAGTGCCATGGCTGGTTGTTTCATCCTATAAAAACCTTGCTATACTATATTCCACTGTTGTTCTTGAAATATGAGTTTATTTCTGAACCTTCTTCTCTTGATGCTTGTACAGACACCACACGAGTAAACCCTGACAACTTCTGTGATAACAGAATGAACTGTATTATTTAAAGGTATTATTTTTACTCAGAATTCAGGCAAGATTATAATCCTTGAGCTGGCACACAAAAATACGATTAAAATGAAGATGTTCTGCAAGACAATGCATACTCTTACTGGAATAAAAGTTTGCTTTTAAACATACATTTTCAGACTGAGATAAGCTTACAGATGACATCCATTCTAGATTCAACTACAACAGTCCAACGTAATTGCTGAAGAGAGTAAACACTTCAGTTTACAAATTTCAGAAAAAAAATGTGAGAAAAGAAGGGCTCTGGTTTGAGGTAGAATGTTGAAATACAGATTTCACTAAGCAAAAAAGGAAGCATATGATACACATAGAATGGAGGTGACTGAAGATCTTATAAATTTGCAGCTAAAGCAGTTGTCTGGAAAGCACCTTGCAAATCTCCCTGGTCAGTGAGAAATGGATGTGTTGTTAGGGAAGAAGGAGCTGCTTTGCCTGGGACGCAAGTTCTTGAGCACTCTGTAATGCGGATAACTCCCAGTTTTGATTTTGGAAAGCAAAAGCATTCAAGAGGACATAGTGACTTTTCCAGGATTAAAATGAAATGTTTACTCTGCTATGAGTTCTGCTCAACAGCAGAAGCTTCTTATAATAAACTTACTAGCTTTTTAATGCCATTTTGATTAAATGAAGTAACATTTTTGAAATTAAGATTGTCAAAATTATCAAGATAATTAATGGTCAGGAAATCATCAGAATATTTGTTTCATAACATGATGTTTCAAATTTCCAATATTTTCAAAATATTTGTTTTCAAGGCAGTTTCTCATGAAATGGTGACTCAAAACAGGTGAAAAGAGCCCATAAGATGCAGACTCCAGGCAAGAGCTGGACCAGTAAGTCATGGTATTTGAAAGACCTGCCTGCATCTGACACACACCTTTGAAACAGAAATATGAAACTCTGTAAGAAATCTTTTAATCTTTTTCCCCTTCATAAGTAAAAACAACATCTTTATTTCCAGAGGGTTAATAAATCCAACAAAAAATACAGCAGCCTTTACCAATGTAATACTTTTCAAAACCATCATAACCTTAAAAGCATACTCAGGAGTGCATAAAAGACATGAAGTCTCACTAGGTATATAGGAAAGAGTAATTATTCATTCCTATGAAAGTTCAGTTGCAGTCTTCAGTCTGAGCTTTCAATAAATGGTGAAACATAATTTATTTGTACTGGGTATTGCTGCTTCCTAATATAACCCAAAACCTCAGGGGCATGCTGGTAGTAATGCAAACACAGGATGGTCTTTTAAGCCAAGAAATCATTTCAAAATTTATCTAAAGTAGAAAGTTATTATGATTCCATAATGGTGGCATGCATTTGTTTGACATTCACCATGGCATACCGGGGACAGAGAATTATCTGAATTTTGTTCCCATGATCTAACAGAGAAGCTATCTAGGCAACTTGGTGCTTTATTCTCCCTTGTTCTTCATATAACCATTTGGTAAATAAAGCACTCAAACTAAACACAGTAAACAAATGCAAAGATTCATACAAAGTCTTTGGAAGGATTTTAAGGTATCTATTTAAACTCCATTGGTTCTATTATTTGATGTATAAGAAAAGTATCCAAAAATAACCCTAAATGCTCTTTTTTGGTATTCTAACAAACACTGACTACAAACTTAATTGGTGAGTAGTTTAATTATTCTAAGTCACATTTCTCGTGGACAAAATTATTGTTCTGGAAGAATAAGCATTTAGGTAGATCCACTTCCAGAAATCAAGACCAAGGTAGTATGGTAGTCAGCAGAAAATAAAAAATTGATGTACATAACTACAATGAAGAGAAAAAGAAACGAGTCATTTTAAACAGAAGAGAAGATACTGTTACAGAGTGTATACTTACAGAGTATTATGATGAGGAATAATTGCACTAATTTATTGGAAGTAAAGTTTAAAATTAACATTGTGGAAAACACTCCTGCTGGTGGTAATGTCATTTTTAAAGATGTTTAAAACTAGTACTAGGAAAGAACTAGTATGCATGCATACTAAGGAATGCAACTCTTTATTACCTTGTGATCTAATTTTCAATTGCCTGTCTCACAGATTCTATAATCAAAAGTTGTTACCTAATCTAATAATCAGAATTTTATTCCATCAGAAGTACAAACTTAATAATGAAATTGTATTACTGCATAAATACTGCTACATTTCAAAATCAGATTCTGTGTTATATGGAAATATCATCAGTGAAACCAGCCTGATAACCTAGCTCTTCATGGCTAAGGAAGATTAGCCCAGCTCACTCTTTCTGTATTTATTCTTTTCCTTTCTATACAAACTCTGATTTAAAAAAGAAACTACCCAGGAGGTATCCAATGTTAGTTCCACATACTGAGGTTGTGGCTAACCAGCAATCTTTCATTAAGCTAAATAAGGGCTACTAAACCCAAAATTTTATTAGTGCTAGGCAATACTCACAAGGTTCTTAAAAAATAAAAACTTTCAGTTGGCCAAACATTTTTAAACACCTTTATCAATACACCAACATAATCTAGAGAATGCTGTAGCATTTTGTAGCCATCCTGAAAAAGAAGATATATGAACTCTAAAGGAGAAAAGGGTTCGAAAAAATAACAAACCAAAGAAGTTAAACATTCCAGGACTTATCCTGAGTACTATCTATCAGTTGATTTTGAATTACATAAGTTCAGGATAATACCAGAATATTTTGAAACAAGCCTGAAATTCTACGTGCCTGCTTTTCGTTTGCAGATGGCCCAAATAAAACTGCTTCTAGATGTAAAAGGATAGTTGTTCTTCATTTCCAAAATGAAACTACAACTCTATAAGGTTTAAGAGGTGATAGTTTGTATCACACCTCTAATTCAAACATTTTTCAAGTGTTTATGCTACCAAAATGAAAATATTTTCAGAGGTTTTAATACAGCAGGGTGAAAAGAAAAGCTAAAACCAGAAAATGATCTTTTGATTCAGAAGTTGGCATTTGAAAATACTGACACAAACTAACCTACAGAATTTGAAGACAAAGGTACCACCCCCCTGACCCATTTCTGAAACTGTCAGGAGTTAGATTATTAACTACTAATATAGACGATACATTTTTTAAACAAAAAGTACAGAATTAAGTTAGAACATTTCTGAGGTGGAAATTATGGATTTGTAGAATCAACTACTTTTCCTGCAGGATGAAAGCAAGTGATGGAATAATCACTAAAAGAACACATGAAAATTTCCCATGCTTTATCATAGCAAAAATAACCAACTATATATACACCAAAATAATTGCAAGGGTTTTTTTCTTTCTGCTATTGTAATTTTTTTACTTTCCTCCTTGTATTCTCTTTTTACTCAGCCTAGAAATTAACACACCAAGAGTGCACATTACCTTACACACATCTCATTTACATGAAGGCAGTATATAGAAGAGAACTATTTAATTTTGAAGGGACTTACAGTGATTGTCAACTCCTTGAGCACTTTAGGGCTGACTAAAAGTTAAAGCATGTTGTTAAGGAAACTGTCTAACTGCCTCTGACAGGCTAAATGGCTTGGGCACAATCAACTGTCCAGGAAGCCTGTTCCAGAGTTTGACCATCCCCCTGGTAATGAAATGCTTCCTAATATTCAATCTGAACTTTTTCTAATGGGCATAGTTTCGAATTATACCCAAGCATCCTGTCACTGGATCTCAGGGAGAAGAGATCACCACCTTGCGCTCCACTTCCCCTCCCCAGAAAGCTGCAGAGTGACAAGATCATCCCTCAGCTTCCTTTTCTTTAAACTAGACAAACCCAGAGTTCTCAGCTGCTCTTTATAGGGCATTCCTTCCAGTCCTTTCACCAGTTTTGTTGTCTTCCTCAAGTACCCAAAAATCTGTCTTCAGCTGTGGGGCCCAGAGCTACAAAGAGTAGTCAAGTTGAGGCCTCATCAGCACTTCTGTTGACCAGTTGGTCATGCTATGCTGGTGCATCTCAGGATTGGGTTTGCCCTCTTGGCTGCCAAGGCACCCTGCTGGCTCCTTTTGAGCCTGCTGCCAAACAACACCCCCAGATATGCCTTTCTGCAGGGCTGCTCTCCAGATACTCCTCTTCTAACTTTTACTTGTGCCCAGCATTATTCCATCCTAGGTACAGAAAATTGTTAAATTTCACCTCACCAATCACAGCCCAGTGCTGCAATCTGTCTAGATCCCACTACAATGCAGCTTGTCCCAAACAACACCTCCCACTGTGGTATTGTTGGTATCAAACTTGCTAATGTTGCACTTGACTCCTACATCCAGATCACTCATAAATATATTGAAGAGAATTGGCCATAGAATTGACCCCTGAGGAGCACCACTGGTAACCTGTCGCCAGCCAGATGTGGCCCCATTCACCACAACCCTTTGAGCCCTGCTCTTCAGGTAATTCTTCACTGAAGCACATCTTGAACCCACTCATCCCACAGTTGAACAACTTGTCCAGAAGGAGCCTGGGAAGGACAATAGCAAAAGCCTTCCTAAAATCCAGGAAAAATACATCCACCACCTTCCCTTCATCCACTGGGCAAGAGACCTTATCATAGAAGGATATCAAACAAGTTAAACAGGACTTTCCCTTTGTGAATCTGTGTTGACTGTGCCTGATGAATGCATTGACCTTTAAATGCCTTTCAGTAGTACACAGTATAATCTTCTTCACATTTTTTTCAGGAACTGACATTAGAATAACAGGACTGTAGGTTCCTGGGTCTTCCTTCACATCCTTTTTGTAAATTAGAATAACACTGGCCAGCTTCCAGTCAGCAAGGACCTCCCCAGACTCCCATGACCTTTGCTAGATAATCAAAAGGGGTCCTGCCATAACATCCACTAGCCCCTTCAGTACTCTATGGTTTAATTTATTTAAACTGGGGGAGACGCTACAGTTCCATCAAAATAAAAACACATTATATTTAAAGGAAAAATCAAACACTTTAGTATATTCAAAACCCCTTAAAGGTGTATTTGCAGATGGTTCCCATAAGAGGAGCCACTAGCAGATGAGGAGACAGAATTCAGAACAGTCTTGATAAATAAAACCATTTTGGGAAAAAATCGGCAAACATAAACTTTCACTACACTGTAAAAATACTCACCTACAAAAATACGGGACTGAAAAACGTGGTCTGTTCTGCAGAAAATGAAATTGTGGGTTTCATTGAATCACAAATAAAGTGTGAGACAATATTACCATTGCAAAAAGTACCATACAATAATGCAGGGAGTTTGACTTGGGTAGCACTTGGGTAATTGTTATATTTCAGTATATGCTAGCAAATTCTCAGCTGAAATACTGCCTTGCTTTGGACACTGAACTTCAAGAAATATCTGGAACCCTTGGAGAAAACAGAATTAGACCAACAATTATAAAACTAATCTCGTTTCTGGAAAACATGATGCATGAAGAAAGTTTGAAGGGATTGAGGCTGTGTAAAAAGAGAATGAGAGAAGAGCACATACGACAGATATGACTGTAGCCTTCAAATACATAACAGGTAACCATAAAGACTAACGGAAAGTTTTTCTTCATTTCCACATCAGGCTGAAAGATGCAGACAGGGTATTTTGACTAATGGGGAAAAAATTTCCTAATGATAAGCATCAGAAAAGACTTTAGCTGTAAAATTATGTTATTAATAGTTGATCCAAGTCTGGATAGGGAAGCAGAAAACTCCAGTCTTCCAGTCCACACTTTTGAACTTCTTAGTGAGTAAAAAGAGTTGCATAAACACTAATAACCAAGTCTAAAATGAAGGGATCATAACACTTTGCAGATGCTAGGGGCAAAGTGCTGTCATTTCTCCAGCTATGGCTTAGCACACAGCTGCAGTCAGTTTTGCAGAGCACTATTCATATAGCTGGGGAACAGGAAATACAGTGGAGCTGTGGTACCAAATAGTTACAAGGAGAAGTGCTACCAAAGTACTTTCTGGAGTGGGAATTCTGTTTTCTCCTCACCCACACAGTACCATCTATGTTCTGGTACCATTTAATGACAATAATTGATCTTACTGCCTGATCTACCAAATGCCTTGGCCTTTTCTATCCCCTACATTCACAACAGTCTTTATACACTCTTTAGCTTCTCCTTCAGTACCTTGGGGTCCGGCATCTATAATGCCAGTACCACATGCCCCTCCTTATTAGCTTCACCTGAAGCTCATAGGCTATAGCCATACCAGAAAATTAAATGGTGCCAGTTTAATCTGCAAACACATTCTGGCACTGAAATTCAACAGCCAAATTTTTCGTGTTATTAAACAGTTAAAAAAAACCTCAAAACAACTTTGGTCAGCTAACCTTCTCTCCCAAACAACTCAGGCAAAATTTGGGCCAAATAACATCCCCAAAAGGCAATGTCATACCACACTCTGTGCCCAGGAAGCAAAAAGAGCTTAATGGTGAGGGTGTGGGCATCTCATTTCAACTGGTCTCAGTGTCAGAGAGCAATGTGAGGCACATTTAATGTACTCCTACAGCTACACCCATTGTCCTGTGAGGCCTCAAGTAAGAAAATCATTATTAATGGCAGCTAGAATATAAACTGTTGCGCTCGACAACTGTGAATAAACAGACACAAATAGCACATTTTATCCTGAAGAGTGGACTCTTCAAGATGAAATAATTATTTTAATTCCCACTGCAGACCCTAGTTCCCACCATAAAAGGAGGAAAAATTCACTAGTTGCATCTCTGTCTTGGACAGTTAGGAACACTCTACTCATACAAATGGTGTCTAGATGATGCAATTACTCCAATCTAAGTAAAAATTACATCTTCATAGCCATAAGAATGCAAAACACATATAGGAAAACAACTCATCCAGTTCACTCAATGAATGATAGACACTTAAAAAAACAAAAAAAGAAAATGTAGTTTTAGACTGTGAAGGCCTGATTTGAACAACAAAGCCCAAGATATTCCAGTTAAAACTGGTGTTTCATGAACACAATTATACCTCTTATTTTAAGAAATTAAGGAAGTTAAAGGTGAAATGGTAATGCTTACTCCAAGTTTCCTTAGGAATTTGTTACTTTAAGTCAAATGCTTTACTTCACATAAGGTTTCTTGTGTTGAATTGTAGTACAACTGTTTACTCAAGTGGCAGCAGCATACTTTGTGAAAAATTAAATGGACATTTATCAAAGGTGAGTTGACAGGTTTAAATGTTAAATGTAAGCACTGTAAGACAAGTACAAATAGTTTCTACCTGGAGGTTACATATCTAAATCACTGGATAGATATTTTAATTAACTTCTACACAATGAAGAATGTTTGCTTTCTGAATTATTGAGCAACATTTCCTGAGAGAGGAAGATACAAAATGTCATGCAATATATTTTTAAGTAGAGCTAACATATAATGAAAACTTGAAAATCCTTCTTCCTATACAGCACAGGCAAGAAAGGGATGAATACTGTTTAGAAATAGAAATGTTAGAGTCAAGATTTAAAGTTAAAATAAATGAGAAACTTGAGAGAGTTATGCCAGAGAGAGGCATAATACATAGATAGAGGGGGTTTCATTACTATATCACATTTTACTCTTAGCCCACTGGATTATGATCTAATAACACAAACATGTAGCTACCTCAGGTTCTGAGGTGATTTTGAGAAAGCCTAAAAAATAAAGATATGCAATAGTCAGTGGTAAACTTAAAGAAACTGCATCTCTGGTGGGGAAAAATAGTTATATATATATATATATATATAATAGTTACATATACATTTCTGTTGTTTCTTAAACCCATCTAGTCTTCTTGCCCTACTGACAGTAACTCCTAAGGTAAAAAGCTGGATAACAGAAGCAAGCTGCAAACCCACAGGAGCACACTGCTAAGTGCTTTATCATCAACCCTTCACCTTTCAAACCACTGAAGCATTTGGATGTTTAAAATGCTAATAAAAACTAAAATGTTTTACTCACAGTTAAAACCAGGTTCAATAGTTTTTCCAGCTTCAAGACTGTTTATTGTAATCTGAAAGATGATGTGCAGCAGCAGAAATGATAGACTGGTGAAGCACAGAGATTTTAATAATCGTCCTGTATGCCCTAAAAGATAAAGTATACATACATATAATTGGTGAATTTCCAAACATTACTTAAAGGTTTTCAGTTTAAAACCAGTAAACACATCTTGATGAAGCATATTTCTACAAGTCAGTTCTACATTAATCATGATTGTCCCTCCTGGTCAAAATTATAGCAAAAGTCATACTTAAATTATAGTGGGTTTGAGTATACTTTACTCACAAACAGCAATGACTGCTACTACCAATAGTGTCTTTGAGTACACTTTAATCACAACAGCAATGACTGCTGTTACCAATATTTTGGGTGTTTCTCAAGTTTCCAGACAGCAATTTTAGCTCAATAATATTAACAACATCATAATGTTTATCACCACATTACCTGGTACGAAGACAAAATATGAATGATACTTCTACTTTTGAGAAAATAAAATCTGTTAATCTAATTACACTTTACAAAACAAATTACATGGGAGGGGGATTAACAACACACAAACCTCAGTTTGGCTCAGGAGTATAGACATTTTTTCATTGAATGTTTTGCTTTGTGCCGACTGCCCTCTTTATCTTCCTTCAGAAGTTTTGAAAATAATTTTCAGTATACACTGAAGAATCCTGTGCCAGACACATTTGGTCATAGTTTCTCTATGATTTGTTGGATACATATTCAAAAGCTAATAGAAAATGTTTGATGAAGATTTAGAAATGCCTTATAAATCCTCTAGGAAACACTCAGCTTAATCATAGGCAGCCAAACTTGCAAGGTATGAATAAATAAATTATTAGTATTTCAGGAAATATGCATCTTCAAGACAAAGTTGAATTGCTGATAAAAGACAATATTAAATATCACCCTACCTAACCTATCTGCAGTAAAAAGTCTATCTCCGAAGTATTTTATACTAGATTTTACAGCACCTGCTTCGTACATTTAAGGGTAATTTTTTAATTTATGGATTAAAAACCAGCAGTGTTGGAATTCTTACCCAAGGCTATAAGTAAAGCTAGGGTTTTGGAGGGCAAAACTATCAGAGTATACCTGTGAAATGTCCACTCTAAATGAAGCCTGTTTTCTTCATACTTATTTTGCAAGTGTCTGATATGAGCAACTACTAGAAAGAACATGATGGTTCACATTCTGTATCTAGCCAATAAATCAGCTTCTTCCTTTATATTTGTTATAGTTCAAGCATGTCTTCAATGGCCTGAAGGGTAGTTTATAAAGCAAAGAATCAGATAAACACAATTCAACAATTTCAGAAAGTTGTAGACTATCTCATTCCATCAGACTCAAAACTTTTATTATATGATCACTATCTTGACTGCAAATTTTGAATACCAAATACCTTTAATAAACTTCTCTTTTTTTAATAGAGTAAACAGATCAAACAAATTTAAAAATGGTAAGAATGAGCCCATGAGTTTCTGCAATCTGAAAAGGAAGATACATTCAGTAGATATGTGTCTTGTATGACCTATTCACTAGTCATCAGAGTCCACACAGAAAGAAGACAACCTGGGTGGCAGAGCATTACACTAAAAAGACTGGATATTAAATTCTTTTTCTGCAGAAGCTGGCTTAGTGTCCTGGCTTAGGACAATTTCTAAGTCCTGTAAAAGCATAAATAACTAAATAGGTCTTATTATCAAAAACATTAGAAGAATGAATATATGACAAGCTACATGTTATTAAATAATATGTCAGAAGTGATGTCATATCTAATGCAATCCAAGGACTGCTATATTTTACAATTTTTTGCAAATTTCAATATTTGATGGTTTGCTCCTTCATTACTAGATCCCATGCTCATGGTATTACAAGAGATGTATGTTCAGAACACAACTGAACTAAAAAATTACCTATCTCAAAGCTGAGGACAAACAGTTTGAGAACACAAATTTCATGGTCTTTACATCTGTGTCAAAAATGTACAGATCTTAAAGTCAGTTTGGCGACTTATGAAGTTCTGAGTCACAAATTCTCCTCAGTGCTCAGGAGTTAACAATTTGATAGATATCAAGCACTGAATTTTTCATAGAGGTGGATTTGAATTTTTTGATAGAATTCCCTGAGTCAGTGTTCAAAGGAGAAAAACTGCAATACAGTTAGTCAATGCACATTCAATTCCCAAACTTTGTGCTTCCACATAAAGAAATAAAACTTCTGAAAACCTTGGGTACATCTTTCACTATTTCAACTGTCATACCTCCCCAAAATATATTTCAGTTTTAGACTTAATTTTTTTAAATTTGAAAACAAACACATTTGAATTTGGATTGAACAAAGCATTTCTTTAAAAAAGTCTTAACTTTTGCAACTGTACTCCTTTTAAGAAATGTAGGAAATGCTGAAAACGTATTTCTTGAAATATTGAAATGTTGAAAAAAGGTCTCCTTCACAAAGTAGGGAAAATTTTAAAAGACTATAAATACTCATCATAATAAATAGTCTCTCAGTTTACTGGTAAATATGGCAGGGTAAACACACAGCTGGAAGGCAGCTAGTTATGTTCAGTGCAGGTTACAGCATTCCTCAAGGGCTATTCCCTTCATGGCTATCAATGGGACAGGATCACCACCAGATCCTACCTGACCCACATTCATCTGTGCCTGCAGAAAGTAGACACATAAAGTATCTGAAGAAAAGTAAGAAATACTAAGTTTTGGAGAGTTATCAGCAACATGGGAGAAATGGGAATGCTAAACTTGGTGAACTGGATATATAATTTATGCCAAGGAAGAAGTGACTGATTTGGATAAGAGATGAGTTTCAGGGTTTGGATAAAAGACTATATTTTTACTTACATTTTTCTCTTTCTCCTGTAAACTTAGTTCTAAATGACGCAAATTAAAAATTACCTGTATGCATACAGAACTGAGAGTGAGAAAAGAGACAGCTAAAATTAAACTCCTGAAAAAAACCAGAGCTTCTCATGATGAGGAAGAAAGATTTTTGTCATCCTTCTTTGATTTGTATTTATTCTAATTCAGTCATAATGTTAAATTCTTTTTTATACTTACAAAATATTAACTCATAATGTTACAATTCACTTGCTAAAACATACCTTAACTGTTCAGTTGCCCTAACGTGAAAGTCCCTGAGGACATGAATGGAAGCTGACTGTCACATAGAGAAGGAAATATATATTGTTCAGAAACCTGCGCGGACAGAAAAGATGTGCAAGAGATCATTGCCCCAGCCAACATCAAAAGTCACAATATACTGATTCCTTCATTTCTGTCTTAGATGTATAGATTTGTCTATGCCCATCAAGACTAAAATAAGAAAAATCTCATGGCAAATCATCTCAGTTTGTAGCTTGAATGCTTGGTTCTGATTTTACTCTGCCACTAGCTTCAGCAAAACGTGGAGGATGGAAAAGACAGAGCAGATTTGTCTCAGAACTGGCCTGAAGGACTAAGAAAAGTGGGTTTGCTTTCAGGTGCCACTTCAGGTGTCATTCCTAATGGCACCAGTGGGAACAAAACTTGGCATGTGGCTTTAGAAATGTACTCATGTCTCAGAAACACACAGGGAGGTTACTCCAGCCTCTTTGTCCCTTCAGAAAACTCCTGGCAAAGGGCTTTCTCCCCTCTGATCAAGTCTGCAGAAAGCCAGACGAGATGCAAACGCTTCATTACCCTCTTTCTCTTCAGCTCAGGTGCAACATTAAACTGGTCTCAAGAGGGCCAAAAGCTTTTCACATGTGGCAGAGGAATCCATTTCTTATTTTTCAAAGGTAATCCAGCCAAGAGCCAGATTAGTAATGGTATGTACCCCCCAGCCACAGGCATGAAACCTCAGTACCACTAACTATTTTAATGTGTTTTGTAGGACTGCTGTCTCCAACGCACACATGCACCTCTTGACTGCCTACATCATGATTGTACACAAAGGTGGAGCCTGCTGCTCACATCATTTCCATCAATGATGAAACGATGAAAAACAGTACATTCATGATTGGAGAAGCAGTCCTGTGATCTTTTCTGCTACTCCTTTCCCTAAAACAGCAAGAGTATGACAGAATTTAATTTTTTTGTACACTTGGAACTTCCTCAGAGCTTTTACCAAAAGGATGTGCTAATAGGACATGGAATAACTGAATGGCCAATTGTCACTGAGACCTCCTTTAAAATCAAATATATTAGCTCTTACAATATAATCTGACCATGAGCCTTGGTCTATTACAAAGATCACACCATACCATACCATACCAAATCTTCAGTTGCTTGCAAGGTGCATTTTCATTCCACACTACTTTTTTTCTCATTTGGATCTATTTATTTGTCTCCAACAAAGTTAATAATACTGCTAACCATTTATCCTGATTTTTTAATAAGTAGTACCAAGTATCTATATGCAAAGGTGATAAATTCAAAGGGTCAGTATCCATTCTGCATATCACAATAATATCAGGAAAGGGAAACTTGAGGAGGAAAATAATTTCTAAAAATTAATTGAAGACTGTTTAGTATTCCAACAGTGTAATTCCATCATCACCATCATATGTATGCTGAATGACTTCACCTAAAGATTTAAGTTTTTGGATGTCTTATTCAAAGTTTTTATTACTTTGCACAGGGATTTTTTTAAAATGTAACCTTAAGGTTGTATTTTCTGACATAAGTTGGGTTTGGGACAAATCTAACATCTCTTTTAGCCTAATACTGTATTCCAAACAGTTGCAATACTCTTCTTCAATAGTTATGCTTGGGAATTTTTTTACACATCACTTTTTATTCATATCACAGTAGATGAAATACCAAAGCACAAGTCATTTTTCACATAACCTTTGATAGCATACAGTGAGTGATAAATATTAATGTGCATTTATCTCCTGAACTAGTGTCACTTCAGTTAATAATGATACTCTATTACAGCCATTGAGGATTTTTTTTTTTAATAAACCTCTTCATCAGTAAGTGACAAACATAAAAGTAAAGAGCTCTGCGGGCAAGGCTTGGTTGCAATAAACTTCTGCAGCACAGAATGAGTCAGTCCCACAGACTTTGTTTTAGCTAGAATTTTAAAATCTTAACTTCCTGACATTCCATCAGGGTCCAGAGACCTTAATCTCTTGCTCCATGGTTCCAAATAAGAGTCTGTCAACATAACCTGTACTGTAGCTTGGGGCACCTTGGGATGGGAAGTTAAGATAAAAATTAATTAAAAATACACGTCCTTTGTAAAAATCTGGAAGTTTGGGGGTCATCTGATCTGCAAAGAAAGAGAAAAAAAAAAAGGAAACAGAATTTCCCATATAAAAGAAATCCCACCTTTGGTCAGCTCTGTTTTAAGTGCCTCAAGATATCGCAACTAACGTTAACTGACATAACTTACTGACATAAATGCAAGAAAAGAGTTCCAATTTGAAGCTGGTTTTAGCCAAAGGTTCAGAGGTGATAGAGTTGGTTCCAGACAATAATCAGAAAAACATCATCACTGAGTCCACAATAAACATCAGCCACTTTGGCCACAAGTGTTAAATGTAGATTCACACAGTTAGACATATACTCAGGGGAAAGTTTATAAGCATGAAATAAACACTGATATGTCCCTCTTCCATTTGACAGGAAAACTTTGTATTTCAGTGTGGGCATTCAGCAACACTGAAGAATAAGGGCCAGTCCCCTTTCCTGAATTCATCAGTACTATTGTACACTAATGGACACTTAACTCAGCAGGACAGGTCCTGATGACCACGGAAGATGAAGAAAGGACTCAAATGAGTTCTAAATTCAGTTGATATTTCCAGACGACTACAGGGTTATGTCGGAAAGGCACAAAGCAATTTAGCTCTGTCCAAGAAAGCACTTAAACACATGCATATCTTTGAGCATATGCACAGGGACTGAAGAGCTTTCAGTGATGCATAAAATGTTCATAAAATAAGGCTTACTTCTTCACTGCTAGGGTATTAATACTTGATGTGACCAATCTTAAAGCACACAGCCTGCAAATCAGCGGAAGTCAAATCTCTTCAGATACTTCTACACCATATATTGTTCAAATCAATGCTCTGCAGAGGCTAATTTTCTCTTTTTCTCCTTACAGATACAATGTGTAATTATGTACAAATGGGGAGGCATAATCTAATTGTTTTCAATGCCTCTCTTCCCCATGCACTTTTGGAGGCGCAGAGAGAGCGTGCCCCCCAGTTTCAGAACTGTAAGAACAATGCTAAATATTTGCTAGTGCCAGTTATACATACTATGAAACAACCTTTCCTAGATGTAAAATACCAATAGTTCTGTGTGCACAGTATAGCTATGCTTAGAGGTTTGGCCTCTTGAGTGCTGAAACATAATGGGACAAAGCTATGAACAAGGGATAGAGGAAGGCAATTATTTGTAAGGAGTATTCTAAGAATAAAATTTGATAATGGTGTGCCTTGTACACTGTATATTGTGCAATGTCAAGGCATTGATCTGCCAAGTAAAGTAACTGCATATCAGCTCCTATTCACTAAATCTTACATGAACATCTTAAGTAGACTCAAAAAAGATAATGTTTAAATCATACTGCCAGGAATTATTTTAATGGTTAAAATGCTGCCACCCTTCTACTGCACAGTAAGCATATTCATCAGTACATCTATATTTAGCTTAATAGAAAATGCATTAATATTTTTCCCCCCAAAGAGTATATCTTGTATTTCAAAATCATCTTCTATTCAGAGGACCTGAGCTTACTAAAGCCTTAAAAGTGGACAGACATCATCACTGCAAAAATACAAAACCACTTGGTTTACTCACTGGATTTCCAGCAGCAAGACAAAAATAGAGAGCAATTACTAATTCCATGGTCTGTTCTGTACCCACCCAGGCCCAAACCTGAAAATGTGTATCCACAAACAAGAGCTCAAGACTTCGTGGTATTATTTTTAGTTATGTTTAAATCTCTGTGCTTAAGGAGCCACATTGAAAGCCAGAACATATCAGTTTTAGATTCAGAATTTCAAGAAAGATTTCCCAATATTTGAAATTTTGTCCATGTTTTCCTGAATGTCTCACCTATTCCCACGTGTAGTAGTCAAATGTCACAATCCAAAACTGTGACCAATAGAAAAACTTTCTAAAATATTTACAAAAAAGCCATAATTCCTTAATTTCAAGCAACTCTTTGTACTATAATGTATTCCTTTGCATTTCAAATTATATTATCTCTCAGATGATAGACCAATGAGAATTTGTAACAGTTTGTCACAAAATATGTCATTACCTGAAAATTATACATTACTTTTAAAAGCAGAGTAAGATACATTGTTCCAGGCTGTGTAACTGCACAAAAAAATGCACATTCATTTATACTCTTTTATACACTTATTTATTTCCTTATATTTCTCTTTCTGCTTCGCTCTCTTTTTAAAATACTACAGCACTCTAGGAAGGAAAAAAAGTCAGTCTAGAGATAGACACTTACTTTGCAGGAGTGCCAACCAGACTTGGGTAAACACAGTGAAAAATTCTATGTGTAATTAAAAAAAAATTATTTAGAAATGAAAACATAAAAAGTGCTGCATAGCGTAAAAAATATCTCCTTACTCCAGTTTCTTGCAGGATTTCCTGTTTTTCCTAGAAGTTTTCATGCCCAGAATACTACTAAAACTGAACTATATCCTCTGCATCAATAGACAATGCCATCGTTCAAGTTAGTCATAATCTCTGACTTGCAAGTTTACACAGGCAATTTACCAATTTTGTTAACAAAATATTTTGTCAGACAAGACTCAGAACTCAACTGCTCACTTTTTTTCCAGATAATACTCATAAGCTTTCAAAGCAAATAACAGCTACTTGATGTCTGCTTCATAATTTGACAGGTGGCTGTACCAAGCTAAACACAGGAAATAAACATCATCTCAGATACTAGTGCATATGAACACTGAGCAATTTTAAGCCAGAACTGCTCTTTTACAAGAAGGTTTGAGGCTGTTAATACAGAGTTACATTTACTTCCCTTGAGGAGACAGACTCTCCATGTTTGTCACTAAAAGATAATATTTATTTTTAATTCAAATAATTCAGTCATTATTGTCTGTTAGAAGCAGTGCTTGCAACTTACTTTCTTCATTTCCGTCACAGTCGTAAAGAGCAGGTAACTATCCAGTACTAATTCCTTCAATAACAGAGAGTTCAAGAAACTGCCAAGTAATGGGAGATGAGAGCAGGTCGTGTGCTAGTGCTGAACCATATTTTCAAAAAATCTTTGCTTACTAGGAGGTGAATAATTTTCTCCCTTGAATACTTACCCACATGTGTTCACAAGCAGTAAACAAATGTGATGCAGGGTAGAGCGAGAGAGGAAGGATAAAAGACAATGTAAATAGGACTAATACAGCTATGGCAAAACCAAACCCTGCACCATGATGTTTTCACAAGGGAGTAAGTGTGCATAAGTACGTGTACTGAACTTGCAGTAGAAGCTGTGGTATGAATTTCTACCTTTGGCAAAACTTTTCCCAGAAGTTCTAGAGGCTGCTTCAGCTCAGACAGAGGTGCTGCAAAGAGTTTAACCTCTTTTCAAAGAGTTTGCACCAGTACCACAAGCACACATAAAGCAGCTCATGACCCAGTTGAAGAGCCCCTGAGTCAAAATGCATTAGCATTTCAACTTCAACTTTGCATTTCAAAAATGTTAAGCCCTCCTGCTAACACAGAGCTGAAGTAAGATATGCAAGGGCATAGTTTCATTCCCTCCCTTTACCAGAAGTGCTTAAGGGAAGTAGAAAGACAAGATGGAAAAGCAAATTACTTGTGGAAATAATTTTGTTCTAAAAGTTTCCTGGTGTTTGAAGAACATACTGTGATACCCATATGCCACATGGCCATACTTCTCTCTGAAAAAAATAATATCACTTTCAAAATCCATGTTCCAGAGGGCAGATGGAAGAGGACCAGAGAGATTTCTATAAACATTAGTAGCATCCTTTCACTGAAATCAGGTGGTTTTCTAAGGAAATTAAAATACCAAATTCCCAAGAGTCTATGTTGCATATTCTGTAAAATTCTGTAGAGAAATAGGTTATAGGAAGTAAAAGAAGAACAAACCAATAAATTTGACTTCCATGCTTGGCAAATTGGTAAAAACTATAACACAGATGAGAATTAGACAGTCAGGTAAGAACCATACGCTGAGGTGTCCAGGTAGTTACCACAGAAAATGGTCATGGCATCAGATCTTTGAAATCTTAATGGAAACCAGAGGAAATTTTAGAAGGATATTTTAGATGATGCAGGAAACTTAGTTTTCAATAAACTTCTGGCAAGTATTTCAGAAGAACAAACTTCTGTCAAAGGATTTACAGGAAATAATCTGTCATGGGAATGGAGGATATGCCATCTTGGGACATACCAGTTTTGGCTGACGGTACCTTTTGATTTGTCTTCCAGGCCAGTTGCAACGGGTTCAGAACAAAAATACTTTTTTCCCCCATAACGATGACAGAATTAATCTTTTTTGTTACATTCTGCGTAGTACTCATATTATGTGTGTAATCAAATGGATCTAGATGTACTGCTTTTGGCTGGGATAGTCAGTTTTCTTCATAGTAGACAGCACAGGTTTTGGATTTGAGCTGAAAACAGTGTAGATAACACGAGGATGTTTTCAATATCGCTGAGCAGTGCTTACACAGAGTCAAGGCCTTTTCTACTTCTAATCCCACCCCACCAGCGAGGAGACTGGGAGTTCACAAGGAGTTGGGAGGTGACACAGCTGTGACAGCTGACCCCATCTTACCAAAGGGACATTCCACACCATATGGTGTCATGCTCAGCATATGGAGCTGGGGGAAAAGAAAGAGGATGTCTGGAGTTATGGTGTTTCTGCTCACATCACAGTTACATGTGATGGAGTCCTGCTTTTCTGAAGGTGACTGAACACCTGCCTGGCCATGGGAAGTGGTGAATGAATACCTTGTTTTGCTTTGCTTGTGTGTGTAGCTTTTGCTTTACCTTTGAAACTGTCTTTATCTCAACACACAAGTTTTCTCACTTTTACTCTTCTTTCTCCCCCATGCCACTATGGGGAAGAGAGTGAGTGGCTGTGTTGGGCCTAGCTGACTACCAGGTTAAAACATGACAGTAGTCTATAAAGTTACATAAAATCTGGACCAAAAGGAACTCATCTATGGTTAGAAAAACACTAGATTTCTTCAGGAGAAGAAATCACAGCATTGTTCAATGTTTCATAAAAGGTTTACACTAAGGAAGAGTAGTGCTCTGTGAAATACTGAACTTCTAAAGACATCACCAGTGTTTTCTTTCAAATGGTATGCAAAAGCCATTCATTGGAACATCCTGCAAACCAAGCAGAGAACATCAACTACGTTTGTATTTTCACTATTATATCAACTTCATGTATGCATACACAACAGTTCTCCCTTCTTAATCTTTCTGTATGTAAAAACATAGCTTTAATATTGCCTATCATGTTCTAGGTAAATCAGACAAAGGAATTTTGCACAAATAATCCATTATATTCAACTCCAAAATGTTTACTATAAAGTTTCCCTGATAAGCTTACAGGTCAAAACCAGAGATGAACCATCACATTTCAGTATGAAAATACCTATTATATTTTTTGGACAATAATAGCAGAGAGAATCAAACAGTTAATTTTTCACCCAACTACTGTGTTTCACATAATGGAAAAAGGTGGGCAACATTTTAGAAAGCCAAGTTCGTGATAGGAAGCTATCTTTCAGCTAAGTGTACAGTTGGATAATAAAAGAACAGTGATTCTCTTCCTTCCTGGGATGGTTGCTACTGTGGGCCAGGCATTTGGTGGCAACAGTCCACACATTTAAAGGCTAAAAGATAAAATCCATACCAGGTAACAACATTCTGAAATCTTAAACTGCTTTTGTGAAAAATATGAATAGTTGATACTATGAATACAGGTAAGGAAAGATAAAGGGTTGTGCACTAAAACACAAATCTTGCAGGAATAAATTTACTGACTTTTTAAATTATCTCAATTTAACAAGCCCAAGACTAGAAGGGAGAACATTTCCCTTTGAATTTTCAGAATTATTTTTAAGCAGGTGGAAAAAAATCATTTTCTGAGGGCATGAAAGCTCATGAGAAGGAAACTAAAAAGACTGACATGTCAACAGGAAAAAAATCAACAAACCAACAGTGGAACTGACTAATAAGGTGGAGTATCCATTATCCTACAGCACACTGTTAAAATACTAGAAACTGTGAACATAAAAGAAGCTAAGAATGTCTGTATCTACACTTGTACAAACCAAAAGACCATTCTCATCAGTAGCAGCCGTAAACAGTTGTCTAGGGGAAGCAAACAAGAAGATTAATACTCCCTCTAAGTCTCTAATCTTTTTCAGATTGCTGGAACCAGACCTATTTGGTACATTTCTTCTTTGTGAAATTTCCCAGCACTATTCTCAGCCACGTGAATTTTCAGCATACATATGTGTATTGCCACAGGTCAATGGCTCACTGTATCAACAACATCTTTTTGATTGGTCCCAGTTCTCACATTATGAGAAAAAGAATAATTGATCACTATCCATCCTTTCCTCATCACTCATCATTTTGTACCTCTCAATCATACAGTCTTCCACTTGCATCTTCTCTCAGCTGGAGCTCCATCACACTTCTCTGTTTCTCAGATGCTTTAGTTATCCCTGTCAATCTTCTGTGAACTCTTTTCCAATTCTACTACATTCCCTTTAGGGTAGGGTGGCACTACCACTACAAAATACAGACACATTATGGCTTTATACAGCAGTACAATGTTGCATTTCATTCTCCATTTTATTTCTTTATGTTCACATCTATTTTCTCAGTATCTGCTGAGGTTCTGAACTAATGATTCCACAGATGCCTGTATCACAAGCCTTTAACTGCATTCCTAAGAGCCAATGTCAGCTCAATGAGAACTGTTTTATGGGTGATTATTTTTCTTTTAAACTTTACCTTGATATGCACTTGTCCCACAAGAACACAAGTGGGACAAGAACCACTGCATTCACTGACTAAAGGGATCACCATTTTTTTTTCCCTTAGAGATGCAGCTGAATGTATAGAGGTTACCAGATGTATGCCCTTTTAAACGTGTGATATTTATTTCGAAATTCCAACAATCTTCACTACAGGAAATACCCTTCAAAACTCTGTTGTCACATTAGACACTTTCAAAGACTGTAAGCTTTATCTAGTTGCTTCTGAATAAACAAATTGTGTCAAAACACAATTTATCCATTCTAATGAATGGAACCTATAGTAAGACCAGAGGCCTAACAATGAATCAAGTTTCTCATGGACCAGCTTATTTCATACACACACCGAAAACTACGCAAAGGAAAGTACATGAAGTCTCTTAAGATAAATACTTGAGTTCTTCTCTATAGCCCTGTGGGGTTTTATCAAGGTTTTTCAAAATACTTATATTTCTTCATGAAAAATAACCAATTACCAAGCATTCACTGCAAGACATCAGCTAAGTAATGCTCACGTCCAACTAGATCTATATCTGGCATTTTGTCCTCTGGGGTAGACATAAAAGGATCAGTAGTTTCATTCTTTCACGTACAGCAAAAATTATGGGAATCCAGCAGCCAAAAGTAGTAAAACTGCTTCAACACTGAAGCTGAACTTGGCATCGGTGCTCTGCACACATGTAGTTCAATTGTTGTCCAAGCAGCGTCTCAGGATCCAAGAGGCCTCTGCAGTGGTATATGAGACATCGCTGCAATTCAGCTGGGATTTCTCACACATCTGCCTTTCTGGTAGAAGGATTTGGAATCATTCGCTGGACAACAGTAGGGCTGATGGGACAATAACCTCAGACAACTCTTGCAAGAGGCACTAGGGGCTGGAATGGAGAATTGTGCTATCTACACTTCTTTTTTAGATGCTTTTTAGAAAGGGTTGCTGCTGGAGCAATTTTAAATACTTTTCCCTGTGGTAGGAAATCTAAGTGTGCAACTGGAAATGGTACGTAAAATGATGGATTGGAATATATGTACTGCCATGCTTCAAAGGGTGTAGCTTCAGCATTCAGCAGAGAAAGGAAGTGCAACAGAGTAGCTTGCTGTTTTCATGACCTGGATTTTTAGATGGTTAATGATGTTGCCTTTGCAGACAAAACAGCAACAACAAAACAAACAAACAAACAAAACTCACAACCCAATAAAGGGAATATTGAAAGGTATAAAGTGTGGAGATTATGGAGGATATGAAGGGAGAAGGTATTCCTGTGCTTTTTACAACTAGTAAAACTAGTTTCAGTTCTTTGTCATGGAGTGTGAGTTACAAGTCTTGCTTTGGAGAAATGACCAGAAAATGTATCTCTACCATTCTCCAAGATTATACAGGAAGAGAAGCTAAGTATATCTTTAAAGACAATTTAAGTGTTTCTAATCACCCAGAAGGTTATATATACAAGAGTCAGAGATATTATGACACCATAAAATATCAGTTCAAAGCTGCCAAATGCCCAAAAGGTCCCCGTAATCCTGCACTTTGTGCCCTTTGTTGAATGTTGAAGGGCACTAGAGGTTTCAGTCTTCAAAAGACCCTGGCAGCCTAAGCTTGGGTGCACATAATACATATCTCTCCTATCTCTGCAATTCCAAGAAAAAACAATCAAAGAATTATTTTTTATATGTCATACATGGAGATTCAAGTGTGGAAGACAAGAAGAAAACTCTTGTTTGGCTACGTAACTTCTGAATGTCCTCGAAGTCACTGACATCACTGAAATAGTATAGTGCCTAATCTGCAGTTAGCATAATCTCATTATCACTATTATTGTTATAAATATACTGAAAAAAAAATTTTTTTCCTGAAATATATTAATACAATTTTTATGATAAGGAGAGAATGAGAACTTTTCCAATATGAAAGAAATTGAAATATACAACACATTCACTTGTATATAGTTTGGTTTTACTTTTGAACAACCTCAAAAATATTGTTATGAAATAAGAAAAAAGCTTTCTTTTGAAATTTTTATGGAAACAAGAATGGACATATTCAATTTAGCAGTATGCATGTATATACATAGTTGATGGGTCCACACAAAAGAACACAACATATAGTGGTCAGATAAACAGATGTAAAGTAGACAATCTTTTCTCAGCTCACAATACAGTTAATAGTCTTGTATGCTGAGAGGCAACAGTAAACAAAATCCATTTTGTCATCTAAATTCAGTCTTATAACCAAACACTTGTCCTTCAACAGTTCCAGCATGGCATATTTTGTACATTGGGAAAGGAAAGATTTTGCCTAATGTTATACATAATACTTTGCTCCTTGTCTGTTAAGACTTAAGTAGAACTATATATTTTACAAAGAAGCAATTCAGATTCCAACATCATGTGTTACTTAGTATATAACAGAGTGAAGTGTCAGAAAAAAATCATACTTCTGTGAATTCTGTAGGATTATTAGAATTCAAAAAGTGCTTAACTATTAATGAATGGAGAAATGTGTATTTGATGTTATACTCCAGCATCCTAACTAAAACAGTGGAATATAGTTTAAACAAACAAACAAAAAAACAATTTTACACATATATCCTCCTGGTATAAAACATATCTGTATTCAGTACAGAGTCAGTAGCCTAAGCTATTTTCCAGTCAGACAAATTCAGACCTTTTCTTAGTCTACAACATACTAAAAATATTTAATATGAAGTGATGTTCACAAAGTTCGCAAAAGTGGAAGTCTGATTCTATTTTTGATTGCCAATGTTTAATAATTCAGGCTGAAATTCAAGTTGCTAAAGGAACTTTTACAACATTTGGCAAGAAGGAAGAAATGCCACTGTTCAGCTCAAAAAATCAAAAATACAACTATTTAGTTTGAACTTACCAAAGCTTAGGTATTTTCTTTATATTTTTTCCACATGGCAAAGAACTTCCATATTGGCAAATATCGACATTTTCTCACAAAAAAGAAAAAAAAAGCCTGATTTTGTTGCAGCACATATTCTCCTGAATAAATAACAGTTAACCAGGAATTTTTCACAGAAAGTTACAAAATCACAGAAAGAGAAAGGATGTTGGGGAAAAAACCAGCAACAACACACAGCATTAACAAGTAACACCTGAAGTGTTAGTGACACTTTAAAGAAGCACTAAATTGGCTGATTTCATGCAAATGTGGGGTTTGTGTAATAGATGACAGCAAGTGCTGCTACAAAGGTTTCAGGGCCATTTGCTGGGGATAAACCCTGGAGCATATTCAGGGCTTTTTGCCACATGTAAGTGATGCAACCTTGCAAACACGTGCTAAAATAACCATGTTTGTGTTTATACACCACCACGGCAACATTTGATCTCTCTATATAGTGGATAGCTCTCTCTCTGTAATGTATGTCTGAGCGCACTCATGAGTGCAGTTACATTAGCGTGACTTCAGGTTCATGTTGTCCCACACCTAAAAGCTAGGGTATTAAAACCTAAAAAATGCTCCACCTTGGCCTCATTGCAGAAACACTGCACCAGGCGCTCTGGCAGGGAGACACACAACCCCTGCCAGCTGCCCAGCACTGGAGAGGATGGACCAGATCAGCCTGGTCTGCCTCGGCATCCCTCGAGGGGCACGCATGCCCTCCCCTGGAAGCTAGGCTCTGCTCCACTGTCAACATAAGCTGAGTTTTGAGCAGTGCAATATGGATATTTTACTCCCTGACCCTCTGCTGACGCCCAACACAAATACTGGGAGTGAGACAGTCTGCCATGACAGTAGTTGAACAGCTCTCTCGGTTTCTGCTCTCCTCAGACAGAGGGGGAAGGAGTATTCTCCTTTATTATTATACCACGTTTCCTTGTGTATGTCAACTGTTCCTTAGCTACAGAGAACTGTACTCTTTCCAGACAAGCAAAATGAATCTTCAGAAAAGAAGTAAATTTTATTTATTTTTTTTAAAGCATTTTAAAAAGCTCCCAGAAGGAATTAGCATTTTTATTTACAGCCTTGTCTGCTCAAATGTGAACACATTTCTATGTAGCCAACTCATGGTAGCATATCCTAGCCATCTTGTAATTAAATTACTGTGAACATATCAGCAAGACATGATCCCACATATTTAAGTCATTACAGCAAACTTTGGCTTGGATCAAAGTACATTAGTTATTTTATTTACAGCTGAGTCAATCTCCGTTAGGTATGATTAACATTTGGCCTAACTTTTCTCTGTCCTGAAGCTAAAGGAGCCTCCTTTAAAGTTTAATCTTGAACTCATGTTTTTGAGGTTTAAGCAATTACTACAACTCTTTACCTTCACGCTACTATCTTCTTTTGTTTAGTTAAATAAAAAGAAATCTAGTACAAGACAGGTATCAGTTTGCCTGACATATCTTTCCTAGACTGATTTAATACCTAATCACTAACATACAGAGCATAACAGATTAAGGAATATGGTGAAAAGTTCCCATTTGCAGTATTCTGGACATTTTTAGACATGCAAAGATCTTTACAGATACTTTTCTGAGGAATACTGACAACAATTACAGTTGTGTTGCAAGATGTTACAGCAGTGATGCACCTCAACCAGCAATACTCCATGGGATCTTTAAGAAAGCGTAGGTGACTGGGAGAATTGCACTGACAATACCAATCTCATATAGTCACTTTAATTCTCCATAATAATTATTTATGAGTGTTTCAGTGATCACAATTACATGACAGGGTGCTGACAAGCAATTTTTAGCTTCTCCCCACTGCTGCTGATAGTAAGACAATGGTGTCAAATCATATGCAAAAAGGGAGCACGTTACTTCGGGGACAAACAAGCTCATAGGGTGCCCAACAAAAGAATGACTAACCAATCCCCCCTGAAAGAGCTCTTGGGCAAGGCCTCCCACCCACTGACAGTGCTCAGGCATCTTCTCTGGGACATCAGAGCACTCAACTCTCTGTTCATGTTGAATGGCAACTCAACCTCACCTTCTTGCCTTGCTTAAGTGGATTCACATCCCATTATCCAGTGTACCACCATCAGAGGCTGCTGGCTGAGCCTGCCCAGACCTAGGGGTCTGCTCACCTCCAACAGGCATTACACAATGGTCAGATGAACCGCACAGTCCTCCATCACAGCTCTCCTCACTTTCCCATGCCATAACCACTAACCTACCTGCTTTCACTGTCTTTGAACCTACCAGCTTTTGTCCTCAGGGAGCACAGGCTAAGGGACATGAATCTGAATCTTTCTTTGGTTATGGCACTGATACCTGACAACTCAGCCTTGCCAAGTAAAAATGGGAATAGCTCACATATTACGAATTTGAGAAACTTGAGCTTAGCAGGCAGCTGGTTATAGATTTTGAGGAGCCAGTGTTTTTATTTGGACATCTAAAATGACACTTAGGCAGTATTAAGCATCTAATTGCTCTCGGAATTCTATCTCCTCACCCCAAACTCCTTCAGAAAGTTCTTGACCCAGGAGTGATCTTTCACATAGTTCCTTTGCCAGATACACTTATTTATGGGTAGAGCTCTAATAACTCTTCTTTGAATGCATGAGTCCTCAGGTAGCTTAGAAATTTCTAGAGTTGACATCTGGACAAAGACAAGGAATATGAAGGAAGTTATTCCATATTTTGAAAAATATTCAGTAATCTTCATCTACAACCTGTCTCTCAATTACTCCCATTACCCTAAGTATTTCCTAAAGTCTTGCTAGGCCAGTTAGGGAACAGGCAGCTACATGATTAGCATAACCATTCATCCCAGGAACTAGATGATCTTTATGGTCCCTTTCAACTCCAGTCATTATATAATTCAAAAGACCCTCAAATTTAATACTGACTAACAATCCACAAAGCCAAATTCTGACTTCTGAAAATGACTAGCAGCCTTCAGAGACATCTACTGAGGCATCACTGCTCCTCTTTCTAATAAAAATGTGTTTAGGAAAATATATGTCTAGGTCTTCACAAGCATCTACAATAAATATACACAAGATTCCAGTAATCAGAAAAGGTCCCAGATGATTACTCTCCAAAGCATTTAGATTCTGCATTATTAAAAGTTTTAAAAAAAACATAATTCTTCAGTACATCCTTACTATACTGTCTGATCACAAACAGTATAGTGGTTGACGTGCTACCATAACTGTAGGGCTTTCTGCACTCAGAAGGAATCCCAAGTTTCAAGGTCTATGGAAGCACATAAGAGTCTTAGGAAAGATTGTCTAGTGCAAATGTAACAGGTATGTTAAGAGGGTATATTAAGTAATCTGTCAGGGTGCTGTTAAAAATTAGTGATGTTTACAGTTTAAAGAGGGTCTACAAAAGAAGGCTTTGAAAAGATTCAAGGAATGCAGTCATTCACTGCAGAAGTGTATTTCATGTTCAAGGATTGCAAAGACAAGGAGGAAAAACTTCCAATGCACCTGTATGTGTGTGTGCTTACCTCCTCCACCCACCAAATTCCAGCAGAATTAATATAGGAGAAAAAAGGAAAAAACAAACAGTAGGACTCTAAGTCATTTTATGATATGTGAATTAAGTACTAGAAACAAGTTCTGAATAAAAACACAGTATTTAAAGAAAAAAAAAGGAAGGTAAAAACAGATGTGTCATGCAGAAGAAATGGTATGATAAATTAGAAGGACTCTGCTTTTAACCTGGAAATTACAGGCTATTGAATGGAGAAGGGAAACATTCTGGAATTTGTAATATGCTTAAAAGGTCTAAAAACCAGAACAGGTGTTGTCTGCCATCCAAAATTATTTTGAAGAGATGACAGACAATTAAGGGAAACTCTGAGTCATCGTTCAGTGTTGCTTGCTTAACCATACAAAAAGACTGAGACATAACACTACCTTATTTTCTAGAACTCAAATGCTCTTTCTCTTACTGAAATCTATTACTTTCTGAAAGAGGAAACCTCCACGCTCTGTAAAATTTGAATACTGTAAGTGAAACATAAGGCACTGGATTAGGAAATCAGCCAGCCAAACTACACTGAAGGACCTGAATATATTAATTTAAGATTAACAGGCACAGTTATTGAAAAAAAGAACTGTAAAGCTAATTGTGAAGGGTGAACGCTTGAGCTGGTGTGAATCAACATTGCTCCATTGAAGTAAACTCTACTACGCTGCTCAAAGAGGACCAAGAATCGATGCTCTGTTTTACATAAACAAGTATTAGGCAAACATACCCAATTTTCTGCTGAAATTCTACATGCCAGACAGACTGCATTTCTCACCTCCAATTCACGAGTATAAATGAAATGGCTCTGTACAACTTTCTGTTGGTAACATAAAGGCAACATTTGGCAGAAGGAAGACTTCTGCAAATATCCAACGTGGGCTTAAAAATATTGTTGCTTTTCCACTGACAAAACTGATTTATCTTTAGCTACCAGATGGCTCAGGAAAGATGGATGAATTCTGTAATGGAGATGGAATGCCCTATTTTATGTCTGTCTCATTACCATTCTGTATGCTCCTTTTCTCAGAATTCCATTGGATTTTTAAAAGGGGAAAACTTTCACAAAAAACCCTTCTTGTGAAAGTTTTTTAAGGGTTTGTTTGGTTTTATTTACAAGAAAGCATTTCAGTCAGCCTGTCTTTAAATGAATGTCCAGGGCATTCAGATAAGTGAGAAACTAACTACAAAAATACCTTTAAAAGTAAACACCAGATTTGTAACTTTAACAACCTCTTTCCTTTCAGAGTCCTAACAGCCTTGCATTGAGCCTCAAAGGAGGTTAATATTGTCACTGCTTAGAAGAATACCAAAGCACCTGCCCCCACCACGAACACCTTGGAAACCAGGGTCAGGTTTTGAATTGGACAGGTCCCTTTGCAAAATAACTAACATCTCCAGGAGCAAAAATGGCCTAGCTTCTACCACTCATTCTACTAATTTAGAAAATACAAAATCTATAATTATCTTATTTTCCCGTCAGGTAGAAACTACTTATGCTATTAAAAAAAAATGTACAAGCTCCTGCAAACATAAGCAGCAGGAAAGCTGTGCAGGAAACAGGACTTTGAATCTCTCCTCCACGTCATGACCACAATAGACAGGAGAGCACTCTGGAACAGGGGAGTGCAATGGAACAATTGAGACCCTCGTGAGGGCAGCAGGAGAGAAGAAAGGATAACTTTTGTGTGTGCTGCTTGTGAGAACAGGCAGTTGCTCCCAATTAACCTCTTGTTTCCAAGAGCTCAGGCATAGCATCTCTGAAAATCTGTCCTTTGTCACCCACTTTGTGAGTAGCGGAATGCAAGGACAAAACCAAATTGGATACACATTTTTAAAGTAGTTTTGTTCCCAGATATTTACCAACCCTGTTTTTCATTAGATGTACCTTTATTCTTGGCTGCCCGTGTGTGTTTACAAGCTTCCCTTTCATATTTCTTGTAATGTTTATCACAATCAAATAACTACCAGCTTCTTTCTTACTCATTGATTCCCTTATGAAGCACTAGAGTTTTAAGAATTTCCCTAACTGGAGACTAACTTAAGACTTGGTATCGCTGAGACCCATCTAGGTGCAGCACACACATCTGAGCAGGTCACTGACTTCTGATGTATTGTTTAACCATCTGCTTCCTACCCCACTCTCTGTCCCTCCTATTTGTAAGGAAGCAGCTTGGATCTTTGAATACAGCTTTGTGTGCATAGGCTTCCTGCCTGAGGAAGTAGCATCAGTTTCAGCTGTTTCAAGGCCCTATACTGTGGATAACAGTACAGCAGGTGCACAAGAAGTTTGGGAGGGAGATCACAGCCAGGACAGCTGACCCAAAGTGGCCCAGGGGATATTCCATACCATAGAACATCACGCTCAGTTTATAAACTGCAGGGAGCTGGCCAGAAGCCACAGATTGCTGCTTAGGGAAAGGTGGGGAATCAATCAGTGAGTGGTGAGCAATTGTATTGTGTATCATTTGTTTCTCTTGGGTTTTATTCCTTTCCTCTATCTCCTTTTAATTACAACAATAACTATTATTATTAACATTACAATTATGATTATGATAGTTTACTTTGTTTCAGATATTAAACTGTTCATAAGTTTTACCTTTTTTCCCCTAATTCTGCTCCCCACTGGAGGTGGGTGATTTGCAACAGCGAGCAAGCAGTAGTGTGGTTCTTAGTTTCAGGCTGGTGTTAAATCACAACACTCTTCTACCCTTAGGAGTGGTTTTATCCTCAGACACGTAAAAAGCCCCCAAACAGTGTGGCAAAATATAACATTGTGAAATCCAGGTGGGCTTTGGGTTTAGGTTTATATCCTAGGATGTCACTGTACAGGCAGCACTCAAATTTAGGAGTTATTGGTCTCAATACAGAAACATGGCACTGAATTGTCTTCAGAAAAGGCAGTCAGCTGATCACTTGCAGTGTTGGTTTAATTTTGCTCTGCTTTTCCACTTTTCCGTAGAGTGGAAAAAAAAAGGTATGGGATGGGAGAGAGAAGATGAGCCCGAACCTCTGCAAAGTTTTCAAGAAAACTGTCATGGAATTATCTGACATATTGTTTGCAAAAGAACTGAAGTAACTATCCAGGTTATAGGATACTGTATCATCTGTCAGATTCAGACTGCAGTCAATTTGGTGTCTGCCCTCCATAACCACTTTTACATATTTCTTAAAGCACCAACTGCCTCACAGGATTTTCTGTGAGCATTTTCCTCTGCTTTAAATTACCGAAATACTTTTTCAAACACTTCTGTTATTTCCTGTACTACTAAAACACACAAGTATCTTAAAGCACTTAAAGCAGATTAATTGGTCAGGCCTGGGTAATTTATGAATAATAATCATGGGTTTGGTCTCTGGATGAGAGACTCATTTTCATTTTTGTCATCTATTGGACATGAGTTGTTTGAATTGGCTATAACATTCTAGCAGTGTGACTCATGCCCTGAGAGCCAGAATCTCCATAGAGTTAAGTATCCTCATTCTCTCTCTATTTCTGAAAAAGAGTTATTGTTTTGTGACCATGTTTCTCACTGCCTTGTCCAACATGTTTATGTTGTTGCTGTTGTCGTTGTTTTCAACTGGTAGTAGTATCTTAGGTAAGGTATATAGATTGAAAGGAAAAATACAGACCTCAGTAGCAAGGTCCCTGCTCTCAAGACAAGCCTGGCCTAAAAGAGTTTTTAATCTAAACCAGGAAAAGACAGACAAAGATACACACAAAAAGGTTGCTGGCAATACAGTTATAATTTATTAAAACCTCTGTTACAGCAAGGATGGATTCAACTTCACCTGCACACGTGCTCTTGCTGAACTTTCCTCTCGTTAAAAATTTTAAAAACAAAAAATTAATTCCTTTATTGCCAACATGTATAGCCATATTGGCATCACACCTTATTAGGCCCTTCTTGAATTAGAATGCAGCACTAGGTTATCGCAGCAAAAAGTAATTCACTTGCTATGGTTTTACGGAAAGCGTAAGGGGAGATTACTTACTAAGCTAAAACCATGTGTCATCACAAAATAATCTCTCAAGGAGTGGAGACAGAAGTAGATCTGGTTCAATACTCTTCCATACTGCTTGGCTGTGTTCTCCAGTAGCTGACAAGCAGCATGCTGACTGCAGTTCTCCCAGCAGTACTGGCATGGTTCTGTGGCAGACAGTAAATAACTGATCTCAAACATCATGTAGCTTGAACTGAAGACATCAGGAACATAATCAGAATTACTGAGTCTGTGTACTCTCCAGCATGAAATAACAATTTAACATTTTACCTTAAAGTTAAAGTAAAAGAAAGAATATTGCAGTTATTTAAGTACTTACTTTTGGGGACAGGTTGTAGCTGGAGTTTTTTATTTGTTTAGGTCTTTTAAGTGTATTAACTTTGAGAAGATAGGTGTCATCCAAAAAAACATTCCAGGTTCACACACTTCCTCTAACTTGAGCAAACATGGCAATTTTCAAGCTGGGCCCATTTTTTGACTCAATTATATTTGGCTTAAAGTTGAGTTTATAATGAATCCTGGCAACACTTCAACTAAAGAGAGACTATCTCCCATATATAAGCAAAACTGTTTTAAATGAGAGTCATCTGAAAAATCACCATATTTGAAATGAATTGATGTTTTAAAATGAGCTTAATTACATTTTAAGGAACCCAATCTGTATTTTAAAGTAAGACCAAGCTATTCTAGAAATTTGACTGTAACCAAAGGCTTCCATAAAATGTAATTTTATTGTACAGCACTGTACTAAAAATTTATGCTTATTTTAAATAACATTTCATCTCAAACCTTTCCTCTAAATTCCTTTTTTTTTTTGCATATGAATGCCATTAGTATGTATTATATGTGTGTGCACAAACAATTTTATTGTGCTTTCAGAAAAAGAACTTAAAAAAAAGTGTGACATATAAAGCAAAGGATTTACCTGACATTATTTTATATTTTCTCAAGAGCTTTCTGTATTTTGCTTTTTTAAAAATTCTGCTTCAAATTTTCCAGCTTAAAGTACAGTACAAACCTACAATAAGAACTCCACACATCTGTACTCAGACAAAATTTTACCACTGTAGCTTTAAGTTAAGGCTACATAGATTTCACCTCTTTAAATATGGGAGGAAACATGAAATTTCCTTTTTTCATAAGTACAAGGGGCTAAGGATGAGGCTAATCCAGTGCAGTTGGTTCAAGAGAGGTGAAACATTCAGAAAAGGAGTATGAAAGAGAACCTCAAGATATGCCTTGCGCACCAACACGTGAACCTCATGATATTCAGTGCCACATGAACATCAGTCTCGCAGGCTACCATTTCCCAAATGTAAGTTTACCCCAGGTTTGGAAGGCCTAGAGATGGTACTGCAAGAGCACTCCCAGAAGACACCTCCCTCAAGAGCAGAAGGAATCTTCAGGGATGATTTTCATCATCATAAAACAAGCGAGTGCATCCCCTTCTGCCTCCTGCTAGGTGATAGATGCACCTTCAGATGCAATGTATGCAGTCAGTGAATACCTGTAATGGTGATAATATAACTTAGGAAGGAAGCATTCTCTGAGTACATGCAAAATGTGTACCACCATATACATTTTTCAAAAGTCACATTGCTGTTAACAACCAATTTGGTTTCCTTGAGCAGGCTCTTATTGATTTTTAGAACAAGTAAAGTGTCTGCTTACAACACTTAATGGATAGGATGTGTGTGCATGTGGAAAAAAGCTTTTCAAATGCTACCATCTATTTTAGAAGCCAAAAAGTGGTGATACACATTCCAAAACATAATAAAACTCACAAGAATTCATATGCATACACACATCATAAATAAACAAAAAACACAGGGAATATCCCCATATATTTTCCTAATTCTTACATAATATATTATTTCCAGCAGAGCATCCATAAAAGATTTTATCTAGCACCATAATGAGTCTTATTGCTGAATCTCAATTGTCATTATGCCTCATACATCTAGTTATATCATTTAAGTGAGAGCTAAATATCTAGAAACAAGCAGACAAAAACACAGCCTAAATCCATTTTGGAGCTTCCAAATCTAATACTCTTCTTTGAAGACATGTCTTAATAAAAAGCAATGCGTTTTGCTGAGTAGAGGAGGAAGTCAGCAAAACTTCAAACTTTATTATTTTGTAAGACTCTGAGAGACTTTTAGATCATTTTAGTAAAGTAGTCTAATGTTTAGCTTATAAATAATCACTGAAGTGCTTTTCAAGCAGTCTAGTGTGCACAGGAGGTTTTTAGTAGAAATGTGAATTGTGGATATTGAATCAAAAATGTTTGTTTTCCCATGGTAAATCCTGAACCTGGTTTATGTCTAGATTTTCCTGCATCTTTCATAATGGTATCTAGTTTCCAGAATTATCTTATTTAACTCTGTTATCAATTTCTTTGCTAGATATATAACAGCCTGAGGAAGTACTCATCGAGCCATCTGAACATCCTCATAACAGTAATTTTAAGACAATTTTTTACACAGTCTTAGGTAAAATGTTTTTTTCAATAATGTACTAAAATGCCTGATTTGTAAGTCACATTCCAGAATCTTATTCCTTCCCATATGCCCAAGAAAAAAAAAAACCCAAAGGTCACAAAAGAGTGCACATCCTGGACTTAGCTGCCAAACCTCGCCCAAGTTCTTCTTTCATAATCAGGACATTGTCTCCAACCCCATATCGGTCATTTCTGTTTTGCAGATTTGGGAAAGGTTAAACCACCAAATAAAGAAGCTGAGGTTAAAAGTAGATTTTTCTAAAGTCATATTTTTGTGCTGAAATGAAACTAAAGGCTTGCAGAAGAAAACTTCAAGTTTAGGACACAACAGATCATCTTAATAGAGGATAAAGCATATTTGTACTGCCTACATAGTATTTCACCTGTATATAAGCTCTTAGTCTTAGGAGAAGCAAAGAAGGTAGAAAAACCTCAAACCAGAGTTTGTGCATAATGAACCTTGTTGATTTAAGCACATAACACCATAAATTACCCCAATAAGCTTGCAAAGTGCTTATGATGGTGATAAGCAGCAGTAGTAGTAGTAGTAAAAAAACAGACACTACTTTAGAGTCTATGTAGTGTCTGTTCTTTCCAATCATTGTTTTCCTGCAATAGCCAAGAATATGGGTGTATGTATTAAGTTTCTTTTCTGGTGTCCACTGATGCTGATGTTTTTGGCTCAAGATTTATACTAATCATTATGGGCATGTAATTGTGAGGAAAAGGCTGCACATTTGGTAATGTTAATGACTGCTTTCAAAGTCCCCAGAGAAGGCAAATAATTTCAAAACACGTTACACACCACTTGATTTCAGGTCCAGATCATTGCTGTTTCTGAGTATCAGTGGAGGCCAACTACAGTTTGGCTGATCTGTTACAGGAAGACATCTTGCCAAAACTGACCCCATCCTTACAAAATGAAGATTTTTCTTGATGAATATATTTCTTTAGGAATACATTCTCTTGGCTATGTGTGTCTCAATGTGGAGATAGCTTGCTTATGAACAATAAAGCCAAGTATTTTCCAGGCAATACAATAAAAGATCTTATTCCATGAGACTTTCTTATGCCCTCAATAAAAGGAAATGGAACAACCTTGATGCTTAGCTTTTATGTGAAAGTATGAGGAGAGATTATTGTCAACCTTCTATCCATGATCTGTCCAAAGTGCTTACTTGCTGCTGAGATCAGATGTCATATAACTGAAGAGATATTTAGGAAACACAGAAGTGAGGAAATTGATGGAAAAAATCACTAAGATATTAACAGTAGCAAGAAATTTCCGAAAAAAATCCAAATATTTTAGATAGTTGCAAGTGACCATGGCCTATACCACTGCAACACAGGAATGAGAATTACCTGTCTGTTGTTCAATAACAGTAATTCTAGATTTCCTAACAATCTAATTAAAGTTTATTTCCGCAGTCAAGCAGAACACAGTAACGTTGCCCTCCACAAAAAAACCCTACATCCCCACAAAACCAAACAAACAAACAAAAAAAACCCCAAACAAACATATAAAGAAAATAATAAGGGAAAGGGATACAGGTTTAGAAATGATTAAACAGCATTTTAAAGTCTCTCTGATGCTTCCAGTTATTTACTGTCTGGCTCATTTTATTAACGTAATGTGAGGTTTCCACCAGGAAATACTTGTTTTCAGAAGATTATTATTGGATTAATATCAGGAACTGGTAAGTAAAACAAAACCAACCAACCAACCAACCAACAACAAAAAAAAAAAAAACAACACAAAAGCCAAAGCCAGTCAGTCTTTGGCTTGTCCTATTTCCAATCAGTCTTTTAGGATATTAGATATATTTTAAATGTGGATTTCAATACTTTGCCTTGACCTTGTAACTGTTCTACAGTTAATGGTTTAAAACACAGACTGCCATTATCAGGTTACAATTCCTTTGCTGATGCAACAGTTCTTCCCAAAACTACTTCCAGTAATAACATTTTTATTTGGCTTACCCTGTTCTAGCCCTTTAGCTTAATTACTTCTTATCATTGAATCAATATAACACTCAAAATCAGCAGCTGATTTGCACATTTTACAGACAAATCAGATGAACTGAAATCCTGATTTTAGTATAGTCTTCCCACTGCAGAGGTGGAAGTAGGAGGTGACCAGGGAAAACAGAGAGGAATGCAAAGTTGTCCACATTGGCCAATAATTTTTAAGAAAACTCCTGACACTGCCAAAACTAAAAGCTTTTGCTGCTTTCACCCACCTTTAAACATAGGTTAGAATAAAGACTGTGCACAAAAATAACACATTTTTACATTTTACACAGTCTCTTCTAACCTTTTAAACAGATTCCTAGGTATATTTCAGTGCCTATGCATTTGAATAGCAAGGGAATTTTCTGTCACTCTGAATACTTTACTTGCTTTGCAAAGGGTTCACTGTCTTCCTCAAAGATGAACAAATAGTCATCAGAGCTCAATCTACCCAGAAGGGCTTGGGGGGGGGGGGAGAAGACCCAAAAAAGCAAACTAAATTCAAGAGTTACAGCACCTAAAACTTCTGTATGGGCAGGGTGAACCAACTTGGAAATGTCTTGTTGGAGCTTAGCAGGAGAGTTCTCAATCTGTTCAGACCAATCCAAAACAAACCTCTCAGATATGAAATCAGAGTGCTCACATGGGGATTTACAAATCACAAAACAAGGTCTTTGTTTTGGATTTGCTTTGGAGCCAAGCTATAGTTTGGGGTTTGAAGTGGGGATTCAAGCCAGTGACTCCATAGTTGAAAGTCTAAGGGGTTGGACTCATCTCTGGTGAGTTTTTTGTAAAACCAAGCTCACAAACTATACTAATGTATTATTAAAGGCAATAATGAGAAAATTTTTCTCAATGTAAGTGAAATCATCTTATTAATACAAATCCCAGTGCTGTGTGTACTATCTTGCTCAAGTATCTCAAACTTTTATGAAGATCTTACAAAGTCTCCTAATCCTGAGCTGTTTCCCCCAGCTGAAATGCAATTGACTCCGAAAAGGAATACAACAGTTATCTTGCAAATCAAAGCAACACTACACAATGGTTTATGCCGGAGTTAGAGAATGCCAGATCAATTGAACCTCACTGAGGAAACTCTATAGCCAATAAGGTAAATATAAATGTATCTAGAGTGCCCTATAAATTTTAAGTTTAAGGACATGTATTTCACTAATTGAGAAGCTGCCAGTAGGTAACATTTCAAAACAAATGTTATGTATCATCAGATTGCTCAGACCTCTTGCTCTTGAGTTCCCATGGTTTCCTCTTTGCAGTTCTTCACAAATTGTAATAGTCAAACTTGAAATCTGACCAATACATCTAATTAGGGAAAAAAGGGCTGATGGCCATACTTCAAGGAGAATTGCCCATAGATTTTTTAATAATGTTCAGGAAGCTGGGGTAACTTTTTTATTCTAAATTCATCTCCTTATTAAGGTAATATTCAAGTACTGTGGAAGACACCTGATAACCCCAAATTTTGCCTTTAAAACTATCTGGCCTCTAACTTTCTCTCTAACTTTCTCTGCACCCTTCTATTTCCCCTACACAAAAACCCTCTTATTAAAAAATTATTCTGAAATAACATTGTAAGATGTGCAGTAGCTGAAGCACCGTATCTCTGACCTATCCACCACTCACCTTTTCGGCCCCTTTGATCTCAAGCTCCACACCACTGCTTCCAAGCAAAGACTGCTGTGAAAACAATTGCGCTCCTTCAGTAAGAAACAGACGTGCAAGATCTATACCTCTTCTACATGGCAATTAAGTTTTCCTTTTAAAATTAGTTTAAACATTTATTGGTCTAAGCTGCCAGTTTAATTAAACATTTCTTGTCACAACTCCAAGAGTTGAAATTCTGGGGCTTCAGAATGCTTATGCCAAAATCCATTCTGCCAAAAGCACATTTTTTTGTTCATTGCCAGCTGAGTATATAGAAATTGGCTCTGAAAAATAGGCCAGGGCCTGTAACACTGCACCACATGCATACGAAATGCCTAAAGGTGCCAGCAGTATGTGCTGCACACAGCTTGACTTTACAAAATCAGCAGGTCAAGACATGGAGTAAACTCCTCAAAATTAAAGTCAGAAAGTAATTCCTTTTTGTTGTGGTTACTGTATCTGTTTCTATCCCATTAACAAGAGGGTGTACTGAACATTCCCACAATTGCAATAGAGGTTGATGCCTGCTTGTACATATGTAAAGAAGTTTTCATTCTCACCAGTCCCCACATGCAGTTAAATCAGACACATTTCATCGGTCTGCTTTTCATGCAGCATTGCCTCATGCACCTCAGAGTTTTCAAACTTGCTGTCACAGAGAAATAGAAAGGAATCAGGGTCATAGGCACCCTGTTCCTGATGTGCTAGGGTATGGTTAACAAAAAAAAAAAAAAGAAAAAAGGAGGAAAGGGAAAAAAAAGAGAGGATCTCTCTCCATGCCTAGGTTCACAAGTGATAAATGCTGACATACACCAAGATAGTATATTAAAATGCCCAATCAAGGGGAAAAAAGACAAACAGTGAAGTTGCATTTTCTACCTAGAATCACAGAACATAGAACAATGAGGGTTGGAAGGGACTTTAAAAGATCATCTCATTCCAACCCCACCACCATGGGCAGGGACATCTTTCACTGGATCACCTCTGTCAATATGCAAATTCTGAAAAAGGGAGGGCAAAACAGATTAGATCCTTTTGCGCATTTCTCAAAGTTCATCATCCTGGAGTATCAGGAGGGAAAAAAGGAACAGATAAATGATATGAAAAATATTATAATATAGGGAAAAGCTTTTTAAAACAGGGTCACCCCCCACCCACAACTGCTCTACAACCACTAAGTAGATTTAGACATGGGCCAAATACCAGGGTGGAGAGCTGTCCACCAAAAGCACTGGGCACCATAGTCTCAGTAATCATTTTAAATATAATCTCTTTTCTTCAAACAAGACTCAAAGGATTAATTACACAGAAGAAGAATAAAGACAACTCAATTTAAGGATTATAAATAGCAGTTTCCAGTGCTAACAACACACACACACTTAGCAGTGGAAGGTAAATTAACCTGAATTATTGGATTACAGTCATTTCATTCACCCGACTGAGGGTTCCCTGGAGGTACATTTACGCTTTATTCACAGGCTAGCCCTAACCTACCACTCACCAGCTGGCCCAGAGGAGCCAGGCTCAAGCTCCAGGAGATTAGCTACAAACAACTACACAAGGGTCACATTTTCAGCTCCATTCCCACATGCCCTATCCCTTGAGGATCCTGTGGGGAGGATGGAGTAGATTTCCTTCTATGATTTCTCTATTTGTGCAGTTTTTTTCCATGGTAAACTGTTCTATACAGGCAAATTAAGCCTTCAAACAGCCCTCCACTTTCTTGTGCTCCAGCAGCTGTGCCTACGGTACAAGGCAGGTACCATCTTTGTTGCACTCCTTTCTTTACTTTGGAAAAAACCCCACAGTATGCAAGGATGGGAGAGGAGGAAGGTGCTGTAACAGCCTCTAATAGTTTTCCCAGGCTGTATGACTGGGGGTGAGACTGACGGGGTGCATCACAAAACCCATCTTCCCACAGTGCAGACACAACCAGTGTCCAGCTTGATAGACAGGCTTCAGCTCTTCTAGATATTGATCCTCGTCAAGCACATATGCTTACACTGCTTTTCTCATAAATTACATCAGCTTTGGTTTCACCTGTGAGACATAAAGTAAGCTTTCTTCCGTCAAGCACATGGACAGGAACTAAAAATATATAGAAGAAATGTACACCACAGTCTACACATAAAATAATGCCAACATTGATCCACCTATGCAGAGCTCTGCTAGAGTATTAGTGCTGTCTAAAATATTTCTGCCTATGCTTGTTCTCTAATAAAACTTTCATACAGAAATGAAAACTTTTCATGGAAAGTGCCTGCTTTCTTCAGGACATTTTGCACTGGAAAGCCAAAATCCTACTGTTTTCACCCTGAATGTCAAATCCTCAGTGTTTGGCCAAAAGCATAAAAGCCTTACTAAAAAATCTGGCAATAGGAACCGGACAAGTTTTCTACATATTGCTTTTTATCAGAAAGTTACAGACTTTTCTACAAAGATTATTCTGATCAGGGATTAAGGTTAGGAGCACTCCATAAGAGACATCTGTATACACATAATTATTTAGCAGACATTGAAGCGATCAATAGATTTGCTGCCCAGTTGATGTCAGTTCAATAAAATTTGTTGTACCCTGTAAAGGGTCTCTTGAAAGCAGTTCTTTATATGCCACATTCAACACATGTGGAAGCATTTGATGGACATTAGGCCTAACAAATTTTTAAATAAGTGACTAGAGAATCATCCAGATGCTCTACTTCAGTTCTTTTATCAAGCATTAATTATACTGTTGTATAACAAAGGGCAGTGCTTGTGTGCCAGGTCCTCATTTTTACTACATAGCCCCTAATCCCAAATCACTTTCCTGAGCTCCCACACCTAGCATACTGTCTGAGAAAAACGATGTATCATGGAAGAAAACATTGGAACATCAAACTGCCCCATTTAACACAGATTTTTCCACAAAGACAATACAAAACAAAAAGCAATCTAGATCTATATAACAGAGATACATGTTAATTAATAGCCCTTGACAAACAGAATTGCAAAATGGCAATTGTCTTTTCTTGTGACTTAGGCTGCAAGCATATGCACCCCCAGACTACAGAAATAAATCCATTCTCCCATAGCACCAGAGTCTGCAAGCTCTTCAGTGAAGCTTTTCTTTTTTTTCCCCAATGTTTGTTATTTTTTCTGAGGAGAACCAGCAGAAATAACCAAATAATTTTAGAGAGACTGCCTGTTTACACGGAGTTGACTTCACGCTCACCTTCTCTGATCCTTCTTTGGCTCCCTGACGTCAGGACCACATTCACACACAGATGAAACCCAGACAGTGGTTAGAGACTGTGCAACCAGTCTCTAAACTTAGGCACCTAAATTAGCAGCTCTGAACATGGCTGTACAAAATTAAATTTCTCAATACCATTTATCAAGTAGATAAGAATTATAAGCTCACAGGTACAAAAGCCTATCTTCAAACCAAGACTAAGGTAAACTTCTAGCCCTGTACTCAAAAATTCATTCCTTACTCACCATCAACTCACCAGAAACTTGGTTAGGAAGGATAAATTTGGCCAATGTCAAACGGCTAAACAGTAATATATATCCTATGAAATTCTCTAAAAATTTCCATTTAATTTTTTTTTATTTCACCATAAAGAAATTCCCCACTGAAATAATTTCAGACAAAAATAAACCAACCAACAAACCTACTCAGATCAGCAGTGAGAGAAATTATTTTTCAAGTGAGTTCTTATCTCAATAACAGTCAAAATACTCAAAAAAATTCATTGCTCAGTTGAGAAGGCAGCACAGGTTCAGTGGTCTCTCACAAAGTCATGCAGCATCCTTCATTGTCCTCAAGAATTAATAGCTACAGTTAACACCATTTCTTTGTGGTTTTCAGAATAAAAATCTACTCAGTTTGAAGGTCAATAATTCCTAATGACATACTGGAAACTATCCCTAAGGGTTTTATTTAAGAAAAATTTATAAGTAGGGCCCAGAAACTGTACAAGGATGTGAACAAGCCACTAAGCAAAGAGTATCAGCAAAACAGTTTTGAATATCATGACTAAAAACCACAGGCTTCAAACAACTGAAACTATGATAAAGACAGAGCCACATATACATTAAGGAGTCTACCAAAGTTCCATGTATGATATATCAGCAACAGCTCCTTTTCCAGTGCTATTAACAAACAGCTCCTCTAATGCACAATGAAAGGTGAATTTCTGATATATAAACAGAGATAAGAGCCTAACCTTGCCTCTGCATTATCTGATGCTGTACAAAAATAAGAGTATGGAGAGTAAGGGAGAAAGCAGAGAAGGGAATTGCCCCAAGCACCAAACTCCTTGCCCATAACTCTATGCGAATGTGTGCACAAGAAACAGCTCTAATCAAAGATCTGATTCTGGGGTATTGAAGAAATACTTAAAATTGTGAATTGGCAGGCAAATCCCATGGTTTCCAAGCCTTAGATGACTTCTTCAAAATCACTTGGTCACTGAATCGGTGGCTATGTCATTAAAGAAGATACAAATAATAGTGATTTTGTTCAGGAGTAAACAGACTTTTGAGGTCCTTCCTTCCAGTTTTAGAAAGCCTTTGCCACAATGCCTGTTACCGCCTCATGGACAAAATAAGCGTAGCATTAATGCTAGCTGCAGACTGGCCAAGTCTAGTCCTTTCCTCCAGAACTGCAAGTTTCTGTCCTTTTCTACAAGTCTGGACAGAAATTATAGCAGCTTCTCTTTTTCTGACCTAGACCCAAGTCAGAGTACATAGAATTTCTTATGAAATGAAATAACAAAAAAATATCACCAGCATTGAAACATTCCACAGACAAACAAAGTGAAGAACCTAGGAGATGGTACTGTGTGGTATAGGGTCAGAGCCTCTACAACTATAAATCATGAAAACTGTTTGGACTGTAATGCCTTACAAAAAATTCCCCTTTTTTTTTTAACTTGAGGTGCATTTTTTTCAAGCATTTTTATTTCAACTTAATATTTATTATGTGCCTGATTCTGTACTAACTGGAGGTTACGGCAATGTTTTCAGTGAACTCAAAAAAACCATTATTGAGCCTCTGAATGTTACTTAGTAATCTTTTCAACCTCCTCCTGATTCTTCTTTAAGGTCAGGAAGAACAGCTAATAAAGCTGATTATAGATTTAAAAAAAAAAAAAAGGAAAATAAAAATACCTGAAACTCCAGAAGAGTGTTTTAAAATGTCAGGACTATTTCTTCTATGGTAATCAACTCATGAGTCTTCTAACACAGTCAGTCTTCCCTGACTTTCATGTTTTAGGGCTATGAGAGAGACTAAATTCAAGGTGTTATCACAAGCTAACCTTCATTCCCCATCATGGTACAATTTATCATCCTGTTTTGAAATATAGGATGGGGGAGACAACTGCCTCCCCACTAGCAAGGATATAGTAAAGAACACATATAAATCAGAAAATTTCTGATGTTTCCTGACCAATCACCTACAAATGCAAGAATGTTTCGGTAAAGTCCCGGGGTCATGTTTATGTTAGTGAATGGTGGCAGGTATATATCCCTATGTTTATTCATGAGACAAATTGGTACTATGCCGCAGTTTCTGACAACAAGGCTGCACGTGCTAGTTATGAGCAGTCAACAACAAAAATCTGACTCACAGAAGTCAATTCTGGTATTTATATTACTTTATTTGTATCAACCCAAATGTCAAAATAAGTACAATTTACTGAAACCAGACTCAGTCACAAATTATACACCACAGAAGACACAGCACCAAATGCGCATATTGAAACACTTATTGCTTTTCTAGCCTGAGGAAATTTTTATAATCAAACTAAAAAAAAAATTAAAATTAAAAAATAAGGTATTCACATAAAAATCTCTTCAAAGCACATTTTTCTGTAACCTGATGATCTGTCCCACAGCACATAAGAGGCCACAGAACTGGGTGAGATGAGTCACCGTTCAACGACTGCAATTTTTACTGCAGCAGTAATCACTGCAGCACCAGAAGCACTGATAGCCAAGGCAAAGTTGCAGAAGCTGTTCCCATCTGAAGGTAAGCAGTTTCTAGCAAGGAGCTACAGGGAATACAAGATATCCTAAAACCTTACCACCTCACTACCCTTCTTCCGTCATAGCCCCAAAGCACCATGTACTGCATGGTGAGCAGAATACAAAGCGACAGACGTAGCCTGTCCTACCCGACTGAGAAGCACTTGGTAACCCAAAGCACACTGCTCAAAGCTACTTGCTCAACACCCATCACAAGAAATACTTTTGTAATGAATGTGGCTGTGAAGGAGGCTCTGAGAGAATTTGGTGTTTTCTTCAGCACTTCTTTTACATTACCTAGCAAACAGAGGAAAATTGTTTTTTTTTTACTAAGCAGAGAAGTTGCTAATATTAAAAACAAAACTGAATCTCTTACTGAGAGTACATTTTCTTTTCTTTTTTTTTTCTTTTTTTTTTTTAACAGGAGCATGTTGTGAACCAAGACAAACATGTGAGGCTTGGTTTGTGACCAGCAACAACACATATTCTAAACATCAGTGGACTGCAAGTATCCCTAACTTTTGCTACTGGTCTCAAAGTATTTATATAGGACTTCAGCTTGATTCTATTATATTTTTTACTTAGAATAAGAAACTAAAACCGACCAACACAAACCTCCCACTTAGAAGACCCACTGTAAAATATGCAAAGTCAAACAACCCAAGGAACAAAACAGCTCCTGCAAAAGAAATTTGAAGCATTTTCTATATTCCCTTCTCTCACGTGTGGCTGCACATTTGTGATTTTAAGTGGATGAACCTTTCAGAGTGGGATGACTTTACAGAAAAATCCATGTCTTACACCTTTCCTACGGACACTTGATGCAAACAACCTAAAAAGCCCAAATGCACACCATCTATAAACATCCAGTTGGAAGCATCAAAGCAACAAAAATCACCCTTTCTAAGTGATGAATTTGATAATCTCAACAATATCTCATTAATAAACTCTCTGTGGCAGAAAGTATATTGACCTACGAGACCACACAGCACCCTACACATTTTTGTAATTACTCTATTATTTACAATAATGAACTATAATAGTTTAGAGTTTTTTCCAATTTAAAATATAGATGACAAACCCAAACAAAAACATAGGGTTACAAGCAAGTATATTTGTCATAGTGGTGGTGATGGGTGTACTACACTTTCTGGAATGGTCTAACATATAACTTCTCCACAAGAGCATGCAAAACAGCCACAGCAAAACAAAACACAGTATTAAGGCCTGCTTAAGATAAGGAGCTGGAGATCATATCATAATGAGAGCATTTCTACAAATACAAAGTAATTTAGTTAGTGAGTACGCAGAGGATTCAAAGTTAAAACAACAGAATGAGAGATCCTCTGTTCTCCCAAACTCCGTAGTGTGTGGTTCTCTCCTTGCTCCCATGCATGGTGTGGCAACCCCTCTCTGCCTTGGAGAGTGTCTGTACTGCAGAAAACAGCATACTGTAAGGACAGTTAAACTAAATTTCAGAGAGAGGCTGTAAAAGTTGCAGCAGCAGTGTAGCAGAGTGACCCACACTGCATTTTGCCCAGACTGGCTCCAGGACCCAAGCTAGACATTTAACCACTTAGTATACCTTTACACCTCAGCTCAGACTGGCCATACATACACACTTCAGCTCACTCAGTATTAATGCAAAGACACTCATGGCTAATGTGCAAAATAACATTTAGCACATTTATTCTAAACCAAAGCCCTTATAAAAAAGATTTTATTCTGTGTTATAAACTTACATGATGGGAGGCATTATGTGCCATATCATCAGCTTTAGGTTTACATGACTATTTGTCATCACAGCCTCTTGTGTTTCTGAACTGGATCTGCTGTAGTAACAGTAATGGACCAACTCAGTCAGAACACTCTGGTTTTTATAACAGTGCCTATAAACTCAAGGTTCTGCAATTTTATCACAAAAATATTGATCTATACATTAATAATTTATGTATAAACCATATTTTTACACATATTATTTAGAAATCTACCATACTTAAATTCTCAAATCCAGAAGTTTTTTGCATTTTGCTTTCTGAAGGAACTTTTAAAAGTGTTCCATTAGCCCACTTTATGCTTTGAATTTTGTAAAGAAAGATACTGAGCTCAAGAATATGCTAGTAGTAATTATTTAAGTACAGCACCAACTTTCTGGAGGGGGAAAAAAAAAAAAAAGACATCATCAATACTACTCCCATCCCCCCCAAAATGTTCATCATAATTTTTGTTTGCTATTTCTTCACTTTTAAACGTGTTTCCTACTGCAATCTCTTCAGCCCTATTTCTTTGTTGAAAGATATACAATTAAGACTGCAAGGTCACCCCACTAGAGAACTAATACTTGCATACCACCTACAATATCAAGCCAGCCTGTAACTCAAACCTATTGGATCACAGTGTCATTAACCTAAAAGTCAAAGGCCCATCCGGGATAACTGTCTTCTTTCCCCAGCTTGGAGTTCTGCTCGCAGTGTACCAGAACATAGTGACCCCAAAAGATCACTGCAGTGTATTTCCTGTTGTTTGTCCAGAAAAGAGACTGTCCTGAAACCCTGCAACTACACACAGCTCCCAACAGTAGCTACAGAGGAGAACAAACAGTGCCACCTTGCAGAAGTAACTTCTCTACTAAGCTTCCAATCTTGCCAAAAAGCAACTCCTGGAGGACAAAGCTGCATCAAAACCAAACTCCAACAAACAAAACAAGCCTCAATAGCAAATGATTCTTTAAAAAAATTTTCTTTTCAAAAGCTCATTTTCCCTGCTCACCCCAACACTTCAATATGCATTAGGATCAGTGAATTTATGCCAAAAGGGACAGTATGCTCCATTCAAACAAAACTTTAGTGTTAGCAGTATCCAACATAAACTTTGTGACTTTGCACAACATTCTTCTACAAAATAAAATCAAGCCATTTGCCAGCAATAACCTATGGATTGATGTGGTATTAAGAGAAACTTGGAGGCTTCAGCTGGGAGACAAACCCTCAACCAACCACTAATTGCTTTTTATGGTGTGACTCATAGTTTAGTAATTTCCCAGAATTTAATCACAGGGCACCCAGAAAGATCAATTAAAGAACAGGCTCAGAATTTTTTATAGCCCTGTGTGAGACAGGGGAAGGCAATGACCTCAGCAGCTTTGCCACAGAATTTTATGAATGAACAAAGAAAGGATTTAAAAGATAAATTTAACTAACCTTGTGTTTCCTTGCAGACCCTTTCATTGTTTTTACAAAGGAGTGAGTTTTCAATTTTCCCTTCATTTTAAGGATTGTGTGTTGAAGCTACTGTTTATTTTACAACTTCATTTACACATCACCATTCTGTGTGTGACTTGAAGTGCTCCATTATTTTTTGCTGTATCTTCTTTTGTATCTCTCTCAATAAAAAAGGAGGAGGGGGAACAGAGTAGGAATAAATTCCTTTAGATTCTTGAACAAGAATCATATCATGTTATCAGAATGGATAGTACACAATTCCTCTTCACAACCACCCACCTCCCCAAAAATGATCATCCTTCTTAAAATGGACCTTACAACTTTTAATGCAAAGAAAATTATAATGCTATTTTGGACACAAAATTCTAGGATTTCCCTTATCTCTTCATTCATTTTCAAGCATCTTTATCCCCACAACTTAACAAAATAAAACCTGTGTTATTCCCCCTTTCTGCTTTTTCCTATCGAATTTTTTCATAAAGTGAATGAAAATAATAGTAAAATGCTGAAAACGTTTTTCTCAGTTCTGAAAAGGTTTTGCACAAACTTACCTAATCTGACAGGTCTTACTTTTTAATGTTGTTCGTCTGTGTAAATGTATAGAATATAATCCAGACAAGTACTGCACAGCTGTGATGAAAACCTCATTCCCTACTTTTCTGGCTTTTGTTCCACAAAAAGCTCTTCTTCACTGAGAGCTTTCAAAAGAGGAGATTTAACTTATTTTCCTGCCCAAGTTAAGTGAAACATGATTATACTGAAATTGTCTGAAAAAGTGAGGATTTCTGCAGATCTACTAAGCTGTTATGATTATTTCAAATATTATTTAAATAGGAAAAACACTAAATGCATCACTTTGGTTTTTCTTACAACAACAAACACCACCAAACTGTCAAGCATGTTACATGTGAAAACAAGATAAAAAAAGAATGAAAGAGGATATTTTGTGAGCTTACATGTTCTCTTAAAAAATACATAAATGCTCAAGTTGGTGTTTTACACCTGAGTTTCTTAATGTCTTCAGAGCACAATTTACCTATTTAATAAGCACGTATTCAGATTTACTGTCTTTTTACTCACTTTGATGATGATAATGATCACTTCATGACAAAAGATGGAAAGTTATGGTATGGGAGAGCGGATTGGGAAGAGATTTTGTATCAATGAAGTTGCTGTTAATATTTCACAAGATTCAGAAGCCCATTACAAGACACTGTCATACAACTCAGCACAAGAAGACTTTCAGTATCTTGAGATTCTCATAATTCCTCAGATGAGAGCAGTGACTACATGGATGGACGCTAGGCGGGCATCGAGGACTGTAGTAGCTCCATTTTGCAAGAATAATCAAAAATTATTGAAGAATATTGGATATTTGAAGGAAAAGAAGGATAGCAAAAAGGCACTGATAGCCAAGTGCACTTGGGTGTAGGAAAACCAGATTCAGGTCTCTGCTCTGAATTAGAACAGGATGTTAACAAATCTGCTAGCGGGGAGGAGGATGTGTTTTAAAGTTCCCCGCTTCATCCAGAGGCAGAACAGAAGCATTCGAGTAATGACAAACTGCACACCTAGCTCTGCATCTGCACCAACAGCTTCATTTTCAAGAGTTCACAGCTCCCTCTAAATCACATTTAGACCAAAGTTTAAATGTTAATTATGGAGCATGTGCATAATAATTTTCTGCTTCCTTCTCTCCGAGAGTAATGGGAATGCTTTTAAATGCCTTTTGTTTGGTTTCTTATGGACTTACTTGGTTTCTTAATATATTACAGGGCACTTCCTGCACTGCTAACAGAAGCAAATTTCCCACTGCTAGTGGGAGTTTTCCCTAAGTAAGGTCAGCAGATTTGATCCCAGGGGAGTGAACTGATCTTCAGGCTTAGCTACCCTGAAGATCAAGCAGAAAGCAAAACAGACATCATTCTTGTTTAGAATTTGCTACTATATTGTATTCTTCTCAGCCACATCATCCAAGACAAAAAAATAGGAAATGTTTTGCTGCAATAATCCTTTCAATTAAGGCTCCCATTACAGTGAAACAGCTGCTCACTACAATACATCTTTGTCATGGAACTATTTATTTCCCAGAAAACATTTCTTTAGTTAAGACAGATGCAATAAACCAGATCCACGGAAATAACAGAAATCAAAGCAGTGAGCAAAATCTAACCAGCTAAATATCCCTGAACTGAAAAAGGGGTGCTTTGTATGAGGGCACAATTTATTCCTCTGTGTTGACAAAAAAGCCCACTCGATTTAAAGTATGTCTGGTGTCTCACTCTCAACATAATGTCTGAGCTACAACTGAAATATCAGGATAAGCCCGCACATGTACATCATTAGAAAGAAAAAATAAAACACTCCAAAAACTTCTGTCCTCCAGCTAATAAGTGGTGTTCCTGTGGACTTATAAAAGCCTTTTGGAAGGCCTGCATAATAAATATTTGATGGATAACCTCTTACTTATTGAGTTAGATGCTGCTCTTGGCATGTAAATACAAACAGATCAGCATCTTGTCACTGCCTCCTGCTCCACACATACATGCTCACACCCCCCTCTCTAGCCTGCTGAATGCTATTTGTTTATTTTACTAATAAGTCCAACTCACATTAACTGTCACTCAAATATAAACAACAGTTACAAAAAGCATTATCATTAATAATTTAATACAAGCTTTGTGGGAGCTTGCAAATGAGCAGTTTTCTTGCTGAAAACTCAGTCCCTGCAATTGCAACTCCACACAGCTTGCCTACGTTTCAGACAATGGTGACAACAGGAGGAGAGGACATTTTTCTTTCACCTACATGTTCCAATGATTTGAAAACATTCTTGTCAATTGTGCCTCTGTTGGTGACCAGTTACTGCTACGGAAATCAGGGAAATTAGGAGAGTCACCTTCCAGTCAGATGTCAGATAGACTACAAGGTGTCCTAAAGGCAGAAGACCCTAAGAACCAGCATTATCCCTACAGTTGGACTCTATGATCTTAAATGTCTGTTCAAACCTAATGACAAAAACAGCTCTGTATTCCTGTCTTCAGGCATGAGGTCCAATCCAGTATTCATTCTTTGCCCATAAAGGCCTGACAAGTCCTCAGGCTGAATGTAGTACCACATCTATACAAATTACAAAGATACTTGTCTAGACACAGTTGAAGATGCCAGGGCCTGTATCATCGCAGCAGTAAACAATTTCTCAGAACAATCAGAAATACAACTGGTGAACTGTCAAGACTTTGCTACCTGGTTCTCCTTTAACTCTTAAATCCTTTGTAAAAAAAAAGTAGTTCATAAACAGCATCTATGTGTTGTATCCTCCCAGCTTCTTGTTCATTCACTTAGAAGGGTAGTTCTGTGCTCATGAAAGGAAAAAAGCACTAAGTGACCAAAAAACAGATCTGTTAAATCACACAGGAGAAAGCAAGGTAGATTGCTTCAAGAGAAGAAAAGAAAAATACAAGGCTGCAGTACTCCTATAGTGTAAACTGTCTTTGAGGCTCACTATGACATGAAAGTACAGTGCTGATCTATGAAAAATAAGCATCAATCTAGACCTCTACCTGAGGCTTTCCAAATTCCTTGGGATTCAGACTCTGAATTCAAATGCATCCACAGGAAGTCAGGCTTAGCTATGAAATCCGATAAAAGAGGTCTACTATCTACCAATTACTGCGCTATAAACCAGTATTATTTTCTATCATAATACTCTCCTGTCAAAAGGTGAGTAGGATGAAATTCAGAATAAAAGAAAATAAAACCCATGCTCAGCACTCAACTTGAGGAATGAATCAGGTACCTCACTTCCCTACCAGAACCTTTTTGAAATAAGATGAAGTAGTGTGAGAAGGAAAAACACAGAAGAAGAAGAAAAATAAATTATGCATTAATTTTAAAGAAATAGTGTTTCCCTCTGTGGACAAATTTCTGATATTACCAGAGAGTAATTCATAGAAAAAAAATGGTGCTAAGAACTGCAATGAGAAGTAATGCTAATGTCATCACCTGCCTTGCTGGCTAATACTGTCCAAGGCTCACTTCTTACTGCTTCTTCAGACATCATCTAGTGTGGTAGATTCAGGACATGACTTACTGTAATGTGACTGCCTTCAAACAAGGCAACAGCAGTGGAGTGAACGTGAACAGCTGCACTGCTTTTAAAAAATTGCACAATGATTTTATTGGAATTCCTCTCACCTACAGGTCAGTCATAATAATAAAAACACATACTTAATAGTTTTGTAGTCTTCCTTTATGACAGCATAGTAAAATATGGTTGTCTAACACACAGTGGTATTAGAAATAAGAATAGGGAGGCCCAAAATGCATTTTATATTCTTCCTACTCTTTTATTTTCCAAATCTAAACATAATCCTCTAAGACAACTTGCACATCTTCTGACTCTTGAACTCTTGAAAACAGTTCAAATGACCACAGTAATGCTCCAAAGCCTTCCAACATTGCCCATAATCTTAACCAAATCACTAGGAAGCTTCAAGCCAGCAACTGTTCATTTAGCTATTCATTCTATGTAAAATAATGCAATAACCCTCCTGAAATTACTTCACACATGGACAGAAAACCTCTGCAAACCATCTGACTCTTACCTTTGACATACAGGTTTGCCGGAGACATTGAGCAAATTATTTGGATAATGTGGGTTTGGAGACATTGGTTGGGTTGTTCTACTTTCCACCATCACAGGATGTATTCTGGTTCATAAAAGAATCACATCCCACTTTGAAATTAGATGGGTCTTAAGACTCACTTTATTGGAAGCTGAAACCTAGAAAACAATCAATGGTGCACCATGCATACACAGTCTCTAGATGTTGTGCCAGCATCCTCATTTAACACAGAAAGTCCTTCTCCTCCTCAAATATCTCCCAATCCAAATCCAAAACAATTATTTCCCTTTTCAGAATGACAAAGTAGGAAAGTTATTTTAAGATAAATCAGATGTGCTGCTTCTTTCTTACTTGTGTACATTAGCATCCTTCTTTGTTTGAGTCACCACACAGTCCTTATCAGGACTCAGTCTGAATTGACCTTATCAAAGTATTATCTAGGTTGTTTAGCATAACCTCATTTTAGAACAGATATTTTCATTTAATTCTTTTTCCAGTTGCCTCATGATATTTATATATATTTACTCTTCTCTTACAAATATATTCCAAAATTTGAAAAATACAAGTTCACAGGAGTACATATGCAAGAGCATTTCACCCTTTTTTCTGTGTTTGAGTTAGTATTTTCATTCTTCAAGCTAGGGTATCAAATTCACTTTTAGGAGGGAGACAGTCTTTAAAACTTTAGCATTTAAACTGTTTGGTCTTACTTCTTCCTCACATATGATAGTTTTTCTTTTTCCAACCTCCTTCCCAGCAGGCACTTTAGCCTTTGTCTCTGGGTTTAACAGTATTGTCCTGATTCAAAACTGAAGCACACAGTCCTGTCTCTAAAATTCGGGGCATACACAGATGATATTTAATTCCTACTTCATCCCTATTACCTGCCATGCTCTTTATTACTTTATATTTATATGGATAAACACATTTTTATTCCTTTTTTTTAGTTTCCTTTGCAGAGTTTAACTATGCTTGACTTCTAGCAAATTCTATTTCATCTAAACACTTCTTGACCTCTAAGATAATTCCCCTTCTGCTCATTCCTTGTAAACTCTCTGTTTATTCTTAATTTTATTTGTGGGAGTTGTTAGTTAGCAAGTTAGGTCTGGAGTTCACCCCTAAAAGCCACCAGTGCTTAAAATGGGAGTTCTAGAAAGATTGTTGCATTTTTAACTAGGAAATGTCACCACATCTAAATGCTTGAGGCTCTTCAGTCACTATCCAGTTTCCCTAAGCTTATGTTGCACTTCAGGTTAAGAAAACATTAAAGATTTTTTTTTTTTGTTAATTTTGGATCACAAGAATAGTGATGACTAACTCTCTCTGACGTCCTTAGTCCCTCCAAACCCAATTTTAAAATAACACTGGTTCTTCACAAGTCAGTAATTGTTAGAGAAGTTGTTTACCTTAGGGAAAGAGTTGGCTGTATCGTTATTAGGATCATTCATCCTCTGATTTGTAGTAGAATATAACAATTGCATGTTGATTTTCTCCTCTAGTATTATCTGAATCCGGTCAGATCTTATCAACCTCTTACCTCCTTCCTGAAATGTAATTTTGACTTCTAAATTACTCTACTGTAGATGTAGATTTAATAATATGCCTCCAATTTCTCTACAGTCTGCTTACTGATTTACAGAGCTAATAAGCCACAGCACTGTAAACATTCAAGTCCCTTTTATATCTACATCATACAGCTTCTGACAGAGCTCGATCAAGACATCTCAAAACCATCACAACGAGACTTTGCTACATCAAGGACTGATCTACCCCTGCTGCAGGGAAAACAGGGCGGGAGAAGGGGCGTGGCTTGGATGGAGGGTCATGCTTGCTGCTGTGCTGTGCAGGCTGAGGGAGGCGAGCGTTGGTTCTCACACTATTGCACTCCTAGCAGCCAGCCTGGCTCTCCAAAGCACTGTCACAGCTACAGCAGAGAGCAGAAGGGTGCTCAAGGAAACTATCTCCTTTGTCAATGTCTAAAAGCTGAGCCTGCTTCCAATACATTTCCAAAAAAGAAAAAAAAAACCTATAAGATTTACAACCAACAATCAATTTCCATTACAAGCCCTTGACATCAGGACTGCTGTGCACTCAGAGGTGTATTCCAAATGTGGATTCTGAAATGCAAACAAATAATGCACAAAAAATTAAAAAAATATGCCAACAAACAAAAAAACCCTAAGAACAACAAAAGGGACCCTAAGATTTCTCAATCGTTTACATATGAAACACTCTAAAAAAAAAAAAAGGCAATTTAACTCAGAAATTTATTCTTCATGAAGAAGAGGAGAGAACAGATTCTTAAAATTTGGCTTCACTGGCATATCCAGCAACACCCTCTTTCCATCAAAATCTGTGGCCTATCTAATCAGTATTAAGATTGTAAGACTACATGATGCATATTCAATCATATTCTACAGTCAAAGATGCTGCTATTTTTATATGATTTTGTAAAATGCATTTTCATAATTTCATTATTTAATTTAATTTAAAAACATGCCACAAGGTTCATTCTGAGTTTAAAATCCTCTCACAACCACAGCAAGCCCACGTCAGATCCCTAATCTGAGAATGTGAGAACACTCAGGAAAGCACTCTTGTCAGTGCTCTACTTCACAGCTGGGTCTAAAGCACACTTCCTGCCCTTGTCTCACTCCAGCTCATGGCAGAAATTTCTCCTGACACTTTATTGATGTTAAATAGGAGGACTGCTAGCTCATAGCAAACTCCTCTAATCTATTATATTGTTTCTAGATTAGATTTCTATTTCTGCACTTTCACCTTCCAAATATAACAATATTAAAAGTTTTATTTTGTACGTACTTCCTGGAAAGGAAGAAAAGTGACTAATTTTTAATTATTTTAAAAAAGAAGAATACAAAGTACAGCTAGAAAAGTAATCCTCACAAGCCACAAAATGTAAAATTGTTATTATTTATGTGTTGCATATAGCTTAATGAATGGGGGGAGGGGGAGTAAGGAAGTTTTCAGAGTTACTGCCAAGAAAAAAAATTCCTTATCTTTGTCTCTAAATTACTTCTCCATGAAATAAATTTGCATTTACCTGTACCTTGGGATAAAAAGGAAGCTTTGTTTTGGCTCTAGTTCTTTAGTCACTGCTAGAGTTAAATTAAACAATGTCAATTAAACTATGACAAATTCAGTCTAAAGCTAACTGTCACCAGGGCAGGGGATAGGCCCTTGATCAACTTAAAACATTAAAATAACTAAAGAAATCACTTCCAGATCAAACCAAAACTGATTTTTCCCCAAAAACAAAAGTTATTCAATGCATAAGGAGAAATATTGCTTTAAAATAAATTCAGTAATACAAAATCTACTGCAGCTATAAATGTGCTCAGTTCTACAATTAAAACAACCCTCCTTAAAAAAGCTTTTTTTCCCCCATATAATTTAGGATTTCCACTACCATCCAAAAAAAAAATCCTCACCAAAAAACCCACTCCAGTCTAACTGCAAAGACCTGATTTCAAAACCCTCCAAAGAATTTTTGTCCTCTGTACCAAGAAATACTACCCTTTTTTATATTTGAATCTTTCTAAAGAGCCATATAGTTGATAACCGTACCAAAAAAAAAAAGCCCCTGTCAATTACTTAATTGCAATTTAAAATAATTTTCTCCTCCTGACTTCTGCATTCCTGCCACAGCTCTCTTGGCTTTGTTTGCAAGTCTTCAATAAACATACTGCTGAGTTTCTGCCATACCCAGGTCCAAAAACGTTGCCAGCATTCATATAATACAGAATAATGAAAATGAGTGGCACCTCATCTAATCAACCACCTACCATGAATCCCTGCTTACAAATTATTCTCTGGAAGCCAAAAAGTAAAACAGCCCAGAAACTGGACTCAACATTCTCAGAGTGGAATATCCCATCTGGGAACAGCATTACAAGGCAGTAAGAAAGGCACAGGTATTTTTTTATCATACACAACAACTTAAGACAGGTACAATATTCGTGTACCCAACACTCTCAGTGCAATTTTTCTTGAGAGATCACTTTCCCTTACTTGGAGGAGTTTTTAATTCATTTCATAAGAAAATGTTTTGATCATAAATAATGAGAAAGCACACAGTACCAATAAGAGAAATGTCTACTGGCTCATAAGATGCAAGAGGATTTCTGAAAGTGGTTAATGTAAAGGTATCGCTTCATTTTCACTCTTACATTGCTAAAACTTCCATTAATAAGTACTTCTTCTTGGATTTGGCCCACTGATATAAGTAACATGCTCCGCCATTCACTCCCAAGAGAATACCTTTACAAATGTTGGAAGTGGGGAAACCTAGATGAGATGAAGTGTCTTGAGCCAAAGCACGTTTATGTAGCAGCCTGGCATGTCTCCATAAGAAAACATTCTCAATCCAGTAGAAATCCCAGGGTTTTTTATTGCTGAAAAGCATTTTTGAAGTTACAAATATATCTTCATATGGAAGCTTTGCACTAGTATCTCAAAGAGTTCTCCCATCCCCTGTAATAAGCATCTCCATTATTGCCCGGAGTACTTTCTATTGATCACTTGAGGATAACAGGTAATAAATCCTTTTCCAAAAAAAAGAACAAATCATCTTTGTGGTCACACAGGTAAAATGTGTGTGAAACCCTTCTCAAAGGCACATTAACATGTAGTAAATCTACATCAGAATAGGTCAAAACTCAAGTTGTACCACCCAAAACCATGAAGATTTTTCATTGAAATGCATGGTTTAAACAAGTTTTAAAACATATGCCTTCCCAGTGTAACCAATTCATACATTTTAATTTATAACGAGTCAATGTCCATTCTGGGATGTGACCCAAAACTGCTCTGAAGAACAAAAATGCAGTGTACAGGTCATTGATATTATTAAAAATACAGTAAACAGGTACAGCTTTTATCCCTTGTAGGGGGGAATAGGGTTTCGGTCATACACCTCAGATGCACAAAACGGGTACCTCTATTTTTGCTGCACTTTCAGATGGTGAAACTAGGTGGGCTGTTATCCTCTATTTGAAGTAGTCTAACCACGATGCCCTAAAACTAATATACTGATAGGAGGCGATATAAGTGTTATGAGATGGAAGTAAAACCAGTCATGAACTCCAACTGCGTGAACTAAAAGCATCTCCTTAGGCTGAAGCAAGGACTTGCAAGTGAAGACTGTAAAAGACTTGTAAGCTTAAGATGCACATTCAACTGAATTTCTATTCAAAGCAGGCAACAGAAACCATGAAAACAAGTCTTTCCAAAATCAAAATCAGTATTTCCAACCTACCAACTCACTATTTATGCATATAATTTAAGAAAAACAGGGTGTTTAAAAGCCCCAAATTAGTTACATGATTTGTGTTTTTCATCACATCCTAGTAATTACATTGCTGGGTGGTGAAAATTATTAGCGCTAGCTTAAATGGAAAAGATCAAAAATGTTAAGAATCTTTTTCACAGCTTTGAAACAGAGAAAGACATAATATTGCAAACATCAACAGTTCATAATAGCAGGCATGAAGGACTACTTCAATGTATCTGTTAGTGTACACATAAGGATGTTATATTTTTTTAAATGTTTCATTTTTTTTAATACAGCTTAAGTAAGACACTTGCCACCTCTAAGATGGTTTTAACAGGACTAATGAGGGAGAGGAATTCTGTTAAACTCTCAAAATCAGGGATTTGGTTCGCTTGGTTTGGGTTTTTTAAGTTATTTTCAAGTGATTTCTACATATAAATTTTGGGTAGCAGTTCATTCTGAAGCAACACTCAGGAAATTTTGAAAAGCTAAAACTGAATCTTTGTCAGAGCAGAAGATTCAGAAATATAGAAAATACTTTTTTTATTTTTATTGTAACCTCTCAACCACGAATATTTCAGTGCAAGATTTTACAATTAAGAGGTTAACAATCTTTTTTCTCTTTCATGAGTATCACATAAAAATACTCACTTAAGCTCCTTTTTTTGTTCAGAAGTCTTAATACCTCACAGTGTAGATGAGGTCTAAAATTATGTTTCTAATGTAATATCTTTGGACTCAGTGGAGGCTTAAATGGTCAACTCTGAGCACTATCATGAGAATCCTACTTCTATTCAGTAAATATATAGGTTTACCCAATTTTTATCTTGAACATCTGAATTAGATATCCAAAGTCAGATGCTTAAATTTAGTGTGAAACTCATGGAAGTGAGTGCAGCTGAGTGTAAAAAGATTGCTACTAAAAGAAATGCATTATAGAATGGATGAATGTACACGGGAACATTGTTTCCATAGGAAAGCCAAAATAATATTTGTATAATTTTTTTACCAAATTCACTTGGATCAATACTCCCCTGAAAACTCTTCAGCTATATTTGGTGATCCAAATTTGTTAGTGTAACCCTCTGCATCTTGCAATTCTATGCAGATTATTGCAAATCACAAGCCCTTTAATACCTGAAAAACAAATTCCACTCTTCCACTTACCATGGTTTCAACCAAACTCAAAATAATGCTCAATTAACAATTATTTGGATTATTGATCCTCATTTTATCAATCTACACATTTTTAAAACATCATTTTTACTCATCTGAGTGCTGTGCCAAGTTCATTTTTTTCCATAGAGGTACAAGTTTTGTCATGGTAAATCTTAACTCAGAAGCAATCTCATTCTTTTGGCCGTTAACATAAGCAGACTCAGAAAAATCTTGTCCATATGTGAAATTAACTGATTCCCCCCTCATTTTTTTTTTTACTTGCATTGTTACTGGCTACAGTCTTATTAGTCAGAAATTATAAAATTAAACACAGCAAAGTCAAAATTAACTAAATGTAAATTCACATCTGTTAGAGAAAAAGAAAAAAGGCACATAAAACAGTTATTCAGTACAATTAAATGAACCATTGACAGGACAAATCTATGTTTTAGTATTTCTATAAAAACATCATGTGCAAGCCTTTATTAAGGATGGGGACATAATTACAGTAAAAGTTAGACACAAAGCAAAAACCATCACTAATATAACAGTCTCACAATCAAAGAAGCTAGAAACTAACCTATTGCGCAGTTCACTGTGTATTTGTCATATCTGGAGAACTAGGTTACTGATTTTAGAGATAATTCATATAGAAAAATGCTAAGATAACATGGCTTCACAACACATGCAAAGAGGTATATGCCTCAGAAGCAGTTCCCATTAGCAACCCTTGGAAAATTGGCCCAGTCAAGTTTTAAATTACTCCTGTAGACCAGAAATGTTATTTGCAATGAATGCTTTTTCACAGTTCTTTCATGCAGAGTAGCATATTTTGCCGTTTAATCAGATTTTTAATCTCTGATTTCGAGAATTATAAATAATAGAGCTGAACAAGAGAGTTGATCAAATACATTTTTGTCTGCACATAAAAGCTCTGGAATATATTTTTCCTTGTTCAGCCAGCTTCATGGACAGTTTAGCAGTATTTCTGCAAACAACATATTCAGCTATATTTTAAATAACTCAGCATTTCAGTTCTAACTGAAGATGTTTCCTAGACGTTGATTTTTTACCTGTCAGTTAAAATTGTCTTAAAACAAACATATGGCACATAGGTAAAGACACAGACAGTGCCTTATATCCCATGTTTAAGGATTAATACTACTTTATCTTAGTAATTACACTTTTTAAGAAGATTAAATATTTAAGGGGGAAAAAGGCAAAAAAAAATTACTCATTAAGCTTTAAACACCATATGAACTATTTCAATGAGTATAATAATTTTCCCCGATGTTTCTAACCTTTTTAAGTTTCTGACCAAATTTAAATTAATCTAGACTGACATCATCCATTCCAGATCAATTTCTAATTATATAGCCTGCTGGAAAGAAGTTTCATAAGTTCAGTAACTGGAAAGTGCAAGGTGGTAAACTGAAAAAACAGATGAAAGTTCAAGAGAGAGGAATGTTGGTCAGAGATTGTGACTGAGGAGTTGAGTGAGTCAGGAGATGAGAAAGAAAAGCTTAGTCGAAGGAGACCAGAAAACTCAAAAGAATAAAAAGACTTAATTAAAAGAAGTAAGATTTCAGGGGGAAAAAAAAAAAACAACAACTTGAATAAAACAGAAAGAGAATAGAAGATTCAAAAGTACTATTTGAGTGACAGAAAAAGGGGGGAAAATACAAGTAAAATATATAAAGATATTGGGGTTTGTTGTTTGGGGTTTTTTTAAATAAACTTTGTTTCATTCAACTTTTGACTCTGTTTTACTGGTGGTTTGACTGGTTTTAGCTAAAATAGTTAAAGATTTCCCCTTTCTTCTCCATCCTCTGGACATTAAAAAAAAAAAGAAATTCCTCAACACTTTCTAGAAAGATACACCTACACACACACACACACAATTAAAACAGGTGACAGTGGCAAAATGTTTACACTCAGAAATACTGAATTTATGTAAGAAATTAAATCTCACAGACACATCATAACATGATATTCAGGAGAAGTGTAATGCAATATGACACACAATATGGGGAAACTATCCAAAGTCCTAAGAAAACATTTTCCTCTGATGAAAAATTGCTGCCATCAGTGATGCAAACTAGATGACTCTGTCAAATCACACAGGAATTAGACTTAAATCAAATAGACTTTTTTAGACTCTAAAAGAAGATAATTAGGATGTCTTGCCATTGTCACTCTTGGCATCTAGAAAATAGCTCTGTTTATCCTGTCAATCACTTCTCCTGGCACACACAGAAAGGGCAACAAAAGTAGAACACACAAAACCAAGAGGGTAATTGCATAGTATCTGAGAAGCTGCAAGCAAATTCCAGTGAGTGCTTCTCTCTCAACTACTATGTTCAGCACTTTTAAGAGAAACTTAAACTCACAGTTGGACTGATGTTCCATTCTTACACTGTCTTTGTAACTTACCCCTATAAAAATGACAGACAGCCTTACCTAGAGCGGGATTTCCCACCTTTTATGCTTACTTTATTTATTTTTCAGGTCTGTTTTTCTTGGCTCCACTGGATACTTACACAATCAACGTAAACTAAGGCCACTCAACTGGTATGGATCCTTGCCAAAAGACAGTGAATTAGAGTGACTGGTAGAAACTGCATGAAAAATGGTTGGGGAAGCAGAGTCTAGGAAATAAGGCATAAAATACAAATGCTAATCCAGCCTTTACCACTTCTGTACTGTAATACTTTGTGAAGATGGTTTCTTCACCAAGGGATGAGAGATTTGAATCCTATAGCTAACAGACTAGATCTCAAAAGCATCCTAATTCTCATCTGATTCCTTGCCTTGTTTTATAGCTCTGTCAATATACTTCAACTGCAATTCATGAAGACTCCCAATAAATATTGATAAGGAATAATTAAGATCTATCTCACTCCAAGCAATTTCTGAAAAACTTTGATTTATTTATAACCTGTATCCTATTTAATAATAGTACCCTTGTACAATTTTCTGCACTTCTTTTCCATTAGCTTAGGTGTCAAGGTGGTCTTCTATGATGGGTGATGGCAGCAGTTGACAACAGACCAATAGATGTCATCTACCTAGACTTTTGTATGGTCCGACATGACATCCTATCTCCAAATTAGAGAGACATGGATTTGATGAACGGACTATTCAGTGGATAGGGAATTGGCTGGATGGATGCAGCCAGAGAGCTGCGGTCAATGGCTCTACATCCAGGTGGCGAGTAGTGTCCCTCAAGGCTCTGTTTTGAGACCAGTGCTCTTCAATATCTTCATACAGTAACACAAGACAGTGAGATCAAGTTTACCCTCAGCAAGTTTGCAGATGACACCAAGCTGAGCAATGCAGTTGACACAATAGGAGGAAGAAGTGCCATCCAGTGGGACCTGGACAAGCTTGAGAAATGGGCCCAAGAGAACATCATGAGGTACAACAAGTGCAAGATGCTGCACTTGGGTTAGGGCAATCCCACACATGAACACAGACTGGAAGAGGAACTCCTTGAGAGCAGCCCTGCCAAGAAGTACCTGGAGGTTCTTATGGATGAAAAGCTGGACATGAAGCAACAGTGTGTGCTTGCAGCCTACAAAACCAATTGCATCCTGGGCTGCATCAAATGCATTGTGGCCAGCAGGTCAAGGGAGGCGATTCTGCCCCTCTACTCCGCTATGGTGATACCCCACATGGAGTGCTGCCTCCAGCTCTTAGCTGGTCCTTAGCACAGGAAAGACATGGACCTGTTAGACAGGGTCCAGAGGAGGGCCATGAAGATGATCAGAAGGCTGGAACACCTATCCTATGAAGACAGGCTGAGAAAGTTAGGGTTGTTTTCTTCCTGGAGAAGAGAAGGTTCCAGGAAGACCTCATTGCAGCCTTCAAGCACCTTAAGAGGGCTGTTAAAAACGAGGCATTATAAAAAAGAGGGATGGCTTCAGGAGGGTTCTGAAAGCTCATTTTTCATGCAGACCATGTCAATATTCTAGATGAAATAATGTCATAAAAAGGAACTCCTATTAGGACTATCATACAGTCCCGATACACTTTGGGGTGAGAATGTATCATGGTTGGAAGTCCTTCAGCACCAAAACCAGCGTATTGTAGAACTACACTGTAAGGAAATTTACAGTATTTATTACAAGTTAGATCACTTAATGAAGGGAAAATGTTTAGGACTTCACCTTGTACTACACCAAGGCTTTTGCATGCACTCTGTCCATGACAGATTCTGAAGAATGGAGCAATGAACATCTTACCTTGCATCGTTGTTTTTGTGGGTTCTGAAAACAGAGGAATGAGCAGGAGGTAGATGAGGTAGACAAAGGAGAGCCCATTGTAACGGAAAGCACAGGCTGCAAGAGAAAAGAAAAAGAACATATTGCTTAATCAGTCTGACATAACCAAATTCAATAGCGCAAAGCATTTTCCATTTGAATTTACTATTTACCTTACCAACTTTTCACCACTTATTTTAACAATTTTTACACAAATATTTAAATTCATGCCTTCAATAAATCATAGAATCGCAGAATGGGTAAGGTTGGAAGGGACCACAGTGGATCATTTGGTCCAACCTCCCTGATCAAGCAGGGTCATCCCAGAGCACATTGCACAGGATTGTGTCCAGACACTTGAGTATCTTCAGTGAGGGAGACTCCACAACCTCTCTGGGCTCCATCCCAGTGTGTGGTCACCCACACAATAAAGAAGTTCTTCCTCGTATTCAGGTGGAACTTTCTATGCATCATTTTCTGACCATTGCATTTTGTCTTACTGCTTGGCATCACTAAGAAGAGCCTTCCCTTCAGATACTTAGATACACAGATGAGGTCCCCTCAGACATCTCTTCTTGAGGCTCAACAGACCCAAACCTCTCTGAGAGATGCCCCAGTCCTTTGATCATCTTTGTTGCCCTTCACTGGACCTGCTCCAGGAGCTTCATGTCCCTCTCATACTGAGGAGCCCAGAACTAGACACATCACTCCAGATACAGACACACCAGGGCTGAGTAAAGGGGCAGGATCACCTCCCTCGACCTGCTGGCAATGCACTTCCTAATGCAGCATTGGACTTCTTGGCCACAAGGGCACACTGCTGGCTCATGGACAGTTTGTTGTATACCGGGATCCCCAGGTCCTTCTCCACAGAGCTGCTTTGCAGCAGATCAGCCCCCAGTCTGTACTGACACATGGGGTCAATTCTTCCCCAATTGAAGGATGCTGCATTTGACTTTGTTGAACTTTGGACAGTTCTTCTCTGCCCATCTCTCCAAACTTTTGGGGTCCTTCCTAATGGAATCATAGGATATCCTGAGTTAGGAAGGACCCACAAGGATCATCAAAGTCCAACTCTCAACCCTACACAGGACAGCTCAAAGAATCACATCATGTGCCTGAGAGCATTGCCCAAATGCTTCTTGAACTCTGTCAGACTTGGTGCTGTGACCACTTTCCTGGGGAGCCTATTCCAGTGCCTGACCACACTCTGGGTGAAGAACTTTTTCCTAATATCTATTCTAAACGTCCCCTGACACAGCTTCATGCCATTCCCTTGGGTCCTGTCACTGGTCACCACAGAAAAGAGATCAGTGCCTGCCCCCTGCTTCCCATCACTAAGAAGCTGTACACTGCTGTGAAGTCTTCCCTCAGTCTCCTCTTCTCCAGGTTGAACAAACCAAGTGACATCAGCTGCTTCTCATATGGCTTCCCCTCTAGGCTCTTCACTATCTTTGTAGCCATCCTTTGGATGCTTTCTAATAGCTTTATATCTTTCTTATACTGCGACGCCTAAAATTGCACACAGGACTCGAGGTGAGGCTGCAGCAGCACAGAGAAGGACAATCACCCTCTCTACTCTGTGTAATTTTCTTTAAATTAAACAAACTTCTGAAGTATTTTAACAGTAATACATGTTTTAAGTTTAGAAAAAGATGCATTCAAGTTATAAAGACTTTGTCCAGAATGAAGGACAAGTTAGCTGTTACTTACACATTTTACTTTCCTCATATATAAATTCATTCAATCATTCTCCACAAAAATATATAGGGATGCATAAATCAATATTTATGGGTTGCCTTTAAGAAGCCACAATCTGGTTCATTATATTACAAATAAGGATTATCAGTAATAATTAAGAAATATAAAGTAGGTTCAGATTACAAATTATAGAATGCCTGTTATCCTTAAAATAACAATGTCTTTAAATAATTACAGAGGTCTCTGAATTTTACAGTCATCCAATTATTTGCTCTTACATAGTTCTATTACTGAAAAGATTGTGAACTACCAATCAAAAAGGAACAGCAACTTGCAACTGGTGCTATGCAAATTTTTCTAGATAATTAAATTATTCTGTTAATTTTGCCTACTGTTTCCTTTTCTATTTTTAAAATTTAGTGTGAATGTATTTTTCTGAAAGTATCCACGTCAGCAGGCCATTACAACAAGTACAATATTGCTACACCCCAGGCTCACTTTTTCAAAGAATGTCAGGCATATTCTGTACTGAAAGAAGAGTAAATGGACTTCCATGCAGATTAAAAACAAACAAACAAACAAAAAACCAACCAACCAAACAAACAAACAAAAAACCAACCAAACAAAACTAAATAATCTGCAATTCCACTGTGCAGCAGATATTGAAATATAAGACCCACCACATTCAATTGTTCCTAAGAGATAAGCTAACTGCTAAGGAGTCAGTAGATGAATTAGCCTTTACATTTATTTACTCACGGAATGTAACTCATATCAATTGAGTCTTCTCAGTTATATCAAAACAACTTGGTTTTAGAGGACAGATACAGCCTAGTCCTACCAGAAACATGTATTCTGAAAGAGAAGAAGTTTTTTTCAGTCACCACTTCCTGAAATTTCATGGAGACTATATTGAGAATGAGTTAACAAATTAAGCATTAATCAGTCCTCGTCCTCATCACATCTGTCCACTTTAACTCTAAATTTAAAACTGCAAAGTCTCTCAACAAATCCATGCAATAGCTACAATTTTCCCAGGTTACCTCAACAGCCTTGACAGAGAAACTCTGGTTATACACTTCACACCTACAGCTTGGTCAAGAAATATGTGAAATTTATGGATTCCTGGCAAGAAGGAAGGATAAGGAGCATCTATGCTGCACTTCTAAGCTGACATGATTCTGCCATGAGCCTTAAAAAGAAAAATCTATCAAGGACTACGGAATCCATCTAAGCTTAACAGAGGGTTTTTCAGAGTGAAATCCAAAATCTTAAGAGCAGCTTCTTATTCTTACAGAGCCTGTAAGAATTGTTCCTGTCACTTACTAAATTTTCTTAATAGCCACAGCCTTTAAGAAGACTTAAACTGAAGACTTACATCTACACTTGTAACTATAAAAAAACCTGCAAGGTAAAGTAAATGGGACCTATCCCACTGGGAATTCTGTAAGCAATTATCAGAGCTTTAAAGTGAATGTACTTGAGAAGAGAGAGTCAACCCTGCTATTACGAACATACTCTCAGGGTGCTCTGCAGAGGAGCACAGGATGTACAATGACCATTAGTGGCCTTCTTGAAAAGAATGTTATTAAAGAGGAAAGAGGACACTCCTGACATCAGGACAAATCCATAAATCAAACTTGGGGTTTTTTTCCAAAGTTTAATTTGGAATGGGAAAAAATTTTGGCATTCATAAGAAAAGGTACAGTAGTGGTTTGAGGCTGATCTACAGTCTGAAGGCTTTTCCATTTCAATGGAAAGGATCAATGTTTTCAGTCATTCTGGTAGCAGAATAATATCCTATTATCCAGTTATTCCAGGGATTGTGTCGATCAGATTTTAATCATGTTAAACAGCTTACCTGATTTCAGTGCAATATTATACACATTTTCTTCTTTCTTCAGAACTGAGCTTGCTACACTTCCTGTAGAGCACCTAGCACTTAGCTTCTCAGTACAAAGAAAACAGCAGCTGTGTGCTTTAGATACCCTTCTTTATTAGCTGGATATCACTGAATGTCTCCCTAACAAATCTATGTCAAATATTTAGAATCTCTATTTACATAAAAGCATCCTCCAGCAAAATAGCAACCTTGGCTAGACATGGCCTGGAAAACCTGTATTTATTGTAAGCAATTGTAAAAGCACCAGCAGTATGTTTCTCAGAATTAATACATTAAAACATTCCAAACTTAGCTGCAAAATTTTTATTATTCCCTACTGCAACCATTCCAATATTTTTGTTTTGTGTTTATCTCCATTTGTCTAGTACATCTTGCTGGAGATATCTGTGGCTTATAAAGTTAATGTGCAAGAGCAAAGAGCCATGACTGAATATATTTTTAGCAAGATAAAAAGTTAGAAAACAGCAGCCGCACTGCATTTACATATTTACACTGCATTGCATAATTATTTGTGAAACATATGTATTCCTAAGTTCTGACATTCAGAACTACCTAGAACAAATTGCAGAGTGTAAAATTAGCTTCAGTTTGTCACTGATACAACAACAAAGGATGATCCAAAAAAACAAGTGAACTCATCCACTGCACTCCCTCTGGCATTCACAAAGGTCTCCTTTTGCAAAAGAAGCTGTACAAAGATGTCCATCACAGTGGAATGTCCCATCTGAGGTCAATGGAATTCCATCAATAGAAAAAGCACCTAAAAGATGAGTTTCTTGGCAAACCAAGCGGTAGAGAAATTTCTGGGTATTTTGGTTACATTGGTCGGTTTGCGCTATCAAAATTAATGTAATTTTAGCATTTTAGGCTTGTTACCTCTTCTCAAAATTGTCTAATCGATTAGCAAAATTAATTTCAGAGGAATTATTTTTGAACTTTATTTACCTCAAAATTTACTGCTTTCTATTTCTAGAACTAGGTACTCAACAGGTTTTTTTTCTCCACCACTACATAAATGGGGCTATTAACAGAGGTTACATCTCCATTCAAACCTTCCCTTATGTATTTTTTTCATACAAAGCATCCAGAAAACCCTTCAGGTTCCTAGTTTCAAAAAGTATGGTTTTGTTTAAAGTAAACACTGAACAAAAACGCTTAAAAATTGATAAACATATCATACACACAAAGTCCATACACACTTTCTGTTCTTCAGATTTCTTTTTAAGCCACATTTGTCACCCAGTTTTCTAACAGTCTCTACTTACAAAACTCCAGAAATGTTATTTTTTTCTCTGAAGTTCTGCTACTGTTCACAGTCCAATCATAACAGTAATACACAACTGTGAAAAGACATAAAAAGCAGAGCTATTCATGTACAGAATTAGTGGCAAACCTAGCTTCTTCTTGGTATAACCTGAAGTACTCTGGAGCATCTTCCCTTAGACCTTAAGAAAAGAGCACTTTATAACATGTAACACTAAATTCCTCATTCATAAGTGATTATTTTAAATATTTCTGGTTTAATGCATAAAGCATTAACGTTATTGTGCAAACCTTTAAAGGCAGGCTCATAATGTCATCTAAGACAAAGTCTTTACTGAAGTCCAGGTAGACAGCATCCACAGCCTTTTCCTCATCCACTAGGTGGGTCTCATGGTCGTAGAAGGAGATCAAGTTACTCAAGCAGGACCTGCCTTTCCTAAACCAGTGCTGGTTGGGTCTGATCTGGTTGTCCTGTATGTGCTGCATAATGACACTCAAGATGATCTGTTCCATAACCTTTCCTGGCACCAAGGTCAGACTGACAAGCCCGTAGTTCCCTGGATCCTCCTTCTGACCCTTCTTGTGGATGGGCGTCACATTGGCCAGCATCCAGTCAACTGGGACCTCCCTGGTTAGCCAGGACTGATAATAAAGGGAGTTGCTTGGTGAGCTCTTCCACCACCTCCCTCAGTACCCTCATGTAGATCCCATCCACATCCACAGATTTGTGAGTGTCTCAGGAGGTCACTACCTACCTCCTCCTGGATAGCAGGGTGTCTATTCTGCTCCCTGTCCTTGTCTGCCAGCTCAGGGATCTGATTGCCCTGACAATAACTAGTCTTACAGTTGAAGACTGAGGCAAAGGAAGCATTCCTAGAAAAAAGTACAATAGTGGTTTAGGACTGACCTCAGCCTTTTCCTCACTTTTGGTTACAATGTTTCCCTCCGCATCCAATAAAGGAGGGAGATTTTCCTTGGCCCTCTTTTTGTTGTTAGTGAGTTTTTAAAAATACTTTCTATTATTTTTCACACCAGTGGCCAGATTGAGTTCCAACTGAAAGCTGAAAAATGCAATTTATCCTTAAGACAGATATGTACAGTATACACTACACAAAATTAAAAAGAAATCTTAAAAAAACAGAAAATCCTATATCACATGGCATTATGTAACCTTGGCATTATATAACCTTGTCCTTCTAGATTTTATTTTTCATTACTGTATGATAGCCAGAGAAGAAGGCATTTGAAGAAATCTAATACTGCTTAGACTCATCACCAAGTGTCTACATGTAGATACTGGGTTTTTCCAACATCAGAATCCTAACAGCTGCTACATATTATGTCATATTTATACCAACAGTTCTTTCCTTTCCTCTGCTTAAAGAGGATGATTTGTATAAAATTTGTATTTTATCTGTTAAATAAGAAATACTGGAGGGCAACATGAGTGGCAATAGAGAAATTTGCAATAAGTTTGAACATGGAAATGAGAGGAAAAAAATAGCCTCATAAAAGATGTGTTTAGTTTTATTCTACAAAAATTTTAAGAGGTAATTAATTCAGAAGTGGAAACTACCTGTTCAAAAAAACCCAGCCTTCAAGAGTGTACCAAAGGGCTATTTGTAAGTTCATTTATAAGCTACAACTGTGTCAAAAGCCACGGCAACAGAAAATAAAAAGGAAGGTGAAGACAGAATTAACCATGCACTCACTACTTCTGAATTTATTTTACTATAAAGGCACTGTCATTAATGTTAAAAGAATAATGTATTGCTTGTTATGCCCCTTTCTGTTCAAGAAGAATGTAAAAACATTTTTCTCCACATATTTCTGCTGTAGGCTTGAGAATATTATACATCCTTCTTAGTGTTATCCTATCCAGATTCATGTGTGCTTTAGCATGAAAAGGAATTAATTCAGCCAACTACACTGAAGTAATGTGTCTTCTACTTTCAGCAGGATATTGCATAGTGTTTGCATCCTGTTTTAACAATTTTACAGTGGCAAGATTATTAAGAAAGGTATGCAATTATATTCTTCAAGAGAAAGGAAATAAATAGCTGAATGATCTTTCTGAAACTACTCAGTCTCCAGGAGGCCAAGTGTCCAACTCAAAGCTGGGAGAACTCAGTACCAGATTCCTGTCTGTGATGCTATAATTTTTCATAGTTATCCCATAGTTAATATGGGATATTTTATGCCAGTTATATCATCAGAATTCTAGGGGGGGCGGGGGGGGAAGTAGAACCCAATTCAGTTGACTAAAACAGGCTACAGAAGACAGCCTTTGCTACCAACAAAAAACCAACCACTTCCCATAAGCCACCCAGGTAAGTTTTTCCAACAATTTGATACAGAAAGGAGAGGTCAAGACTGGTGAGCAAAGTATGTTTTACTCCTATTCATGCCTGCGTAAAGTTTTTATGTTTTTTTTCATTTTTAATTTCTAGTAATACTCTCACTTAGTATCATCCAGCAAACATAACAAGAAATGGAAACAGAATTTTTCTCCTTTTTCTAATGGTTCATGCATGCAGCATTCCTTAACCAAAACTCACACGTGTGCATAGTAGCAATATAGTCAAATAGCAACAAACTGCTCTCCAGCATTTCGTCACAATTCCTGGTGCCTCTGCCCCCAGAGGCAGGAGTGTATGCCTGAGGAGAAAGCCCACCTAACCCCATATTGAAACAAAGACCCAGAAAGTTGTACACTCTTGCTCTGTTGGACATGAACATTGTTTTACGAACTAACATAGTAAAAAGTTAAGCTCATTCACTGTCGGCATGATAAAACGACCCAGTATTAAATACTCACAGAGCAGAATCTCCCAGAAAGATGATGGAGCAGTTGCTCTTGTCTACACTACAATGTTACAAGCCAACAACTGTCAAGGTACAAAGAGGGAGCAAATCTCACATTTCCTTTTCAACTTAGAGACACAAGTGCAAATCATTCTAAGTTTCTGAGGATTTCCCGCTTTTACCTGACACGGCCATGACTAACCAAATGCAATAGAAATAAAAAACAAGTAGATTAAAAATTAAGTTTATTGTGATAAGAAATGTGTGTTACCAGTTTCTGAAAAAGACAGGCAAGCTGTATTACTTCTATAAATTGCTGATTTTTATATCTTCTAATGCATCTTCAATTTCAAATTTCTGTTTCAGAAATAAAAAATTTGTTTCAGAAATTTTTCCTCCAATATCCTTTACAGTAACAGTGAAACACATTGTAAAAATAGTTATGCTGTAAACAGCCTGTTTTAAAGAATAAAACTAAATAAAGTGACCCAAATGTTCCTCTTCAAGAACTATACCTTCTAATAATGACAAGTATCTGATAGGCATAGTGCTCAGGGAACTTTAGCTCACAGATGTGAACTATATTTTTACTTACTGAATTCAGAAGAAGAGGTTAACTTTTGGCACAGTTTTCGGAATTACTTCCAAGTAATTCCACTTAACGCTTGTGACAGATGAGATTGGAATTACACACTGCTATGCAAGATAGTTAAGTGAAATGCGTGTAATTTTATCTTCCTTTTAGAGAAAATGAATTGTTATAGCCTACGGTGTACAGCACAGAACCACATAGAACTGTGGCTGCTCAGGACAAGTTACTGCCAATACTTCCACATCACACAGCTCTGCTGACAACATCGTGGCAACATATACTCCCCACCCTGAGCCAACATTTCAACATGGTGCTGCTTTGCATGTTACACCCAGATAGGAAACTTTTCTCTTTTGGAACAAAAAAAAAAAAAAACAAACAAAACATCAAGGCTTTGATAAACGGACAAATACTATGCTTTTGGTTCATGTCAGCACTTCTACAATCACATTTTTTTTCACCGGTCAGTATTCATCAGGAGACATCACTGCTGGCAAGTAAACACTTTTCAAAGGGTTTGGGGTTGGTTTTTTTTTTGCTTTGATTTTTCTCTCCTTTCCTCTCTTTCTCTGAGCAGCAGCTTCAGTAAGCTTCCTCTCCATGAGAAACCATCTAGAACAGATTTTAACTTTGTGGCAAATATTGTCTGGGAATTGAATGCAGACAGAGAAGACAAAACACCTTGTTCAACTCTTCCTTTCAGATCTTAGGAAAAGGAACTATGCTTCCCAGCTGTATTTGACAGAAAGAAAATTAACAAAAGACCTCAAAATGTAAGCCTACCACAGTCATCATCTTACTTAAAATAATGTATTTTAAAGGAGTATCTACTCTTGCGAGGAAATCCATGTCAATACGCTTTATTGACATGACTAAGTAGATGAATATTTCCAAATTTAAAAACATGAAGGACACCATCATCAGTAATTTTTCCTGTTAGAAAGATCAACTTAACCTTATAACCCATTTCAGTTTCAGTGCAGACAAATTAAATTACAACTTGCTACCGTCTCTTAGATTGCCATAAGATTTTGGCATATCTACATTGTGTTGGTAATCTCTTACCAATCAGTTTGAGACAGGGTTGGGGGTTCTTTGGTTAAGTGGTTTGATTTACGATTTTTCAATATTTACCTATAATAATAATAAAAATATAATAAAACCTACACCTTTCAATTCCAGTCTCTTCTATGAATCTCACAGTCATTAAAGCTTGTTGCAGGTACACTCTTGTAGAGAAGCAAGATTCAGGATGGGAACAGTTCCAGGCATGGAGAAAAGCATACAGCAATCGACAGGACTTTCATATGGACTTTACTGTTATTATGTGGTTTCATTGTATCCATACTACACAGTGCACAACTGCACATGCCCAGGCTTCCTCCTCCCCCTTTTGCCTGTACCCTATTGTGATTTGCTCCCCTGCTTGTCTGTCTGATAGCCCACCCTTTGTTCTGCCCCTTCCCCTGGCGGGAGGTTTTAAGAATCAGACAGACGCCTGAATAAACAAGTCTGCTTGCACCAGTCCTCGTGTCCTGTCCCCTCTCCCTATCGGACCTGCGACAACACACTCTTTGTTCTCCCTGCACCCACCTCATACAATTAACACATGCCAAAATAAGCTTCACTCCAAAACCAGTGGTCTTAACTTCCATTATAAAACACCAAACAAACAAACAAAAAGAAGTAGCTGTCAAAGAGTCTCCCTTTTTTCTCCCTTTTTTCACGTAACACACCTCTGGGATCTATGTTTTCCTTGGGTTTTATGACCAGAACATCATGACAGGAACTGAAATAGCAAGCACTCAACTTCATGACCGCATTTCACTGAAGTCATAACATTATTCATTATGTATACATATACATTCCTTAATTGGTCTGGGAAGAGGAAAAAGAGCCACTGAGGTGGCTGCCTGTGGAAGGGAGACTGTCCACATTCTTACCCTTCCTCCAACAGCAGTTTTTCTGTCTCCAAGCTTCTATCTCTAGGAAAGTAACCGGGAGCTAAAGAAATCACTCTGCTCCTCACTCATTTTCATGGGATAAGAAAAGCATGTTCCTTTTTCCCCGGACATCCGGAGACAGTTGTGCTGTTACAGTTGCATAATCCTGGCAAGACTCAAACTAAAAATAACAGCAAACTCAGAACACAGATGACAATCAAATGTCACACAGTGCTACTGCTAAAACACAACATTAACCAGGGACAGATGTGGAGACAGTTGTATGACAGAGATCTCCAGGAGCAGAAAGGGACTGAGACTTCCATTTACAGCTGCTAAGAACCTATCAGATGCCAGGAACAGCTATTCAGTCAGATGTTTCCAGCAATTAAAAGTGCAAATTTTGGCATACATTACCATTTCCCCACCACTATTCAGACTCATCATCTTCTAAGACACATAAATAACCCTAAGTCAATTGATATAAGATGCAGAAAGAACCATGCCCTTTTTTTTTTTTTTTGCCAGCTGTTGCTTACACTGACATCAGTCCTAAAAAACTCTGAGTCAGATGAAGGACATGTTAAAAAGTAATGCAGACAAACACCTCTGAGGAATATAAGTATGATAAACATCAGAGAGGTGTTAACACTGAAAAATGAGTGTCGTTAGTGACGTTACAAATATGAATGCAGAGTTTGAAACTCTGCCATTATTTATTCCAGTAGAGGAAAGGATAAACTTCCTTTCTTGGTCCTTCACAGAAAAAAAGGACCCAAAGGGTTGCAACGGCAAGCTATAAATCCGGGTAATGAAGGAGCATTTCACACAGCGCTTTACCAAAGCCACAGTGTTTACCAGAGGAAACAGAATTTTTAAAAATAGGTACCTCCAGGATATCAAGTGCATAAAGCAGATACAAGCCCCTCATTCTTGCAATATCCCTATTCCAAACTGATGTTTCTTTTACAAAATAATAAATCCTTTTTTGTTTGAAGAATTGTGCATTTCCTTCTCCTCTTATTGCAAAGAATTTTCAATCTACTGCAGGAATCTACTTAGGAATGCCATGAATTGTCTTACAAACTATATCTTCTAACTAGGAAGAACGAATGGATCCTGATGAACCCAAAGAATCACAGAACCCAGGGAGATATTAGGAGACATATTTACAATTGTAAATCTGATTTGGTCATTAAGATTGCCTATTCTGGAGAAATAAATACTTAAACCCATCTGACTCCCAATAAAATTTCACAAGCACACAACCAAAATCTCTACAGTACAGAGTCCTTCTGGAACAGATGCATTTTACTATCCAAATGCAACACTTCCCTAACACTGAATGAAAAATATCTATCAGAAATCCTATGGCCTTGTCCAGTTTTCACACAGCAAGGTAGACTCCATACAGTCATTTAGGAAAAAAACATCTTTACTGTGCATTTATTCTGAGTAGAAACATTTCCCAGAAAGCACAAGGCACGTATGTTAACTCTGCATGTTTCTGTGCACATCATTTAAGACACTTCTCTACAATCAAGGGGCTGCAATCTGTGGTACTCCTTTCAGGTCACCAAATCTCTCGTACTTGTGGGAGGCCTTCTTCCACGTATCAATTTTCTATTATACAGCATCTGTAGAAATGTTTTCTTCCCCTAGAATACTATTTGGAGAAACTCCCTCAGACTTTTGATAAGCTCTCAGCCAGATTTTAAGAGCAAGACTGGAACTTCAAGATGATTTAATACCTCTTTCATGTTTATAAAACAAACCATTGTGTCCTTGTCCAAGAATATTTGAATGTGGGAAGTTAAGAAGTTTAACTTGAAGAAAACTTCCCACGCAGTTAGTAATTCTAATCTGTTTATATCCAGGCTCAATATAAAGTCTGACTACGTATTTCTTTGGAGTCAAGCCACCGTCCTGAAGATACCAAATGATGTTATGATATTCTGGTATCCCACCAGAATAAAAAGTAAAGCAGTCACATCCCACCAAGAAAATTAGGGTCCCAGATTCGCCACTATATAACTTCTAGAGCTCTCAACATAGCAATCACAAAGTAAAGGATTGTTTCTTGCAGGGGAAGACAGAACAAAAACTTACCATTAGGCATGTTCTGAACACATGAAGATGAGAACAGTAAAGGGTTGCAACATGAATCTTCATTCAGAAAATGCAATAATGTGCTTTTCTCACTTAAAAGAAACCAAAATAAAACAAAACCCAACCAAACCAAAAACCCAGCATCTCTTTAATTGAGCAAGAATCTCAAATTTGGAGAAATGAGTCCACTGAGAATCTCAGATCTGTTCTTGAGAAGGAGCCAAAGTATACATCCTGGAGGATTAAAACTAAGTGAAGGGCACACTAAATTTGATTTAAACATATCCTGAAAATTTAAGAAAGAAACAAACACCATGCTGTCCTTCAAGTTAAAAAAAAAAAAAAATGTTTTTCTTCACAATCTTGCAAGGAAGCCAGCGATCCCTTACTGACAAGGGTTCTACATACAGTGAAGATAAGAGCAGTAAAGACTTACATAATCCTTGTAACTTTATTTATGAGCACTTCCATTAGTACAAATTTTTATCTGGTTAATAAAGTATTTTTGTCTGTAAACTGAAAAAAATTTATACCATTTTAGAACATAAACATGGATTTCAAAGTGGTCTTTATGAGCAAACTGCCTAGAATTAGTCTTGGATGAAGTTTATAGCTTCAGAAAAGAAATGTGCCAGAATAAGTAAAATGTTAGGGTTTGTTCAAACACAGAGGATTCTCTTCATTAAGAGCTAGACCAATGTACAACAGCCAGTCAGTTTGTCAGAAATATTCTTGTTTGTCAACCCAGAAAAATAACTAACTTCATCCTTTGCCATGTGGTCCTAAGTGATGGAGGTGGCAAGATGAAGCTGCAGGAAAAAAACCACAAGTTTGAGAGATACCTAACTCAGTAATGATGTTCTGCTAATGTATTGTTGGAAAGTTTATCTACCACAGAGGCAAGAGAAAGTTCTCCCTAAAAGTAGGGGTAATAACAATAATTATAAAAAGGATTTATGGAAATAAATTAGTTGCAGTTTGTTGGGTGGGGGTTTTTTAAGCAAGAAAAATGAAAACTATTTTTCAGTTTGAAATCAGGGGGAAATAACGCTTGAAAGGTGAACTTTTTCCTGCTTTATCCATTAATAAGATATTCCCTCCCTGCTCACAGTTAGCTATCCCCTTAAAAAGTATTTCAATGAGTAAGTATAGTTCATTTTGACTATTCAATGTTCCCACATCATTTTCTTGCTTTTTTTCACTGAACAATTTTAAGTAATTTTTTTTTTAATCTAAAACTTCCAAGTTGTTTCACTATAGATACAAGAAAACACACCCTTTAAAAACAAACAAACACTAAAACTGCCTTCTCAAGTCTTTGATCAGGATAAACACGTATTAGCAGCAAAATTCACACCATTGTACCAACTGCTAGCATAAATAAGTTAGGACTCCGTTACTAACATATGCTAAAGCAAGCTGGAGTTAGTGTGATTATATAACAAGGAACAGACTGTCAGCATGAGTACAAGCATTTATCCTTTGTTTAGGGCATCACGATCTACTCATAAAAACATTACTCTTCAATAAATAATAAAGTATGCCTTCGCTGTCCCCAGACTAACTAAGCACATTAAAGAGCAAACAACTTCAGTACACAAGACTATTTAAAGTGGAAAAAAGAGAAGTATCCTTACCTAGTTTATACAGGTAAAACCAAGCCACAGAAAATTACTTGACTTTATCATGTTTATATGACAGCCCTGTAGCAAAGTGACCCCCAAATTCCCAAACCTAAACCTGCAGTTCCAAGAACACAACCACTCTACAAAAAGATATTATTGCCTCTCTTCCTAAGTGGTGGCAGCCGCACATACAAGCAGGACTTGACTCTGAAATCAATAATTTTTTTTTTATTCACACAAAGAAACAAGAAACACCAAAATGGCAAAATTACTCTCCTAGTCATATTCACACTGTTTTTCCAGTAGTTTTCCCCATACTATTTGTGTCATTTTCTATTTGAAAACATCATGGATTGAGTCACTAGTTCTAACTACATTTGTGACAACATCTCATGCCGACCACCAAACACCTATCAGGAAAAGATGAACATGTGCCAAATACAACCACAGCTTTTGAGAAAATGGACGTGGTAAAGGGATAAGCAGCAGCTCAGGGATGTAACCCCAGCACAGGAGGTTAACAGTATTTCCACCCTCCAAGATGACAGTCTTAATGCTCTTTACCTGCCTCCAAATGCATTCATTAGCAGTCTTATATAGGATCTTAAATGACCCTGTAGCTACAGATCCTTTCATTCAAATAGAAAAATATTTGTAAGAACATATTTGTTAACAGTAGACTTACAGTAAGTCATAAATGTAATATCAATGCCTCAGAATTCTCAATCATATCTTGTATAAAACCTATATTTATTTCTGCATTAGGATTCAACTCGTCAATTTTTGGCACTCAAGAAAAAAAGAAGTTGCAAGATAATACCCACTTGAGAAAACAGCACGTTTGCTTTCCTGATGGTCCTCCTGTGTTTTAAGCCAACAGGTTGGTTTAAATTTGAACGCTGGTATCACTAAAATAATATATCAACTTCTAATGGAAGATGAGTAGAGACAGATGAAGTCAATTCATACATTATTCCAAACCATTAGGTGGTTTTTTTTCTTCCTCTAAATTAGCAGAGTTTTTGAGGCCTCTCCCTTCATCTTACTCTCTTCCCTCAAATTCACAGCAATCCAAGAAAAAAAAAAGTTCAAATTTAGAGGACAAAATTCTAACAAAGACTACACAGGTATATGAAACAAGCTAATCATTGTCTTCACTCATTAATACTACAAAATCTGATGCTTGGTTTACCTGAACTACAAGGAAACAGCAGGAATCCCAAGGAGATCACCCAAATCAGCACACAAATACCCTGATCCTGCACTCCTTACACAAGCATTTCTGTCCTCTTTCCCAGGACTGTTCCAGTAAGGGCAGATGAATTCACAAACTTTACCAGTATCCACAATCTTGTAGCTCAATTGCTTGTACCTCAGAAAAAAATGTATTGCTTGCTCATAAACCACTGTAACATGATCAACCACAGTGACTCAAAATCTGTCACACCAAACCCCTTCTAAAAACAGGAACAACCAACTAGAAACCTGTCCTTTAAAAATATTGTTGCACTATGCTAAGTGACCCTTAACAAACAATATTAGATGTAAAAAATGTGACCATCTCAAAACATCTGGGAATACTGTTTTGTTTGTGGGTGTAATTTTTAAAAGCAAACAGATTTTGGTTCAAACCCATTTATTGGAATGGCAAGACAACATTGTGCATGCCACATTCTCATACTCTCAGTCAGCAGACAATCAAGTGGTAAATTTGTCTCTTCTCTAAAAGTGCATGGAATAAAAAAGCAATTCCAGAAGGAGCCAAATATTGAACGATTTCATCTGAAAATGGAAACTGTAGTCCAGCATATCCCAAAGAAGAAGAAATATTATTTTTGTACCTGGAAGATAATTTGAATCAAGCTTGATAAGACTACTTCTAACCTCTGAAGTGCTGTGTGAGCTGCACCCTGCATTGTACAGCCTAACAAGGCTGCCTTTGTTGATGTTGATACAGAGCACGGACAGCAAAGCAGCTGGTGGCACTTGTCCATAAAAGTTAGTTTTAACTCCAGATTTAGAAAAGCACATATGAAATATTTGTAATTACGCATGAGACTGGCTATTAATTTAATTTATACATTTTTTTTTTAATTTAGCTCATCTCTCCTGCCAAAAATGCAATCACTTTCCTGAAGATGAATGTCAACCAGGTAAGCCAAAAGTCATTTATCAGCTTTTAACTAAGAAATATTTGAAAAGCTTAAAAAAGGCAAGTATTAAAATGCAGATTGAAACAAGTATGAATGGTTTGATTATTACATGGATTCCTAGAGTGGGAAGAGGGAAGCACATCCTGTTTTGTGGTTAGGAAAAGCTGGCAATCTGAATCTGACCCCCACCCTTTTTTGTGAGATCTCTGCATAACAAATTTGACATTTCAGAAGAAAGCTTCCATTCTCCTCCAGAAATCCTGTGCAAAGGAGGAAAGAAAAGTGGGTCCTCCACTTCATTTTTTTTTTCAGTCATCCACAGGATTTCCAAAAATAATACCTACCCAGATGTTGAATCAGACTTTCAGTTTATTTGCAGGGAGCAAAATCAGTAGATTTCAAATTAGCTTCAGATGCTGTGAGTGAGGAAACATCACTTCCCTCCAAATTCAACATCTAAAAATTTTTTGCATTTTTTATGCTTTAAAAAAAAGTTATACACCAAGAATTAATATATGAGCTCTAAATCAATGACTCTTTCAAGATCAGAACTTCTGGAATCAAAGAAATCCTTAATCTTGGTCAAACCTGGGTGCTAATGGTACCCAAACATTCCACCTCAGCCATTTGCCCTTCTTATTTTACTAAAAAACACCCACGATCAAGACTGTAGAAGCTACACATGGTACTAAAAATGGCAGACCATCTCAGACACAATAATTAAAATATATCTCTAGTTTTAAGTCAATTTTTGCCTTAGTTCAGTATCAAAAGTTATTCTTGACTGCATCTAATCCTATATTTTTTATTTGATTACAAAATTTAGCTTCAAAATAGGGCAAAAGGATGGAGTCTATATCTCTAATGCTTTACCACTGTACTAAAACCTGTATGAGGTCGAGAGAAAGAAAAAAAATCCCCCTCAAAACAGTAACAAGCCTGTCCACCAGGTAGTCAAACCATGCTACTGCAACATGGGAAAGGTTTGCCTCAGGAAAATACACTTCATGGTTCAAATATCTGCAATTTTTTTCTAGCCAAAGAACATCCAGAACACGCAAAAATACAATTGCAGCATATTCTCAAATATCTGGATGCTTCTATTAGAAGACCAGTTTATGTCTGGGAAATGAGGATTTAAAATAAACATTGAGCCAAATCCTAAAGCCTTTAACCTGGGCAACCTTCCATTCACCAAAGTACAACAAAAAGTCAAATTCTTCTTTTTTTGTTAGGTTTATACAGATTTAAACAGATTCAACCACATTTCTTGAATTCAGATCTGTTCATCTGAAAGTTAAGACCATCTTCTAGTGCAAACGGAAAAAGAACAAAACTCTAGCCCGGGATTATTTCAATATGAAGCATCAGGTCTGCTAAGAGTATAGCACCAAAACAAGGATAACAAAACATTTAAGTAGCACTACAACCCTGCCATTATTCCAGTGTTCTTGAACTAACCTCTATATCCCTATTATTAATCCTTTCAGGAACAACAACAAAAGGAAAAAGATAATTCTCTAGAATACTAAGAGAGAAAAGATATTTTAAAAAAATGCTTTAAGTATTCTTCTTAACATGTTTCATTTGATCCATTTCTCTATACACCCTCAAAGTCACACATGTTAAAATTCTGCTCATCAGAAAACAGGATTTTCTCTGGTTCTATTTTTACTCTTTTGGATACAGAAGAGAAGTGAACACTTCTCCATGCCCAAGACAGACTCTGCCCTCAGGCACGGTGGCTTGAAGCAGCTCAGCAGAAACATCATCATGCAAACTCTGCTAGGTGTAAATATGCACTGGCAAGAGTAGGTGATTTTATGTATGCAATTTCACAGCTGAAGGAAGATTCAAGATGCCCAGTTCGTACTATTAAGATATCTCATGGGACTTTGAAGAAGCATATGACTATGAAGAAACTAAAGTAAAAATGTAGGGTGGTGTTTTGTTTTGGTTTTTTTTTTTTGGAGAGGGGAGAGGGATGTTCAGATGCAGACCATCAAGGTTATAATAAGCAGAAATCAATTCTGAATGCTGCACTCTAGCTATTCCTGGAACCTTCTCCTCCCACCTCCCCCTCCCAAACTGCGTTCCTGAAACACAATCAGCAGCACTACCAAATAAGCAAAACCCACAGAATATCTCTCTAATAAAAGACAAAAGTAATACAGTGATACATGTAGATCTGCTTACACATACACCTGACTAAATCAGCCATACCCTTTGTCATGATTTAATCCCAGACAGCAATTAAGTACCATGCAGGCACTTGCTCATCCCCTCTAGCCCACCCTGGTGACGCAGGGAGAAGAACAGGAAGGAAAGGTAAAACCCACGGGCTGAAATTAGAACAGTTTAATAACTAAAATAAAGTAATATATAGTAGTAGTGGTAATATTAATAATAATAATATTAGGAAAAAGAGGGAAATAAATAAAAGCCAAGAAACACACGTGATGCACAATATAGTTTCTCACCACCCACTGACCAATACTCATCCCATCCCAAAGCAGTGATTGGTGGCTCTCAGCCAGCTTCCCCCAGTTTATAGACTGAACATGATGTTCTACGCCATGGAATATCCCTTTAGCCGGTTTGGGACCCCTGGAACATACTCTGGCCATTTTTCTCTCCAACTTATTGTGCTCTTGGTCACTGGCAGAGCTTGAGACAATGAAAAGACCTGTTTTTAGAATAAGGACTACAACCAAAACATCACTGTGTTATCAACATTACTCTCATACTAAATCCAAAACACAGCACAGCACCAGGTATTAATAAGAAAACAAACTCCATCCCAGCCAGAACCAGGACACCCTTGCATCAGCATATTTTAAGTGATCTGACAATATGCCTGAATGTCTCGTGTAAATAGCAATCAGGCTGAACCAATAACTATGAGTAGCTAGAATTATACAATATTTCAAGCATATCTTATCCCTAAGGTAAATGTCCATTATGTCAATATCCAGAGATCAAAAGCATGTTGCTTTACTCCCCCAACCTTGCAAAAAATTCTAATCCTTGTAACACAATTATGCATTAACACTATAAATTTTGGGCAGCAAACAAGCTTTCTGCATTGTTAATCACCTTGTTCTACCTTATTCTTACACAAACTACTGTAGGTCCAAGGCAATCACAGCTATTATTCCTGTCAGTTTATTCTCCAGAAAAATACTGACCTCAAACTACTGATTTTCTCTTCACAGACACACCAAGTGCCATGATCTCACAGTGCTCAACAAAGCATTTCAAAATCCCAAACCCATAAAAACCTTACCAAAATTCTTCTGAAATATTTATACTGTTTATTCATCAGTACTACTAATACAAACTTGTGACATGGTCACATCTTTTGCCATCACACTGTTTACATTTAAATCATGTTTTATGCAGGTTGGTTGGCATTCAGTTAAAGAGACTCCAATACCCCTGTGTATATATCTCTTTTGTCATTTAGTCCAGATATAACCATTTAGTTTTGGACTGCTAAAGTAGTAACAAAACACTGGAGGTAGTTCACAGAGTATATTTCTGGGGAGTGAAGTTAACTGTCTCTGTCAGGATTAAGAAAGATTAGTTGTTTAAGTCAAAGCAGATCATTCTATAAAAAGACATCTGAAGGGCAGAGCACACCAAACAGGAAGAGGGAGTGCATTACATACTGCATTACTTAGTGAACTGACCTTATCTGAATTGAAGAAATAGTAATTTTTTTTTCCTCTTCATCTGTAACCCTAACCCCAAAACTAATACAAGCTGTGCTACTGATGGACTTGGCACTGTTCAGGAACTTAGAAGTTACATTTGAGCAGATTAGAAGTCCTGTGGCAAAAGGTGACTTCCCATTTTGTATAAAATCCTACAGGAGTGTGAGAAAGGTCTACTGTCAAACAAAATCAATTGCTATAGAAAGCTTCACAACTAAATTAAGCTTTGGAGCTCAACTTGGGCATTTGGTTTAGCCACAGCACCCAAATCAATGTTGACTGATAAGGAGTGAGAAATTAAAGCTGAGTTAAGAACCCAAAGGTCTTTTACGCAGAGTAGTCTGCAAAACACAGTTGCTGAACTTACGTTAGAGGTAGACTGGCAAGCTAATTGAAAAGCAGGTTTACTTTCCAGTTTGTTCAGGTCCCTGAACTTCATTAGAAGCTCAAAGAAGTGAATGTCATTTTGTAGAGAAAGTATCTGTTTTAACTAATCAGCAAAAATCAGCAAAAAACAGAAGAAAAAAATTGGTTTAGAAAATTTCCCAACTAGTTTAGCTGAAGACAAAAGTTGTATTTACTAGGACGATCCTACAGGTCTTCCCTATCTTTGACTTCTGATTCTGTGGTTAACTAAAAAACCGGACATAGAAAGTTACACTAATTCATAGTGAGGAATGTAAGATGACACACAATGACCAAGAGTTTAATCCCTGCAGGGTGTGAAAACTCAGTGACAAAATACCAAATAGAATGAAGTCATAGATATTATGCAATCAGCTCTTATTTTTTCTAGTTTGGTGTCAAAATAAAACAAAGAAAGGAAAGAAAGAAAAAGGCACACGAAAAAATCCAATGCAATGTGAAATATGATAAATTATTTTTGAAAAAAAGCGCAATAGTTATTATTGCCTTAAAATCTGAATTAACTCTGTAGTGATGCTCTCCTAAAGGAAAACATCATTTCCTCACTCTGCCTTGCATGCAAACAACAATTCTGCTTCTTGACAGGCTACAAATTTCAACTCCCCTTGAGAATACTTATTTAAAAAAAACCACATTTATTCAATTAGAATACTAAGTTAGAACTAGAGCTTAATCATAAGGATATTGAAGCCTCTGAAATCGTGGATTTTCATTTAAGCCATTAGAAAGATACAGCAAATCAAAAGTTCTAGTGCCTAAGCATCACTGTGCACAGAGACGTATTTCTCAGATGCAATTTCTGTTTGGGCTCATCTCTAATTAGTATGATTAGTGCAATGAATATATGCATCAATACTCATCTGGGATTTGGTTTACTGAACAGAAACATGCTGCTCAGAGAAACACCAACAAGGAATTTGTGTTTAGATCAATATCTGGATCCATCTATGGACAGTAAAATAAACAAGAATCTGTACCTGCTTATTAGAATTTAATATCACATTCTATCTTTGGCAGAAGCAGCATTAAAACCTACGATCAGTATTGTCTCATAGCTCTTTTAATGAAAATAAAATTTCTACGTATGCTGTCAGATGCGTGCCTCCATATTAGTCTCCTTTACTATTATTATTCTTTTACTGTGTTTTCTGCATTTTCTACTTCCTCTTACGTCTATAAAGTTTTTCTTCATTAACACTTTTCAAACCATGGTGTAGGAGGTCTTTGGCCAGTTTTCACCTGCAAAACGTAATAGAAGTGCCCTCTCTATTAATTTGACAATTTCTCTTACAGAAAACTTTTCAGCTTTCCACTCTCATTCATCAGTTTCACATCATCCTTTCCTATCACAGTTCTTAGTTCTTTCTATACGTCAGCGTAAATCAAACTCATAGACATCATAACTGAATTTGAGTTTTGGCTATTTCAGGGGGAAAAAGAAACCACAAAGAAAAACTACCTACCCTCTACTTCATACCACCATGATGTCAGCTACCTCATGAACCACAAACATCCTCAACTTTTGCATGTAACCTTCTTCACTACTCATTTTTCACACAAAAGGTTAGTACTGACCAACCTGTGGCTTCATTAGCTCCCATATCTCTTGAGTAACTCGAGGGCAGCTCCAGGGCTGGAGCTATATAACAGAACTGATAGGAGAAAATAATGAACCTGCAGAAGCTCAACGACCTTGGAACTCAAGCACAGTGCCACCCTGTATGTTTTTGGTCACTAGGAAGCCACTGGCACCTTCCATGAGCATGCTGGCCCTTTCCCATTAACTACTCAAAAAATGAGGTTTATTAGCTATCAGCTAACTGAAAATTCCACTAACAAGTCCCACGTCAACTAGCTAATGACAAGCAAGCAACAACTTTTAAAATGTTGCACAGGGAGAACACATTTAACCACTTCCTACACAAAAGAATTTTTTTAAAGAAAAACAGAAAGACACAAGGGAGTTCTGTTCATGCCTTTGGAAGCTGACAATTTAACTTCACTCCTCAAATAAAATACATCCATTCTGTATAATTCTAACACTTAAATATATACAACATATCAATAAATTATCACAGATTTCCTTCATTTATATAAATTACAATCATTTATATGCAAACCAAACTTCAAATTCATTCTAGACTGCATACTCCCTTACAGTAGAATCATTAAATCATCCACTGTCTTTAACATATGGTTAAAAAAAGAGTAAAGATGCATTCTTAACAGCTTCACAGATATCTTGTTTCTTCATTAATTTATTTTCAAGTTGTTCTGAAATGCAGAATTTTTTTCAGGAATTAAAGGAGAGGGAGGGGAAGGGAGTAATCTTTTTCCTGTCCTTGTCCAAAGTAGCTGAAAGAGAGACTTGAACAGACTTTCGGTCAGAATAGTATTATGAAATATTATGCAGAGGAAAAGGCATAATTAGCATATTGCAAAAATTAAACACTACCTATCATGTGCTTATTTATGAGATTTATGATTTGATTCACAAACAGCTTAAAAGGACAACCATAAGAAAGACACGAAATACCAAGAATGTTGACTATCATCCACAAGTGAGCTAATGTGAAACAGAATTTGCAAAAATACAGAAAACAGGAAGGAAAAAAGCCTTTATTTCCACAACATGAATACATGAGAAGCTTTAGTTTAAGTCAGGTGGTGGTAAACTACCACAGCTCTATGATCCCAAAGTCTAAGGTCCTCAACCAGCATCAATAATTAAATGTGTGCACATGCTGCAAATGGCCTGTGTCTTCAGTATCTGCACAGTTCATTTGTGGCTTCCCATATCTCACCATGTTCAGAGTTAAAATATTAAAACTCACCATTAAAAGAGTTCAAATATTACTTTGCATTACCATTTGCTAATGAATATTTAAATAAACTCTGAGAAACAAGATCTGAAAACATAAAATAACAGAAAGCTAGAATTTTAATGGAGACAAATCATTATTACTAATAAAATTATACTCTGGGTTATGTCAGATGGATGAAAGACAAACATCTAGACACAAGCATTAATCGTATTTTTCTTAATCTGTAACTTGAGTTAAAGGGTTCACCATTAACGACTTAAAATCTTCAGATGCACTAATACAGCCAAATATTAAAATGGATATGATGTAAAACAGATTTTGAAAAGGATATTAAAAGAATCAGAACTACATTTCAAATCTCATTTGATTTCCCATGTTAACACTTCAAAAGGTTTGCAAATGCCAACATATAAGTCTTTCTCTGACCAAAAATCCACCTTTTTAATATTAGTCATTAATGAAATTCATTGTGGTGTTTTGCTTCAGTGGATATTTTTAAAAAGATATTTGAGAGTTTTGAAATAAAATACTGTAACAGATATTCATTGTTAGCCACCTCCAGGACAGCTATTTCTTAAAATGAATGTTATTTCAATTACAATGTTTCTTTTTGGTGACTCTTATGAATATGAATACGTTCTGATTAATTTTACAGGTCTGCATGAACTGTAAGGAGTTGTAAAATCTCTTCAGTATTATGGTCATGCCTCAAATGAAAAGAAGCTCTAAATAAATATAAAATCTATAGAAGCTTCGTGATTCTTAATTATCATGACATCAGTAACTACTGATAAACATAGGAGACTCCCTGGTAGACAGTGTAATAAATAAAAAGTAACCTGAGAAAGGAAGGTCAATGATTAGTTATAAATGCCATCAATAAGTAATTTCAACTCATAAAAGTCCTATTTCAGATCTGCACACTTTTGTAAACTTGGTATAGACAACTTCTGTTCAATAATGCCAAAGACAGTTTTCCACAGTTTTCTAAATAGCTTAACATAAAGAAATATTCTAATAAGGATTTATTCCAATTGATATTTAAGACTATAGATGTAAGCACCTTATTTTCACCTGTTCATAAAACTACGTATTATGTTTATAGCATAATATTACAGATCATTTGCACGCTAAATATTATAAATTCTTTTCCCCACTGTTTACAAGTTAAACAGGTGATATTCTACTTAATTCTTAGAGTTACTATTATGCTTTATTTGAAACTATTTTTCACATTCTTTCTGATAGCTTAACCCTGGAATTAATTTAGACAAAAATATTCCATTTTTTAGTCAACATTTCATGGGCTTACCTCACATGTAGCAATAATCTGCCCAAAGACACAGAATAATGAATCATTCATAACTACCTGAAAAAGTAAAAAAGCCTCATTTGGAAGAAATTAAACCTGAGCCTCTAATTGACTTGCACTAAAAAAAATAGCCCTTTCAATGTCAAAAGAAAGTTTTACAGAATAATTAATTTGGTGATTCAATGAAGATATAAAAGGGAGGGGGGAGAGGGAAGAGGACAATTTTGCTTTGCAAAGTTCACCTCTAAGCTTACAGTCAATGAACAGACCATAAAGCCTCCTCTGACTGCACTGTACTATGCTGAAGACCTAGGAACTGCTGTAGGTGCCAGGCATGACCTTCCCCTCGCTTCAACACCCTCTTGCTGTCTGAAGATGAGATGGTGAGCCATTTTGCAAAGGAACCTGCAAACTGCAAGATGAAAGAGAGAAGATTTGTGAGGAGGGGAGGAGCCTTTGTTATCAGATTATCACTGTCTATTAGGAATGTGTTATTGATAAACTGTAAGACAGCTGAAGCCCAGCCCATTGTCTCATTCTGTAACAAACACATCATTTCAGTCTCAACAGTGGAGCCTGCCTGTAATTAAACTAACATCTGTTGATACTTAATCCATTTATTCAACTCCTAATACATGCAAGCTTTTTGCACTTAATCTCTTATCCATAAGGATGTTCTTTGACCTGTGCTTTGGCATTAGGCAAGTCAATGTTGACTAATCTTTACTATAACCTTAGACCTTCATGCTTTGGAAATTAATTTTTGCCCTTGGATTCTTATTATTTATCAAATGATACAAAGCTAGAAGTTTGCCTTACTTGTTAATATTTATTTGTTGACCCATTTCTAATACAAATATTGCATGCTTCCTCTATTCTTCACAAGCTGCATTTCCTGACCTCCACGGCTCATAAAAACAAGTAAATTCAAATTGTCAAAGATTTATAGATTGGGTTTTTACCTGTTGCACATTAGCACATCTTTACAAATAGAGAGGGTGGAAGAGGATAAGAAACATTTGCTGAGGACTTTCACAAATTTTGTATTAATTTCTGATAACAGGAGCTCTCCTTAACATCTGCCTACAATACAAGTTTGCCAGAGAACCTTTGCCAGTATGTTTAAGGGCTAAACTTTAATGCTATTTTGTATCTGGGGCTTTTTTGATAGGATGGTTAGACGTTGGGTAAAATGAGAAAGGACCACAACAGAGACAATTTAGGCAATAAGCCTGTGATGCACAAATCCTGTAAACAAACAGAATCCACCACAAGAAGAATAGTCAAAGTATTAACTCAGGATCAATAAAGATTTTGTAAAATAAGCAAAAGATTTCTAAAAAGCTAGGACAGTAGCAAAACTCATAGCTCAAAGAACATTATTCTCAGTACCCTCACCTTACTCGTAAAATTAAATAAATAAAACATACCAGTCCACTATAATCGCCTAAAGGATTATTTTCTTTTTACTCTTTCTTTTTTAATTGCCTTCATTGCATCATGCAGTATAAGGATTACAGTCACAGGCCCTCGGAGAACTATGTAAACAGGTGGGAACTAGTTTGGAAAAGTCCCTAGATTACCTGCACCTGCAAATTATTCATTGAAAATAAACAGATGGCAATTCAGCTTTGCAATGCAGCCTCCTCCACACCCATGCCACCCCCCACCCTAGGTACTCAAGTAATGTATTCATTGTATGTTCATTCTGTGTCTTCAACTACAGAGCTGAAAATAATGGGAAATCTTCTCTAAGATTGGAAAATATGTTTAAGTGTTCCACATGAATATCAAATTTATTTGGTCTTAAAATACATATAATAAAAAGAGTTTTTTAATCAAGAAGAATCATTAGTCTGGATGCCAATTACCATGGAAAATTGGGCCCAAACTAACATAAATTCTGTTTTAGCACTGCACTAGCTAAGGGTGTCTGCATTCAGGAGGTTTCAATTAAAGGACAAGGAATTTAGGAAGCCTTATTAATGAGAGTTCTGCCCTGTAAATGTGACAGAACAGACCAACCCTTGTTTAAGAATTTAAAGTCTTAAAAAAAATAATTCTGGCTTTATGAAATTTTCTTTCAAATGCAACTTCAATCTCCTTTCTTCTGTTTTCATTCTTCTGTGAAAGAAGTACATAAAAATTATATTAATGTCATAAAGACTTACTTCCTGCATAGGTACCCAACCTAAGATAAACAAATACACTAGACAAAAATAACACTGAAAATATGGGAAAAGAAAAAAATCCTTTTTATTTGTTCATTCTCCACCAAAGAAAACAAATAACAGAAAAATATCATCAGTATTGGAAATTCTTAAGAAAAAAATATTTTAGAATCATTAACATCATATGGTCGCATCTCTTCTATGTTAACATTCCTCATCAAAGTAAAATGGATGGAAACTTCCCCCCACCAATGTATTGCTTTTGCATTATATATATATTATATATATGCACACAGGAGAACTCAGAGGGCTACTCAACTTTTCCAGTCAATGTCTGTTTTCTGCTCCTGAATGATAACCAATAAATTGAAGCTAGCACCAAGCAGAATCAAAGTTTGGTGGTCAGCTATTACCTCTGGTTCTTGAAGCCTGGACATGCTATAAAAAGGCACCATGTCCACCCAAGCAGAACAAAAGGGAGAGAAAATATTTTCTCTTGTGCTCTCTAGCAACCCTTGTGGTTGACTTTGAAGGAGTCAGACAACCTCCACAGAGAAACACATAAGAGTATAGGACCCCCTCAGTCCTTCACTGCAGGAGGGAAACCCTGTCTGCTCTGCACAGAAGAGAAATATCGAATCTGGATGATAACTTTTTCTCATCTATTTCTTTAATTGTTAATGTGGCTGGGAAGGTTTTCTTTCCAGGTCATTTTAGAAGGTAATTCATTCATGCCATCTGTCAGCACCTTCTACTACTTTTAAATGGTAGAGCAAGCTCTCAGCACATCAAGGCACATGTTGGAGCCACTTTTGTTTTGGTTACCCCTGGAGGAAATGGGAACATGCCAGCCACACAATTCAGCAGGTTAGCAATGATATAGAGTAAATAGTTTACATAACGTAATGTATATCTGATGGCCCTACTTGGTGAAGCCTTGCTGTTCTTCAGCCACTCTGCAGCAATATATTTCACTGGTATTTTTATTGGCAGTATGATAATTTAAGTCTGATGAAAAGCTTCTCTGGCCAGAAAGGGGAGATAGGGCTGAATTAACTCAACAAATTGGCTACACAAATTTAAAAAATAAAAAAAGGTATCATCAGCTGGAAAAAACTGGGTGGAGATCTCCAATGAAAATCTTCGTTGGGCACAAAAAAACAACAACGCATGTACAGGAGTGCTGAGGGAAACTGAAGATGTTTAAACCAAAACATAAAATAATGCCTATCCTCGATATTGAGACCATTAGTGAAAAAAGCTCATTTAGTAGGAAAAGCTTCTAATCAGTTCATCAATCAGTAATGGTAGCAACATTGTCAGTCTTTTGTGCTTTAAAAAGCAGTTTCTAAGGGAAGAAAAACAGACATGGAACGGTATAAAACTCAGGTTTACCAAAACTAGACACCCTTAATATGGTTCTTAACCAGTCTAGACAATTGCAGTAAGTCTTTGTTTCTATTTCAGCTTCACTTAAGTAGCTGATAATATATTACATGGGAAACAAATTAAAACAAGGGTTAAAATTATAAAATGGAAGTTGCTACAGAAGTGATCTGAGTAATGCTGGAAATACCTTCCAGTTGCAGAAAGGTCACCAGCAGAGTTCCACAAGGACAAGTCTTTGCATGGGTCCTACTATTTTTTTAGTAGACTTGGCACTTAAAATATGAGTGATAATGAAGCTTGCTAATAACACAGATCTGGGAGCTACAGTCAGTATGAAGAAAAACCAGTCTCCCAGAACTACATGATCCTGAGGACTGGAAGAACAGGAATGGTATTACATTTAGTAACACCAAAAAACATTTATCAACACCAAAAAAGAATGAGTACAAATACCAATAAAACAAAAAACGTGGCTGTAAAGTGTTTGCTCTATTAGCAGATCAAACAAAACAAGTACAACATAGCTACTGGAAGACTGTGTGTGATAAAAAACTTAATTGACACAGGAATTATATCAATCACTGGTAAAACCTCATCTAGACAGGAGTGTACAAGTTTCAATTACCCCTTCTTCAATCCAAAATAAGGCAGATAATTAGTAAAAGACCTGCAGTTCAAACTGTTTAGTCAAACAAAAAACAGAGAAAATACCAGGTATCTGTAAGTATGTACTAGGCAGGAGAGTAAAGCCAAGAGTGAACAAGGAATAAAAGCTATTTATGTTAAAGAAATAGGTTTTTTGCACTACAATAAAAAGGCACAGCTTGACTATGAAGGAATTTTCGTCATGAGTTAACAGGATTTTACCCTTTCTAGACTGATGGAAGTCTGGAAGAGTATTCATAAGGAACCCAAGAGGAGGGCAAAAAAAAAATCTTGATTTTAAAGTGGAGTTTGATGTGTTTGTGTGGAGACCATATATTGCCTCAGTGTGTGCAAGCTGAACACATTTATGAACCAGAGGGTCTCTAAAGAAACAAACTTCATGCCTGATCTAGTTCAGATATACCTGAGAATGGACAAAAATGGTCTGTCACTAACTACATATTACTTGAAGTGCTGATGTGTAAGCTTACCTATATGACAGACCTACGTAGATAGCTGAAGGGGAGAGAGTTTTTTCTTTCTTTCACTTTTCACTTTTTGGCAATAAGATGGGCTGATGTTTTACCACAGAAAAATTATCCAAGTGTAGCAGGTTATCATGGCTCTGTTTATAGTACCTTTGTTTGCAGTAGTTCCTGGCACTTCATGCATTTTTCATAGCTGCTTCTTGTTAGTATATACTGTATTCCTTGGAGTGCCAACAAAAAGGGCACTCAGTTGTTACTAGCATTTCATTTTAGAAACAAAACAAGTAGCAAGAACAGCACCTACTGACAGTCTTACAGGACTACAATTTATTTGCGGTGAAAGAAACAGGACGACTTAACTGCATCCCAAAAGAACAGATGTAAATGCAGCTTTCAGTGCCTAGTCACTAAGCCACTGATAACCACAAAGATTCGTTAAGACCAGATTTCCTTATTTGTGCACACAAACGTACAAGCAGTTCTATGCACATCCATTAGCACACGTTAATGCCACATTTCTATGAGCAAAATCAGATATTGTAGACAAGCAAATGCTGATCTACATACAAAATTATTGTTTTGCATATAAAAACCTGATATTTTCAAAAGGAAAATTCAACAAAATTGATAAAGCAGTGCAGGAGGCATCCTGACCCTGCAGACAGTTTATTATGAGACAATCTTAGCAGGCAAATCTGAAGATGCATTACTCCATTTACATAAATCCTTCCCTTTCAAATCTTTTTTCCTTCTTCCTGCCAAATCAATAAATGGTCTCTGCCCCACTTAGCAACTCCTCTCATGCACTCACTTTCATGTTCTCTCTCTCAGCCTCACTGTAAATGCACCTTTTTCCTCCACATCTGGCCCCAGACTAGATACTTTTCATGCCATCACAGATGGGCAAAATTCTTCCTTCCTTTCACAGCCTGCAGCCCTCTCCACCAAAAAAAGAGAACAACCCCTAACAAGTCTACTGTCAGATACCCTACATCAAATCAGGTTGCATCAGCTACATGCTTTAGTACTTTCTAAAAATTAAGGTTATTCATTTTTCACTACTGAGTTATGTTTGGTTTAAATGTAAATTCCACTTGAGGTTCTGCATATAACAAATCAAAACAGTATGTTTACAAAAAGCAGTTCTAATCAGCCTACACTAGCGTTCAAAACTCTTAGAAGAGCACTGCTACAAAGAAAGAAGGAAGAAAAAAAAAAGCAAAAACAAAAACCACAGCAATTTCTAGCAAAGACTCAGCTTCCCAGTGGGGACAAGGCTAAGGAGTCCCAGGAGCTTTGCAGCCATAGCTGCAATAGTTTATCTCACAATTGTCCAGATAAACACGTTCCATTTTTCAAAAACAGACTCACAGCAAATAAGTGTTTAAAAGTTCCGCAGGTTTTTTCCCTTCTTGAGATCACTGAAGACAAATCCACCTTTAAGGTTTGCCTTAAAAATGTTCATATAAAAAAAAATTCAACCTAGAAATAAGAAGGCATAGTTAAGTTGCTATTTTGAAATATTATTAAAGAATCCTTATAACAAAACATGTGGACCATAAGTGAAACAGAAGACCCCAGAAACAAGCAAATCTTCTCACTCCTAACAAAAAAAGTAAATATCAATATATGAATTTCCAAATTTTAAAAAATTCTTTACAAATCAAATTTTTTGGCATGTACAGTATTAAATTAAGTTTAAATTAATCCAGTGATATAATATGAAACACAGAACAGACATGTTTGTATGAATACTTTTGGTTGGTGTATGACAGCACCACTTAATTATTTTTACATATCCTGGAAGAAGAAACTTAAAAACCTAATTGCTGTGCTAGTACAATAAGGTCACAACCCAGTGAGACACAGAATGACTAAAATAATATTCCCAAGAAAAATCAAATTTCCTGAAAAATACAAGGATGTAGTTAATTTACAAAAAGTATCTCTATGTGGTCATGACATTGTTTTTCCATATAAAGTTGTTACAGAGCATAAGAAAGACCATATTTTCTCTTAAAGCAAAGAAAAAATACAATTCAGAAACATACGACAAAACTGAGCAGACTCTTTCTGGACAAGTAAACACCATTACTGGCTGACTGGGGCTGATTGACCAGGATTTTAATGAAGCAAAGAGCCACAGATTCATAAAATGAGAATGTATTTGACACTGGCTGACTGCCTAATTCAGAGCTCGTTGTGCCCAGCAACCTTGGGTTCTACGTGAAATACAGTTAAGATGGAGGAACAGGACATCACCACTGCCCTAAGAGGCAAACCATGATAACTCGAATAGCTGGCACATGTGAGTGATGACAGAGGAATGGGGAGATGGCAGAGCCAGGATCTCTCTTCAATGAGAATGCTGAAGTGGTTGTCATTTCTCTGACATCCAGCACACCCCCAGGACTGGCAGAAAGGCAGTTTCTCTGTGCCCCACACCAGCAGCCCCAAGGATCCCAGGGGCGAAGAGCCAGAAGAAGCTCACTGCTCTGGGTTAGCAAGATCCCATCTCTGCTGAGCTGATGGCCATGTGCACCATCTCCAGAAGAGTTCAGCCGGGCCACCAAGCCTGCTGGGGGATCACCATCCCTGCTGGTGACAAACCCATAGCCAACCCACCACATGCAATGCTGGCTCCATGCCTCAGGGACTGCATCCAGCCCAACATGTGCACCACAAAGTAATTTGAGTCAGACAGTTGTTCTACTTTACTTTTTAAGATCAGGCCTTCTATAGCAACTCACACCACTAGTTTGATCAAATTTTGAGAAAGCCAGTCCTGGACTGTCATAGCCATTACTGCGCTGTCTACCATTTGTCATGGAGACATCGCACACCAAGGGCGGGTGAGGAGGAAGGATGGCAACAGGAATGCAGCCAATTGAGCATCCCAGAGACCTCTGTGGATCACAGAGCCCAAAGAAGGACACGAGATGGAGAGAAGAGTAGGAATAGGGAATAACTTCTAGGGAGAAACAAAAGATATACTAGCACAATAGACACATTTTTCGTTTGTTTGTTTGCTTGCTTGCTTTTCATTTTCTGCTTTTTTAAATGCAAACCAGAATCAGTTGATTCCCAGAGTAGATAAGTTTGTTGCCTGGTAAAGTTGCAAAAAGTAATATTTACCATGGATCCTTCTGCCGTTTCAGTCATTTCTGGGAAAATCACATTACTCTGAACCACACTAGAAGCTGATATAAGTTGCAAAATCAGATCACTATCTTCACGGTAACACCCCTTAGCCCCTGAAATAAAAAAAAAACCCCAAGCCCAAGATACCAAATTCCATTCTAGAATGCATACACTTCATCACTACCTCCTTTCAGCACCATCTCACATTTGTCACTTTTGATGTCTCTTCTTGTGTGCCTGGTCACCTTCTCAAATTGAGGCACTCTGAAACACAGAGGAGACACAGAATAACCTTTGCTTCTCCTCCATATTTCCATTTCTGTTTTCACTGCCTGTTGCTTTACATGCAGTCTTTAATTCTCTATTTCTGATCCCTTCCATTTATTCAGTCTTTTATAAAAGTCCTGTCACTTCCTTTCTTGTCATTTCTAGAATTCACACATTCTTGCTGGCCACCACAGCTAACATATTTTCTATTGACAGTGTTATTTGCTGTTTTTATTATCAGTCTGACAGCTGGCCTAGTGGGTTATCTTCATCTTTCTAGTCTGCTTCCAAACATCATTAATCTCTTTGAACCCACCTACTCATTTTCTCATTTGTCACACAAGCCAGTGATTTCTTTGCTCTTTTCTATAAACACCTCCTATCCCGTCTCTCACCCTACTAACATCTTTATTCTCATCTCAGCTTCCATACTCAATTTGCCTGCTCTCCTAGTCTTCACTTAACTGCCGTTATCTGCCTTCCTTCAAATGCTTCATAAAATGGGCTTAAAATAATCTTAAAAACACAATCTCCCTACAATCACATTATTATATAAATTACTTCCTCATTAGTGATTCCTGTGGTACTCAGCAGGTCAGTAAATTACACTCCATTTGGATTTTTTCAATTCTAACTCAATTTGCTTCCAGTGAAGGTGACTGTTCTTCTGGAGTCACACCAATGCTATCCCTGTAAACCATGACTCTCAGAAAAATGCCAAGCTTAGAAGGAGACCAGCTCCCACACAAGGTTTCTAAAGAAGAAAGACAAAATACCATAAAGTTACAGCTTCAGATGAATATTTATTCTTCTGAAATTTGTCCAAAAAAAGTCATCCATCTTAGTTCATCTTGCTACTTTGATCTATCTTGATTCTTCACAAGAACCTCGCACAGAAAAAATGTTACACATACATAAATATGATTAACTTGGTATACATTAATAACACGGAAAATTGTGCATTAATACTTATCTAACTGCTGGACACTTTACTGTCCATCAACATGTACACTAGCACCCACCACAGAAAACTGGACATGTGGCAGTAGGTTCTTGTCCTGCTCAATCTCTTCAGGCAAAGTTGAGCAATTATGCTTCCTCATTATTGCCAAAATAATTAAATAAATTTTGTAACATAAACAGAAGGATCGACCACTGGACAATAACACCAGAAAGACAGAAAGTGTCTGTATTGCCACTCAACTACAGAAAGTAATCCAGTTTTTTACCAGTGGACTAGGGAAATCTGTTTATCTTTTGCTGAAAGAGTTTAAATTCAGCTGCCAGCTACTTCAAATATACTTTCAAATGCCTCCTTTTTGTGTTCACACACACTCTGGTTATATAAAAAAAATCAGTTCCCACCACTAGGCTTGAATTTTTAATATTCTACTCTCTCACTCTTGTTTCAGAGACAGGATTTCCATACCTTTTCCCTCTAATGCCACCTGGAAGGATAATGCAAGGTAAAACTCTTCCACCTATCAGTTGTAGTACTGTAGCAAATGTTTCTTTATACCTCTGCTATGGATTTATAGCATTTAATACAAAAGATCACTTCACGTAGTAAAACTAGGTACATCTACATCCACATTTTTCACAGTTTATTTACTTCACTACATGTTAAGGAATTCAGTAATGCCATGAAGACAATATAATCATCAAGATAATCCATTGCTACTGCACAGAAGATGTAACTGGACTTCCCCCTGCAAAGCTTTGCTCTTTGTAAGAGAAACAGGACAGCCACCATCCCAGCCAATAGACTGGCAGTTTAACTGGTGATATTTGCACAGGCACTATCTGAAACAAACAAAACAACCAAAAACCCTTATGAAACTTTTAAACAATGTCCAGTCACAAGTTGCTAAAAGAGAGACCTTCGGAAAGAAACATGCTTTCCACTCCACATTAAGTTCCTTGCATGTTTCTGGCAGACACTAGAAGCCTGGGCAGATACTATGTCTGATGACACTGAACGCAGCAGAAAATGCCATAGGCATATGATTGTTTTCTGCATGTGCTACTGTCTTCGACCCACAACCCAGCAAATATTTTCAGCAGTGCCAGTCATGTTCTGAACCGTGCAAACCATTTCCACAGCTTTCTAGTTTTAACCACAGTAAATTTATCTCACTCACATCACTGAACATTTTTATTCTCTTTAAATATTGTATTAGTTGTTTCATCTCATTGTAGCCATCTAGCAATTTCACAGGGACTTTGTATTTGCTAACACATCCATGCACAGAGACCCTTTGAATGTTAAATGCTTCCATTTCTACTCCCTAGGAAGCCAGCAAAAAATTTGATGCCTATCACAGTACTCAGTCTTAGCCATGTGTCTTACAGAGGTATCTAATGAAATCAAACTTACTGTTATATCATGTTTCATATTCACGCATAATTCATACAGATAAGTTTTCTCAGATGATTTTTCTTTTGGTCATAACCTCAATTTCAGATTTGCCAGTGCATCAGAAGTACCTGCTTTCAAGTTACCAGAATCCCATCATATATGTCAGAAACATTTGGGGTTAACTCTGATCTTTCCCCTGCCTGTTAAATACTGGTAAAGGATTTTGATTTCTCCTATAGGGTCATCATTTAAATTATTAGAATATAATTGTTTGATATTACCACTTTCAGTAATTCTGAATCAAAGAAGCCAGTCATATAACATTGTTGCTATAATTATTTTTAAATTATAAGATATTTCAGGTAGCACTACCCATTCTATATTTGGCTAACATTATTTCAAAAAAAACCCCAGATGATTACTGCAGGATGCTGACCACTCAAAACTCACAAGAAATCAATGCAAGATACAAAGATTCAAATACTACAAGGTCAAGGCCATTTGTGTCAGAAATAGCATGGCCAGCAGGACTAGAGCAGGGATCTGCTCTGTACTCAGCAGTGGTGAGGCTGCACCTCAAATCCAGTGTTCAGTTTTGGACCCTTCACTGCAAGACAGACATTGAGGTGCTGAAACATGTTCAGAGACAGGCAATGAAGCTGATGAAGGGTCTGGAGCACAAGTCTTATGAGGAGCAGCTGAGGTAGCAGGGGTTGTTTGTCCTGGTTAAAAGAACACTGAGGGGAGACCTTATCAATCTCTAGAACTACCTGAAAAGAGGTTGTAGCAGATGGGTGTCAGTCTCTTCTCCCAGGTAACAAGTGACAGGACAAGAGGAAACGGCCTTAAGTTGCACAAGGGGAGGTTTGGATTCAATATTAGGAAAAAATTCTTCGCTGAAAGGATTGTCCAGTGGTAGAGTCACCACCCTGGAGGTATTTTAAAAATGTGTAGATGTGGCATTCAGGGACATGGTTTAGTGGTGGATTTGACAGTGCTAGGTCAACACTTGGACTCAGAGATTTTTAAAGATCTTTTACAACCTGAACTACTCTATTCTACCCTGTCCTATCCTACTCTGTCCTACTCTAAATCACCTCTACCTTATTAGTTATGATCTCTTAGAAGCAATCTAAATATATAATGAGCATGATTATACTATAATATAAAACTGACAGACAGGGACCTGGGGTGAACTGCAATGAAAGATGCAAACTTTGCATAATTTCTTTTTGCAAGAAAAGTGGAAAGGAGGATATTAAATGATGGAGGCAATTTGCTTGGGTTTTTGTTCAGAACACTCGACATCCATGAGGGAGCTGAATCTGATTTTTTTGGATAGAATCAGACAGGAAAAATGAAAAGAAATAAAGAAGAAGGAAAAAAGGCTAGCAACAATGGCTACTCTTCCAGTCTAATGAATCCTCATTCTGTATTCATGAGGAGAGACAATGATGTTATGGCCTGTGGCAGTAGTCCTTGAAAGGTAATGTTTTCTACCACAATTTTGATAAAAAACAGCATGAAACAAATAACTTCACTTTAATGTACTAACAACAGCTCTGCAAACAACACTAATAATATCTTCACTTGTAGTTTTCATTAACCACTTCATGAAAGACACTTTACGTCTCATGTGCATAAGGCTTGCATTACTAATATCTCTTTCTCTACTTTTTGTGCATAACCATGACATCGTTAATTTACTGACATCATTTGTGGTCTTACACTAACCAGATGGCTACTGCTGACTTCGAATCACAGATATTTCTTGTTTTAAGTATCAGGAACAATCTAATTAGATACAAATATACCTCAGTAATGAAGGGAATGACAAGCTGATGATTAGTTATCTAAAGTTGCAACCACAGTTGCTTTTTAATTTTTTTTTAGTCTTCCTCTGATTTACTTAACTTCATTGACATGATGTGTTAAATGTTATCTAATTAATGGAATTAAGACACTGGCCCTTCTACTGGCAGTACTTTTTCTTGGACAATTGTCTAGGGAATCATTATGGTGTTTTTTAAATAAAATAATAAAAAAGGTAAATTCGTATCATGCATTAAAGAATCATCTTTCACACCTGAAAGGTAAGATTTTGAAATCAATTAAGCAGCAAATGTGCACGAATTCTAGCTATCAACATCAACATGTTAAAAAATAAAACTATTAATTCCAGTAAAACAAATGTCACTAATTAATTAATTATTACCTGAGCACATTTTAAATGCACAATCTCAAGGAAAACAACAACAAAAAAGGGAGTGTTATATGTGAAAACAGAGTGTTTACCTTGATTTACCTTGCTACTTTTAACAGTAATATAAATTTGCAAAATGCTGTTCTGCTCATTCTCCCAATCTTTTGAAGATTTGATTCACCTCTTATGCACAGACATGGGATGCAAACAGGAAACTTGTCAGGTCTGATTTGCAAAAAGAATGTGTATCTCCAAGCAAGTATAATTCCATAAATTACATGGAGCCTGGCAATTCTGAGAGCCAAACACATCTTTAGCTCTTTTTTTATTCCCACATGCTAGGAGAGGTACAAATACTCCTTGCTAGAATATCAGAGATATGTGAACATTCTGGTTATACAATCTTTATGAAACTCTAAAGCTAAAATTACCAATATTTCTAGACCACTTTTTAAAACACACACTATCTTGATATTTCCCTTTACATAAAAATTTACTTTTTAAATGCTTTATATTTAGAAGAGAAGATGATCTCACAATAAAACAGCAATTTAAGCAACAGATGACAGTACATATTTTATTTGTAGTACTGCATGGGGAGTGGTTTTAACTTTTCAAAGAAAGGAAGGAGCAACAGATACAGACAGTGAAAAATGCAAATGCTAAGGAAGACTGTAGGAAAAGCTCCAGGAAGACATGCGGATATTTCTCACAATCACAACAGTTAACAGCATTAAGAGCCATCACCAAAATCATCTGGGCAGCTACAAGAACACTACACTAGTTACTGTTTTCCATGTTGAAATTATCTATGAGCAGACCTGAACAGAACAAAAGAAAAAACAGTGGTTGTGTGTAACTCCTGGTATCAATATCTTGCCTGTTATCAAATGAAGGCAAGGGATGCTACACGCCATGGACAGTTCAACTTTTTATATGGTTAAACTGTAATTCCTCCCATGTTTCTTGTAGAATGAAAGAGGTTAGAGAAGAGAATTTCTGATACACAGCGGGTTGACCCTCTAAAGGCAGCACAGTTAACTAAGCACTACAGTCACAGAAATAAATAATAAATCTTGCAGTTTTCAGGAAAGAAGAAAAGGAAACAATTCATTCTGCTGGATTTATAAAACCCAGCAGAACAGATTCTTTGAATGTCTAGCACCAAGTGTTTCATAAAGCCAAAATCCAAGCCAGTTTTTTAAATACTTGTTTCAAAATTGCAACCAAACTACTGCTAAAAGTAATTTGTCGGTTCTACATGAGATGGAGACATCTAGGAGAAAAGAATGCAATACAGAAACATGCAGAACTGATTTTTTCCTGTGGTTTTAAAACAAATTAGCTGTCAGTGATTTGCAGAATAACAAGAAATACTGACTAATTAAAAATGTTCAAGTATGTGAGCATGATTGCTGGGAAAATAATGCCAATAATTTACTGGCTAGTTAGCCCCTTAGAGAATGCCAGCATTGGATAGTTCTTGAAATTGAGAAGAAATGGTGTATGTCTTGTATTAATTCATCATTCCGTTCATTGCAAGTCAGTGACTGATGGCTGTGCCAATGTTAAGGAATAACATTCATTAATAACCAGCACTTCCAGCTGAGAAACACAAGTTCGACCTTTCTGAACCTTTGGATGCATATTGTACGTGTTAAGACACAGCAAATCAAACATGCCCTACAGATACTTGTTGTGGTTGATTTATTCCTTTTTAAAACCAAGAATGGAAAACTGCACTCTCTTGAGATTTGAGGTACCACTGAGTTTACACAAAGACTAAAGAAACAATTCCTCACAGCAGGATTTCCAAGACCTGCTGCTATACAGTTTAGAGCCAAAGCTACAAAGCCCTAACTAGGACATCTTGAAAAATATACTGAGGCATCTACTTTCATGTGAGGAGAGAAAGTTCAGGATTTACTGGAAAGACTAAATGCTCAGGTCCTTAAATCAAAAATGAGTAAGAAAAATTACTGAAAGTTCTGCCTGGGTAGCAATACTGACTGTTTAGATAGAATATCCAATAACAATTTGTTTTTACTTACAAGCCTTTAAGCACAGTTTAGAAGTTCAGGATTAGGTTTTTTTTTGGGGGGGGGGGGTTAAGGAACAATAAAAATGGTCAATGTCTACTTTCTGTTTGTCACACAAGGTGAAAAAGTTTTCAATCCAACATCCCTTGTGACATTCAACATAAGCCACTGGGCTGTATCAACAGCAGCATAGCCAAGGGAAGGGAGCACTCCCTTTACTCAGCCATCATTAAACCACACACAATTTTGTCCCCTCTCAGGTCAAGAATATGTTGACAAACTTCAAGAAGTCCAGAGAAGAGTCCCCAAGACAGTCAGTGCTGAATCTTAAGGCCCCATGAGGAACCCGTGCAGAACCAGGGCTCACTCAGCCCCAAGACAAGACAGCTTTGGGGGCACCTCACAGTAGTAGCCTCCCAACACCTAAGGGAGGTTATAGAAAATACAGAGCTAGGTTCTTTACAAAGGCACATACTGAGGTACAATGGCTACAAACTGAAGCTGGGGGCATATAAAGGATGAAGAGAAAAAAACATCTCACTGATTGTGAGATTAACTAAGCACTGGAAGAAGCTGTAAACTTCCACTCTCAGAGATTCTCAAAACCCAACAGGAAAAAACCCTGAACAATCACATTTAAATTCAGTGTTGCATTGAGCAGGAGATTGGAGAAGAGATCTCCTGATGTGCCTTCAAGCCTGGGGTGGTATGAGGAGGGAAACATAGATGGACCACTGCCCATCCTGTAATCACCCCAGAAACCCTGCAGAGGAGTGACCAACCTCAACTGCTTCAAAAGAATGCATGAGAAACCCAAACCAAGTAACTACGGAATTACTTGCCACACAGGAGATTATTCATTCTCCTTAAAACAGATGCTTTTTCCAGTGACTTAACTATCTCATTCTTTTGGGGGTTTGTTTGTTGGTTTGTCTTTAAACAATTTATATATTCTTATTTAAGTGTATTTAAAAAACAATAAACATGCATTAATTATGCAAGAAAGATACTCTGGTAATGAGACCTTCTGGTTCCTTCCAGTTTGCAATACTGTGTAGCGTTGAAACTATTCCATTTCAAGTGCAACGGGAAACAGCTTCCTCCACAGGGGAAAGAAAGAAACAGAACTCCCCCAAATACAGTAACAGTAAATACAGGCAGGAAATAACCTGACATCCTTCTGCTGCAATTCTAGCAATTCCAACTGCTTTATCCTCTGGGGCACACTAATGACCATTTGGGGCTTTCTGCCACTTCCTTACTATTGCCAGTATAGCTCATCACCAAGCAGCCAAGTCGTAAGAAACAAGATTTGTGTATTTCCTCTTTTTTGCTTTTTAACATGGAGTCCTGTAAAGGAAGGGATCAACTGCAATGATTAGGCCAACCCTCATTTCTAGACCCTCAAAACAGCTCTGTGGAGTTGTCTTACACCCCTCGGTCTGTCTACATGCCACAATAAAAATGTAGATATAGAGAGAGGTTGATTGAGTCTGCCAAAAGTTGACAATGGCTTATTTTACTTAAGGAATTTTAAAGAAATTTTTAATTTTAAAATTTTAATTTTAAAGAAATTTTTGCTTAAAATTGCTGTGGTACAGTAAACTGCAAGAGTTGTGGGGTTTTTTTAAATGCATAAAATGAGTATGTTTATTTATGCTTTCAGCAAATGAATCAGAAATGTATTTGTAGGAGTCTTCAAGCAACTGTGAAGATATGTGTGCAGAAGACAATGAAAAGCTGCAAGAAACGGGTTATATTTCTGTACAGTAACAGCATTATGATTGAGTTCTTTCACTCAGTTCAATAAAAATAAATGGCTAACAAGTTAAATACTACAAAAGGGCAGTTTAAGATACATTATATCAATATTCTTGCATATATACATGGTATTGTATTTTGCCTCAGAGTATACGCACATTGTGTTTCAAGGTTCAAACAAATCAAAATATTACAACTTGGAGGGCAAAGTTGTAGCGGGTGGAGGAAGTGTAAAATAGGTTCAATTTTCTCATACTTGGGACTTCTCTCATCACAAAGGCATCACTTGCAGAAGAGCATGGAAAATACATGTCACTGAATGCCAATCCTTCCAAACATTACAGGGCCCACTATTAAGAGCAACAAGCCATTAAACAAAGAGATGAAGTCAACTATTGGATTTACTCAAAACAAGGTGGTAGCACACTTAAGGCTTGTGTGGTACAGATAAAATTCTATTTGCTTGGCTGACTAGGTTTTTCTCCCCCATCTATTGTGTTTTCTGTGCTGTAACTTGGGGAATATGAAGGTTGTTTCATCTGAGAGTAGGGAAACAGTGATGCTCTGAGATAAGCTGTACAAAAGGCCACACTAAGAAGCACAGCAGTAGGCTCACATAAGACTTTCGAACACACCTACACCCCATGGAAATGACAGGCCCCTCCCAAGGAGTAAGAAGGAAAATACATTCTTATAGTAAGATGGATACATATATTATTACCCAAAAAAGATCAAAGGTCCTAACCAATGTACCATATGGTAAGAAAAGCATGAAAACTTAGGGGGGGGGAAAGGATGTGTCGAATTAGGCAAGAAGGAGAAGCTCATTTATCACAGAGTTCCCCTAATTAGCAAATGTACAAAAATAATTAATAAAGCATCTTAAAACCATAGGAGAGGCTTTTGTTTTGTTAGACTTCAGAAGAAAACAACTAAGAAGGTCAGGGAAAATATGACATCAAAGTCTATATACAAGTTTATAAGAAGAAGCATAGTGAAAATCATGAACTATAGAGCTTAAGGTCCTTCTAGCTGAAACATGTTTTCACAAATAGACAAATAGGCACTGTACCACACTGGGTTGTTGGAGGGGTTTTTTGCCCAATTATACGCTGAACTGATGGAAGAAAGTGCTAAACTTGATTATCTTTTTCAGAAACTTTGTTTTTAAGAACACAGTAAAGGCATTTTACCCAAAGCACATCTTAAGAAACAAAAAAAAAAGCCGGTAAACTGGTTATTCACTTTCTTTCAATTTATAGAAAAGAAGCCATGGAAGTGGTGTTTTTTATTTACATAGTGGTGTTTTTTATTTACATAGTACTATACTGGAAATACACATGCCTCACATTTAGCTAACAAGAGATTTGGGTCATACTTCACAGATCTTTGTTCTCCAAATTACACAGTAATTTTGCATGTTAAAATGTCTAGAGAAGAAAGAAGGAGGAAGAATAAAAAGATTATGCAGCTTCTCTGGCTGATGGTACACTTATCACCACAAAATTTCTTTGACCAACAGCACTACAACCCAAAGAAAACAATTTTATAACTTAGCATTTAGAAAAGGCATAAATATTTCTCTACGACTTTCCACACAGAAACATACAATTATTGCCATCATAGAAAAATGCAAAAATGAAGAAAGTAATTATAATTCCATCCTTTCAACTGAAAATGCCCTGCAAAACACATGTACTAGAAAGTCTGGTCTCTGACAACGTTTCAGAAGGTTAAAACTTATCCTTTCTTTGAACTTGCTGTCTTGTAGAAGTGAAATTAAGTATGTAACTGTGCAAAAAATGTGACGTTATTAGGGAATGTAATGGGGCAGGTCTTTAAAATTCTAAGCACTGAGCAAAGAACAAATTAATTGAAACATGTTTTAGCAATCACATTACAGCTATGAATACTGTTTTTAACAATATTCTCATAGAAATAGGGCAACAAGATGCCAACATGAGCTAATATGTATTTATGGTCTCAAAAGTTTTTTTACATACATCAAGATCTGTGGAGACAAATTTTTCTCACTTGCCTTTGGCTTACGAGTTAATCTATTCTCAGTGACCGGGAAACTGCTATTCTGTTGTAAAAAGCCACAAATATAATAAGGGAAGAAAAACACAACACAAACAGATGCAGCCATTATGCAAACATTTTGCATGTTCCAGATATTTTCCAATATATGAGCATGTATTAAAGTGAAATTCAGAGTAAGTATCACCGTACTTGTTTGCAAGATTTCCTGGACAAGCAAATCAACATTATCAGAGATACATAATGCTGTAATCAACATCACCTTTTACAGCTGGAGATTTATCAATTTGGAGAAAGGCTTACTTTCAAATTACAAAAGGCAGGGGTACAGTGTGTTTCACTGACCATTTCTTTCTGAGCCTTTGGAACTTCAATCTGCATTTAACAAAAGCTAAACTAAAGTTAAAGGCTAAACATGTACTTGCAATCTGAAATTTATGACTGCTAGCAAAAGGAGATCAATGTTCCTCAAATTACCTAGGAGCTAATTTCTCTAATAGCATACCTTTTAACCAAAAAAAACCATCAGCATAGAGTTTGAGTAGCATTAGCACAGCTAGGGAAAAGACAGCACTTGTTTAGCATCTTTTTAAGTTTTGTATGCTTCAGCACAACAACAGCCCAGAAAACACTCCCTTAACTGTTAAGGAAGTAATTTTCAGTCTCCTGTGGAACTTCTGATCAAGGGAGAGAACTGATCCCCACTATATTACCATTTAAATACTATAATACCACTTATGTACTTCAGGTATAAGTTATGGTTCTGTCAAGCTACATTAACTAATTAGTGGCTTAGAAACAGTAGACAGAGTATGCAATGTCTGCAATCCCATGCTTTATAATATTTTGCCCAAAACGGAGTGGTTAATGCATCACTCACAAACACACAGACTCACTCTTAAGTTTTACTTCATTTCCAAAACAGCCTCCGAACAAAAGACTCCCTGAATGAGTTCAGAGAAGAGCTACACTGCATTGTCTAATCATTCAAATTGTAACAGTATAGGGTCTTAAAACTCTTTATTTATGGGGAAAGCAGATTTACATAAGCCTCATCCCTTTCTCTTCAGAACTGGACAATTGATAGGAAATTCAGAGCTGTTAATTTCCACAGTTAATCTTAATGGTTGATTTTATGCCTTGCAAATGTTATTCTAAAGTGTTAGAGTAAATAGAACATTACACTGCTGTTGATTTAAGTGATTATGCATACTTTTTCCCATCCAAAGGATTATTTACTAAGGCAACAAACTGAATTAAAAAGTACTCCTTTTTATTCATGGAGGAGTTCACCTATGGAATTCATTGCCACAGGATCAAAGCTAACACTGTAGCTCAGATTTAAATATATAAAAGAAATTAAAATACAGAACAGCAACCTTAATGTGACATTCGGGTTTTACAACTGCCTACTTAAGATAGTAAATGGGCAGGTAAGACCATCAGGAAAAGAGGAGAAGTGCATTAATTCAATCGCATTCTGAACGCAATGCATCAAAGGATATACTTCTAACAAACACACCAAAACAGCTGATTTATCTAACAAAATAACTCCCAGTATACCAGTTTCTCTCAGTAAAAGAATCAGAGGACTCCCTCGCTCATATTCCTGGCAGCAACACACACACTTTCTCTGAAAACTTCTTATCTGCATCTTCTGACCTGCTTAGCTTCAGAGACCTGTCAAGATGACAGAACGAAGATCTGTGATCACCACAAAAGTAATGTTACAGAAAACTTTTGCCCTAGAAAAAAAACCTGGATTGATTTAGTTACAAATATTGATCAATCTGCTGCAGAACTTAAGGAGAGGAGTTCTAGTTCCATCTTTTGTGGCATTGATCTTTAAATAGTTTCCCAGCCTACATGCTAGGGGGAAGTAGAGTCAGTCAACCTGAGATGGCTGTTACACAAGAGGGAAAACACTGTGCTTGTGGCAGACTGCTGCCTCCCCCTCTCCCAAAAACTGGTTTTTTTGGATCTTAATTGACCTAAGATGGAAGCCACAGAGATTGCAATGACATTTGCTTTTTGTACACAAGAACATCTAACCCTGTGCCTACAAGCCTGGAAAATGTTGCTCTCACTAGATTGTATATATTGCTCTCCCTTGACACCTTTCACCTGCTCCCATTGAACTAGGCAAAACTTCCTTTAATAAAAGAAGCCAGATAAATTTATCTAAATCACTTGAAGAGGGGAAGGAAAGCTTCCTGTTTAACCCATTTAGGATCTCTTGTGCAAACTGACAACCGAGTAATTTTTTTTTCAGCATGCTACCCACTAAGGTTTCCTAGAATTTTTGTTGCTGTGATTAATATTTTTATGAGTGTTTTGGGACAACATCAGAGTTTTAATACTATCATGGTGTTTCCTACCATTCTCTTGGTAAATCATAATAAATATTGCCCCATGTCACCATAATGGCAAAAAAACTCAGTTTGATCTTTGCCTTCTTTTCAGTAACTGACCAATTTTAGAGCATTACAAACAGCACTCTCCCCATCTACGTGAAGTTTATTTCAACTTTAAAAATATGTCAGTGTTTTTTGATATATATGTATATACTGTAATATGCAATGTCACTACTCAAATAACCCTCTACTTTGAACAGTCCTGCATCACAACTTGCTTTGTCATCACCATGACATCACCTGTACAGACTGGCACATAATCATTGTGGCCTGAAAACTGCAATGCAAAGTCATATTGTACCATCATTTTTTGAACAACCACCTCCAGTGCAATCAATGAAAAGCATCCAAAAAGTAATAATCCAAGCACGGCATTGTTCACTGCCCCTGCAGGATTGCCTTAATATTACAGTTGTTCAACTTTTTCTCTCTATAGGAAGTGTGAATAGTAATGACTCAAAGCGTCAAAAAAAATCATTGTATTGAGTTCTAAAGTACACTAAAGCATGTAATTTAAAAAGCATTTTAATACTTATTAATGTAGCTATTCAGATATTACCACTCCAAAAATTTTATCAATTAATTTGGGGATAAAAGTCGAAGAGCACCTAAGCACCCTGGAATCTACCTTTTCCATCCAAGGCAGAACAAGGATCTCACTCCTGCTAAGACACTTCCAGCAACTGGATATATATATTTTTGAAAATACTATAATGCTTCAAGAAATATTCTCTGTAATATATCATTTATATCCTGAAGAGATTATAATTCTGATTCATTCAATATCGTTCTGATGAATCATGGTTGCTGAAAGCACAAATAAAAGGAATTCCTGCTATTTATCAGGAGTTCAAATACTTGGCTCAAAGAAACAAGTGAAAACTTACAAATAATATCTGAACTCTGTTACCTGAAAAAATTCTGAAATATTTTCTTTTTACCTGCCATCACTTACAAAACACTGATACTTCAACTGAATACCTCAGAAAACCCTCAACTTTCTGGAAGCTCCTACAACATTTAGCTCATCTGGGTCAAAATTCAGGAGTTCAGAAAGCAAGTGTAACTTCTGGGAAGTGCTTGGGCCAGGCAGTTAGCTCACTGAAGCCGATTAGCTGATAACACACAATCCCACACCATCAGCCAAAAACCAGAGACAGCTGTCCTCTGGAAAAATGTCCTAAGCATTTTTTTCCCCAGCACCCCATTTGAAAATAACCCTATTTTGCTTAAGAAAAAACCAATTAATTGTGTGTTAAGTAAAATAATTGGAAGCAGAATAATTAAAAATTCTTATCAAGTGATGTAAACTAACTTTGTGGTTCAAGTCTCTATAAACCAAACAAAGCAATTAGCAAAAGACTGTTTTCATGCCTTACTTCAAAGAGACAAATCACCTTTTGCATGTTTCAAGTACAGATGACTAACAAAAAAAAGACAGGTTCACACCAAGGCTCAAGCTTTAAAAAACAAAACACAAAAAGCCCACTTTTCACCACCAGAGCCAAAAGCTCCCTCTCATCTATTTTATTATTTGGTTTTTTTCAGCACTGTACTACTACAGTGCAGGAAAATATCACATTGCAGTAATCTTACTAAAAAAAAACACACCACCACCCAACAATAAAGTATGCAACTCTTTCTGTCTTATTACAGAACACAATACTTTATTTGCAGGAAGTTTCATGTTACTGTAAGTTATCATTTAAATTCTAGGTTCACATCAGACTGAATGTAAGATTTTGCCATGAAAATAACATGACAGGATCAACTTTGAAGTCATATAGCATACAATCAGCTTCCAAAGTCTTTCATTTTGTACATGTTAAATCTCCTGTCTTCAGGAGACACTCAAGTTATGTCATTCTTGAGCTTTAAATGGATACATCTAGGCTTACCTGCAAAAGATTACACTCTCCAGTGCTACAGATCTGATCCTAAACATTCTCATGAAGAACAGTGTTTTCTCAGTTACATCGTACTAACCAATGTTTGGAAAGTATTTCATACCAGCAAAGATAATTAGCATTAGTATTTAATTTTACTTCCTTTTAAAATAAAATATTTAAAGTATTAGGAATTTAAGGCATTTACCATTTTAACTGTATTTTTAAAATCAGATTCCAACTTAGCAGATGTATTACTTTTAATGAGTCTGCCACAGCTGCCACTGCCCTCTACACACCTAGTCAGGGGTCTCCAACCTCATTACTTTCTACTCTTAGAAACCAAAAAGCAAATTGTACTACAATAAGAAACTGTAGTAATCTAGCATTTCAGAATCACACACAATGGATTCTGATCCAAAAGAACAACTCTGTATTTCCACCTTTTGGCACGGGTAGACACATTTACTGCCCAGACGGGCAGGAGACACAAGGCATCACTATGCACAGTAAGTCCTCGTGGCAGCTTTTCAGCTGCGGATGTAACCTCACTGTAAGTCATACAAAAAACCATCACTTTGATATATGAACTCTAAAAAGCCTTTTCCAGAAGCCCATGAAACACTTCCTTGATGCTTTGGAAAGGAGGAGAGCACTGGCTCAGGGATAACTCAGGTGCAGACACAAGGTAAGTGCAAAAGTGAAGCAGGCTGAACTATGTTCCACCCTAGTGAGGACTCCACTAACAGCTTGTGAAGGGGAAAAAAATAACACCTACAGACACAGTAAATTAAGGTACAGAGTGGCACAGACAAGCTGTTTGTCCATTTGGTGATTCCTCTCTCAAATCCAACTGAACGGGATCACTAGGTCCAAACCCAAAAGTTCCGCAGTGGGATTTCTTTTTCATATTCAAGACGGGAAGTCCCTCCTTCAGGTTTTATATTTCGATTAATCTTCAGATGAGTAAGATTTATGAGCACAAGCAATTCATGACAACATCAGTTCTCATCTGTGGAGGTATTACTGCAATGCGAAAGTACTTCTGCATTACTAAGTGTCAGGAACCTGGACAGGAAAACAATTTTATCTGAACTTGTTTTGATACAGAAAGAGTTTGGCAAGAGCCAGACTGAGAGTCTAACAGAACAATACCTCCCCTATTTTCATACCACAGCTAGATATTACAGTATTAGAGTAATATTTTAAAATTTCATGCAAACACCATTTTTTCTAGAATCCTTTCTTCTCCCCATGTGTCTTTACAGCAAATTCATACTCATCTATACTTCAAAGATCTTCCATAACTTTAAAGAAAGCATGGATGGGGCCCACCAAATTTCAAACAGAGGGTGCCCTATGCCCAACCTTTGCACTGAAAGACCTGCCTGATACCACCCTTTGGCTTTGAGGGCAACCCACCACCTGCCCCATCCATCACCATTCAGTTCCTCTGCACACAGTGTTCCCACACACCAGGCACCAAGGCACTGACACTTGATTGCTCAGGGATAGCTCCAAAGCCACTCACCTGCTGCCATGGGCCTGGGGAACTGTGGCGTCCCCAGCACCAGTGATGCCCACAAAGTGCACGTCAGGGCACCTGCAGGGAGGCCACAGGCTTTGGAAGGGGCGGAAAACTATTGCAGATGCTGGCGGTGGTCTGGAAATCTGCCTTCATCTCACCCCTCATACAACCCTGCTCACAGCACCCACCACATGGCCTCAGGCACGGGAATGGAGATAAAAGTCCCTTTTCAATCCCAGGCTGTGAAAGCAGGAGGGGCTGCATACTGCGAGGCACCAGGGAGTGCCCTGGGTCTCGCATGCCTCCGGCGGGCCTAAGGATGCTCTCCAAGTCCTCCTTCCCCAAGGAGAAGTCGGAGGCAGTGAAGGGCACCTGGAGCCAGAGCGTGTGGCACACCTCCCGGGAAAGGTGGAGGGAAGACGCTGAAATAGGAAGGCGCTGGCCTGGCCACCGTGGGGCTACTGAAGGGCAAAGCCCTGGGAAGGATGCATGCTTCGGGGGCCGCTGGGCAGCCCCGTCCCGAGAAGACGGCGAGACGGCCGGAGAGACGCCCCCCTCAGCCCTGACTTCGGCACCAGACTCCGCGCCCTCCGCGCGACCAAGAAGGGGCCGCCGGCGGCCCGGGAGCGGCCCGGCAGCCCCGCGGCGGCCGCGCAAGGTACGGGCGGCACCGCTCCGCCGCCCGAGGAGGATGCGCGACGCGGGGCTGACCGCCAACGGGTTCCTTTCCATGCCGTGCGAACGGGACATCATCCCCGGGCCCCGCTTTCCCCGGTCCCTCCCCGCAGTCCCCCACTGCCCCGGCCGGCACTAGCCCCGACAGAGCCGCTCTCCGCAATCGCGGCTCTCGAGGCGAGCCCTTCGTCCTGCCGATCTAAGGGGCAATCGGGACTTATTCAGAGGTTTATTTTCAAATTGTGCGGAAGGCACGGCTTAATATTAACATATTCACCCACGGCTGGACACCGCAGTGCTCCATCCAAAAATAATTCGTTTCTTGGATGGCCGCCTGCTAAGCAACGCGTTTTAATAAACTGAAATTTCTCTCTCTGAAAGTAAGGACAATCTCCCTCCTGAAAATCTCCTAAAACTTGATAACTGTTCCTTCTGAAAGACGTTCGCTGTCACTTTTAAAAAATACCCCCGAAACTCTAAAACGGCAGCTGAACCACACTGCCTGGAGGGCAAGCCTTGAATCCTCCTCTCTCCCACGCCTTTCCCGAGGATGCGGGGCGACGCGGGGCTCGGGAAGCAGCCGGCAGCGTTTCCCACCGAAAAGCCGCGGAACCCCGCACGCCGGTGCTGCAGCGGCGAGCAGAGCCCTGCCACAAGTGCGAGCCCCGCACTCCCGGGTGGACAGCAACAGCCACAAAATTAACAACAGCAACAAAGATGTAAGAACTTAGGGCTGAGTTCCGAAGTTCAAAGTTTCTTGGGAAAATACCGGAATGTGGGAGAAGCCGCGGGGAAGGTGAGCGGAGCATCCCCCACGCCGTCGGCCCGCCGGGCAGCGACAACGGCCCCGCGGGCCCGGGACGCGCAACTCGCCCGGCGACCCACCGAGGGAGGGAGGGAGGGAGGGACGTACCGGCAGTGAGGCACACGGGCAGGAGCAGTCGGAAGGTGAGCCCGCACACCACCTCGGTTGCCATCGCGGCGGGCAGGGGTCGCGGCCGGCCGGCCCGGGAGCCGTCCCTCTCTGAGCGCCACCGCCGCTTCTCTAGGTCCGCCCGTGCGCGGAGCCGCCGCGGCGGCGGAGCATCGCCCGTCCGTCCCCTCCTCGCCTCGCCTCAGCCGCTCCGCCTCACGCCTCCCGCTGCATCCCGGCGGCAGCTCATGCAACCAGCGCCGCGCCGCACCCCCGACCCGGGGCACACACGCACACCCCCGCCCCCTCGGGCCTCCCCCACCGCCCTCCCGCCCGCCTCCCCTCGGCGGCAGCGCGGAGCGGCCGCCCCGACGGCGCGGGCCCAGCCGGCGGCACCCACGGCGCGACCCGCGCAAGGGAACTGCCCCGCGCCCCGCCCCGCGCCCCGGGGCCGGGCCGCTCCGATCCTCCCCCGCCCCTGCTTGTGCCCCCCTCCGCAGGGGGACCCTCCTGCCACCGCGCTGCGACACACCCCCCCGGCCGGTTCCCGCTCTGCGCCGAAAACTTCACCGGTTTTCCCTAACGCTTTTTAGTGTAATGTTGTGTGTTCGGGTTTTTTAATTGATTTTTTAAAAACTTTTTCATTATTTTATTTTTTGCCTTTTTTTTTTTTTGTTTAGTTGTTATGTTTTCTTGACTGGGGGAACGGTTTTCTCTAATCTGTTGGCTTCCCGCCCCCCTTCTTCTCCCCAGTTTCAACAGCACATTTAGGTCCACAAAAAAATTGTCGCCTGGAAAAAAAATAGATCTGCGGTGGTTGGAATGTATTTGACTTTTCTGGAAAGCTTTTTTACCCTTTAAAATATGGCGCTGGTTAGAAAGTGCTGTGGGTTTAAAGGGGCTGTTTTAACGCTGAGCTGGTGTGTCCCTCTGCATGTACTGAATAAACTTCATAGCTGGAGTTGAAATAGCGATGCTGTAAAATAAAAAATTACTAATGTTGTTATCAATACAAGTGAAAATCTGTTTCATCTTTGGCAATAGATTGCAATCCCTCACACTTAAATGAGGGAAGTTGACGCTGAACATCCTCTTCGTGGAGGCAGTGTTGGAGGCAACACTTCAGTCCCGTGCAGGATCTGAGGAAGGAGAAAGCAGGAGCGGTGACCCTGTGATCCTTACATACATTCTCAGTGCTTCTTCCTGGTGGAGGACCTCATCCAGTCATACTTCATATTGAAAAATCTTAGATTTGCTCTTGAAGTCTTGTTTGCCTTGCTTGGTTTGTTTTGGGTTTTTTTACTCTTATAATTACTTAAGCATATTTTGCTTTCCTGTGCTTTTTAAAAGAAATTATTTCATATCCTCACTGCAGAGAAAAATGTTTGCAGACATGAGTTTGGCTCACAGGAAAATACAAAGGATCTTTTAAGGAAAAAAATAAAAATCTTGTGTTTTGGGGGTTTAAATGACAAGTGTTGAGCCATGCATATATCTGGCAATTATTCAGATATTCAAATATTGTGCAACACACTAACTGAATCTGATACTAGTATGTTTGAAAAGTGAAGAACTCCAGACTTAGATATATGAAAATGCTCAGGACAGCTGAGACATCAACTACAGACTCCAATTGCATGTGCCTAGTGGGTCTGTTAAAAGGCTGCCTATCATGAAAAGCCTAAGCCTCCTCTGAGGACGTATGGTCAGTTCCTACTCAGTGCGTGGAGTTTAAATGTAGCACTGTCTGCATTAACAGAGATTGTAAGGATGCTCTGTCCCACAGGGTGAATGTGACAGCTCAGCTCGGTCTCAGGACGCAGCCTGGGTAGACTGCTCCCTCCCTTCCCACATTCAGGCCCAATGTGGCTCACCCAGACACCTCAACCATGAACCAAGTCTGGATATTTGATTCTCAGTCTTCTGACATAAGTTTCTGTGCACATCAATCTTTGTGAACACACCTGGTGATCATGTCTGTAGATGGTAAAACATCAGGATCAGGTAGTATTTAATCTGCTAATGAAGTATCTGATGAGCCCATGGTAAAGTTGATCCTAACATTGTTTTAAGAGCACAAGATCTGCCCCAAAAACTCAGAGTTCCTAAGGAAGCTATACTTGCCTTACAGGCTACAAAGCAGCAGTTAATAGTAGTCTGTGAGTGTAGGATATATGCATAGCTGAAACATTCTGTGCACTTTAGCAGCACATGTTCAGATATTGATCAGGTTTGGTATTCTTTTTTCAGTTTTTCAGTCACTAAAGAAAGGAAAAAGTACTTACTACCTTTATAGTACAGTTACCAAATTGTTTACTTCCCCAAGAAGTGATTTTATGCTCGCGTTTAGGAAATAATTAGCCCATTTTCAATACTTACCGTTCATAAGATATGAAAAGTGGAGTTAAAATATGCCTATTGAGTGGCTTCTTACCTTTTACCAGACTACTCTTCTACTGCAAAATCTATGCAGCCGCAGTGCCACCTTTTGGCTAAAATGTCTTTCGTGTAAGTGACAACATTTCTTTCCCTCAGCAGCCAGGAAATAACTGTTTGCACACAGAGAATTTTGAGAGAACAATGAGACATCCATTGTCCATACATCTCTGCAGTGGTAAAAAGCATGACAAATTATGTGAAGCCTTACAAAGAATCGTGTGCACCTTCGGCAGCTCCGTTGTTGACAGAAAGAGTAAATGCATTAACCTGAAAATTGGAGGACTGCTATTAGCCAGCATGGAAAAAATAAAACACAGGACTCTGACTAAATTAGTAATACAGAAAGAGAAACTGAATTAATGGGGAAATTACCTGTTGGATTAAGTGTAAATAATAGAAAACAATGTCTACAAGATAGCCAGGAGTTTATTTAGCTAATGCCAGTTTTGCAAGTGACATAAAAAGTAGTTTGAATATTCTTCCCTAAGGGTATACAACTTACTGAAATCACACTGTGGGCCACACAGTTTTTCTCTTTCCCTCTGCAAACCAGAGGAAAATCACAGACTGCATGAGTCCTACTGTGCCAGCAGTGGATGCAGATATCTCACCATCTACCAGCATTTCTTTTGCTTACTTTCAGCTACCAGGATCTCAGATCCCCAGGTGTATAACGTTCACCTTACGTGAAAACATTTTGTGAGATTAATTGGGAAGTGAAAAAACTAGTGGGATTGATGAGGCCTTAATAAAAAGTGGGAAGAATGCACATTTATAGAAGAACAAACTTCAAGTCTCACCTTGTCACCTTTTCTGTAGCGATAACTTGGAGTTATTTTGGAAAAATATTGTCCCCACTTCACCCAATATGCAAAATCAGCTGCAGTGAATAAAGTTAGAGGCCAAGAGAGCTACTGGGGGGGGAGGGGGGAAAGTCCAGAACATATTGTGCCACCAATGCTATTAGATAGAACATAATCAGTTAGAAGTGCTGGTTGAAGTTAACTTGGTAGAGCTGACTGACTGACCAAAATAGTGCTGTTCAGAAAAATACCTTCTAATTGCCTCAACTATCTTAAATTTTTTGGTTGTTTGAATCACGAACTCCTGGCTTTGTTCTAACATTCACAGACTCTGGATAGTATAAACTAGGGCTTGTGTATGAATACGTGCATATATGTATATATTACATGATCCTACAATCCATACAGTTGACGAGCTCCATGAATGAATGCTAAACTGGCTTAAGAAATAAAACTCCTCTATGCAAAGAAGAAGCAAATCATTAAGTTCCATTGAGAGGCAGGAGAAGTTACTGTAGCCTTTTCAGAGCAGTCACTGCTGTACAACGCTGGTTTATATTTGTTATTCTTACAATATGAGAGTCCTGCTTTAGGGACCTGTGGGGAAGGAAATGGCTTTAACATTTGCAGTGATGATTAACTAGTGTGTTATGTCTCTTGATCCATGCTCCCTAAGAATACATGAAAACATCTTGTTCCTCTTACCTATTCTGGAAGTCCTCCTCCTGCTCAGCCCTGTCAGCAGCTAGGGGAACAACCGGCAGTGGCTCACCAGGAGTCAAGCAATTCAGTTTTTCAGCTTAGTTCACATTTAGCTCTGACTGAAGCTGTTATTGTTCACTTCCAACATGAAGTCAGCTAAACTTCAAAATAATGTTCAAGTTCAGTTCTGGTTCAAGAAAAGTTAAAAAAAACAGTTCAAACTGATTTTTGGTTCAGAGTAAGTTTAACTCCTCACTACCACCAGTAGTTCAGTAAGTATTTTATCTTCTTAAATTATGAACTTGTCTTGCCTTACAATAAGGAAATTCATTCCACTCAAATGTATGCTGAGTGGGCATCCTTACAAATGTTTGGCTGCCCCAGAAGAGCAAGAAAGTTTCCTAGGAGTCTCCAAATTCCCCCTATGCTTGATTTATCTTTCATTCATTAATCCACAATTTCACCCCTGATTTCAACCGAGTTAGAAATGGGCATAGGGTGTGCAAAAAAAATTCTAGAATCAGATGCATTACCAAAGGTCTGATTTTTTGCCTCCTAGACTTTGTTAATCTTCACCATTCATGTCACATGGTCTGTCTAGAACTTTTGTCTTGCACAGTAAATATTTATTTACAGAAACCCTTGTTGATTGCTGGTCTTGTTCTGCTGGGGTTTGCAATCTGATCGATTAGGAAGCATCAAAACATTATCTTTACCTGAGAATAATGTAAAACACAACAGGAGGGCTCTGTCACAAACTCAAGCAGCTCTAGTTTCATCACATGTTATAGGACATCAAACCTGGCAGAATCCAAATGGTATCTCAAAGCGTCATTAACTGTGGGTGCAATATATAGGAAATCTGTCCTTGACTACTGAACACATATATCAGAAGTTAATCATTAGGAGCAGCACTCATAATGACTACTAATTAAAATGGAATTGTCTAATGGTCAGTGCAGAGGACTAACAAAACACAGCTGCTGACTGAACTGATGGAAACACATCCCCAACCTCCTCCTGCATGCATTGTGCGGCTGCATCAATAATACAGGAAAGCTCTTCCATATCCATTAACAGGAGAGGCTAGACAAGGTGAAAGGCAAGTGGGATCTTCTCATAGAGCTGTGACATTACATACCTGTGAATTTACTCATATCAGGAGTAAATTTTAGCAATTATACATGAATTGTGTTTGCTTCTTTCAAATAAAGTAAGTTTCAGCAGACGAGTCATTGTTTTGTTTGCTTGCAAGATTCTTTTCTTGGTGGAATAAAAAATAAAAGATAGCTTCCACAGTTAAAGATTATTAGTACTGTTAATATTTTCTGATTAAACTATTAGTAATTTAAGATTTCTCTAGCAAATTATACCAGGGAATTTTAAGCACCACTCCTCAGTAGTGATCACAAAAAGTAGGAAAAATAATTCTAATTCAGCATGCATGGTTTACCTGCCTGCATTTAATCACAATATACGTTGAAAGAATTTTGGTAAAGATTGTTCGTAATCTGAAAGGATCGTTCAATAAACAATGAACCATGAATTTTCCCCTGCGTGCTCAGAGTCCAAACATGAGCAGACTGTCAAATAACAAACAGACATGTCACATAATTAAAACTGTCTAGTATAAGAGCAGAGCTTGTCAAGAGTAATTTACAGTCTGAAAAAAACACAAGTAGTAAATTTCCTACTCATCACTGAATAAAATGTAACCATTTAAGGTATTTGTTAAATACATTTATGTTTCAAGTGTATTTTTAAGAAAATTTTAAAACAAGTTGGAACAATGCTATTGTTCTTGGTTGTGCTCTGTAATATGATATGATATGTGATATGATTAGTAGCTGGTGGAGAACTGGGCCTTTGCATCACAGAAGCACTGTCACAATTTATACTTCTGCTGGCAGCATCAGCTCAGAGTAACAAGAAATGAGGCTGAGCAGATCCCAAAGCATGCTGGACCAGAACTAGAATTCTCTGTGGAGCAGTACAAGAGTAAAATAATAGATTTATTACCCAAGTGAAAGAGCAGATGTCACTTCACGCACCTGTGTTACAGCCAGAATTCCTTCCTCCAGCTGAGCCTATGCAATCAAGGAAACCACTAATTCCTGCAAGTCTTTAGCTCTGATCCAGTTTAGGCTGACTGCAACTGAAATGTATCATCCCTGAAAGCTGGACAGTGGGCAGACATGTCCCAAAAACACCCTTCCTTGCTTATGTGGGACTTGTGGGCAGGGAGCACTCCCCTCTAGCGAAACAATGAAATGCCTTCAGCCTGACAGTCTGTTTTCAGTTTCCCCATGTCTCTTCCACTTCATCCCTTCTTTGCCTTTCTGCAGAGCCTGCTATTGCAATACTCACTCTCTGAAAGGACTGGAGAAGCAAATCCCTTCCGTTTTCTTCTTTTTAAACGGACACTGAAAAAGTCCTTACAATATCTCTCTGTGTTACCAAACCTTAGGCAGCCTCAAGCGACTCTGCAACGTAAGGAAGCAGATGGGAGTTTCAGGTTGAAAAGGGAAGTGGTTCCAGCAGGAGTCTGTTAGGAAAGCTGCTGGCATGCCTTATCTCAGTCACCTAATGGGTAAGCAGACACACAGTCCTTCACCTCTCCCCCTTTCCTATTTTTTCTGTCCCTGCAGGATAAACCTTCTTGAGAGAAGCTGCTAGCAACTAGAGGTTAAACTTGGCTGTGAGGAGATGGACAAAATGAGGAAGAGAAGGGAAGGAAATGGTTTTGTGTTCACACACACGTTTCATCCCTGTCTTGAGTAGGAAAGAGGGAGTCAAAAAGAAATAGAAGAGGAAGTCAGCTGATGAATAGCTCCAGGCAAAAGAGAGAATACCTGGCAGGGTTGCTCCATACAGCAGCATACATTTAAAAATAATTTTTTAAACAAACTGGTTTGGATAGAGATATCTGTCCCCAGAGCAACCAACAATGGAAAAAAAGTAACAATAATTTTCCATTCCACTGTAATTAGATTAAAAATTTAGATATTTAGTCCACTTTGAGGTGAAACAGGAAAGTCGTACATGCTGCCTGACAACTACAGAAAAAAAAAATCCCTGTTAATTCATTTACAGGGACTATTTCTGCCGTCAGACAGACATTTCTTTAGTAGTGAAAATTCAGCAGCTCCAAATAATTACTGCTGAACTAAGGAGAGAACTCCAAGCTGAGCTCTCACAAGTCATACGATCACAAGGGCCAGGCACCCTGCACGAATCACTGATGGCTGGATGAAAGGCATGGACTGTAAACTCTCCTCTTAACCAAGGAGCCAAAGCTGGCAAAGGGAAAGCACATTGGCCAGTGTGAGAACCTGTAATACCACTGCTTGTAACACATCATGGCACAAGAGGACAAGTTTTTCTTATAAAGACACTGCCTTTATTCTTAAGAGGAAGAACACCACTGGAAAAGGAATATAAAACTTATGAAGCACGTGACTGCAGTGCACAGGATGGATTCCTAATTAATATTTTTGTAAAAGAAACTCAGTTTTAACTCTTCATTCAGATGCTGGTTTGATTCAGCATTGCAATAGAGAAAAAATAAAAAACAAACAAACAAACAAATAATCTAGGTCTCATTTTCTCTCTCAGTTGAGACGGAATTGCCTCAAGTTGTGCCAAGGGAGGTTCAGATTGAATCTTAGGATGAATTTCTTCACTGAAAGGGTTATCAAGCACTGAAACAGGCTGCCCAGGGAAGAGATTGACTCACCATCCCTGGAGGTACTTAAATAGTTTGTAGATGTGGCACTTAAGGACATGTTTATTGATGGACTTGGCAGTGCTGAGTTAGCGGTTGGATGAGACGATTTTAAAGGTTTTTTCCAATCTAAATGATGCCTTGATTCTGTGATTCTGCCTCTTCCTATGGCCTGAAGTACAAACTGAGATTTAAATGTGCAATCAATGCAGGCATGTGAACATGGAAAATATTTTGGATCCCACATAGGCATTCCCAAACTGGTTTCACTAACTAAGTAACTAACTAAATAATAAAAAAAACCAACAGAATTTTAGATACAATCCTATTTTTAGTATTTCTCAATGGCAACTACTGAGGTTCCTTTCACTGCTTCTGAATCTTTTGGATCATTATCTAGAGATGTAAAATTTTCCATTTCCATTATAAAGAGAGTATAAACAAAGAGTTTTGGAATTCATTCTGGGAATAGATCCTTTCAGCTAAATATTGAGGTCTTGTACCTACCCTGGTAGTTCTTATGATGTTATCGCATTAACTCTGTATTTTTCTTTTCCATTTATGTTTTTGCACTTAAAATTACTAAAGTGTATCTGAAGATAAGACAATAGTAACTAACAGGCTGTTGGATCTGCCCAGAAGAAATGGAAATGCATGTTTTAATATGGCAAGTGGATGCAATATGTGAGTAAGGTTCATTATTATTCACTGTAAGGTCAAGTCCATCTCCAGAGAAGGACAAGGGACTCCACAGTATCAGATTTAAATGCTGTTGTGCAGCTCTCTGACACTGAGGGATTCATAAACCAGTTTTGTTTTTTGGTTTTTTTTCTTCTATGGAGAGGTGTACTGGCACCCAGATAATGCATGTATGACAGATCCACAAGACACCCACCTTCAAGTGGCACAAAAAGTGGCAAAGCAACCACAAGTTGTTGCATCTGTCATATTCCCACAAGGCTTGCTTGAGTGGGTGGTTCCCAGTCCCGAAACACACACAGTACCAGCAGCTAGGTCAGAGGATCTGCACCACTACACCTTCCCGAGTGACTGTGCTGCTGCACAAACTTCTGCTCTCACGGTGACTGGTTTGATTACTGAAGTAGGCACGCATAAAGACTAGATATGTGATAAGTTTACATGCATGGATATTTTCACCACTCAGCTTGGGGTTGGGAGCCCAGTCTTCCCATAAAGTTGAAGGAACCTCCAGAAACCTCCAGGGGGCAACCCAGAGCTCCTGTTTAGAGAGTGCTGGTTTTTTCTCCAAAGATACTCATCTCTCCCTCCACTGACTCCTTAGCAAGAATAGAGGGTTGGCAGTGACCACCCTTCTTGAGTTACACACCCATTACAAGCCCTTATGGGCAATAGGGTAGCAGGATGCCAGGGCTGTCCAGCTCCTATGCACAGTAACATCCTTTGCATAAGGTCATGAGCCTAGAGCTCTAGATACCTGACATCAGGCTGAGAGAACCACCCCTTTGCATCCTTGTCTCTCCTCAGTCAACTCAACTCAGCTGGAAAGAGAAATCAATACACCTGTTATCAAGATAAGGATAAGGAATTGACAGACAGAGAGTTGTGGTCAATGGCTTTATGTCCAGGTGGAGGCTGGTGACAAGTGGTGTCCCTCAGGACTCTGTCTTGGGATCAGTGCTCTTCAGTACCTTCATCAATGACACAGACAGTGAGATCGAGTGCACCCTCAGCAAGTTTGGAGATGACACAAAGCTGAGCAGTGCAGTTGACACAACAGAAAGATGGGATGCCATCCACAGGGACCTGGAAAAACTTGAGAAGTGGGCCAAGAAGAACCTCATGAAGTTCAACAAGTCCAAGTGCAAGGTGCTGCACCTGGGTCAGAGCAATCCCAGATGTGAGCACAGACTGGGAGAGGAACTCACTGAGTGCAACCCTGCTGAGAATGTTCTGGGGGTTCTTATGGATGAAAAGCTGGACATGACCTATCAATGTGTGCTTGCAGCCCAGTAAGCCAACTGTATCCTAGGCTGCTTCAAAAGCAGTGTGGCCAGCAGCTGGAGAAAGATGATTCTGCCCCTCTACTCTGCCGTTGTGTTATCCTATCTGAAGTGCTGCATCCGGCTCTGGAGTCCTCAGCGCACTAACGACATGGACCAGTTAGAGCAGGTTCACAAGGAGGGCCACATAAGATGATCAGAGGGATGGAGCACCTTTCCTATGACTGAGAGAGCTGGGGTTGTTCAGCCTGGAGAAGAGAAGGCTTCAGGGAGACCTCATTGCAGCTTTCCAGTTCTTTAAGGGTGCTTGTTAAAAGGAGGGAGAGCAACTTTTTATACAGGCAGATAGTGACAGGACAACAGGCAATGGTTTTAAATGGAAAGAGGGCAGGTTTAGATTAGATGTTAGAAAGAAATTCTTTACTCAGAAGGTGGTGAAACACTGGAACAGGGTGTGCAGAAGAAGTTGTGAGTGCCCCGTCCCTGGAAGTGTTCAAGGCCAGGTTGGATGGGGCCCTGAGCAACCTGATCTAGTGAGTGGCATCCCCCCATGGTAGGGGATTTGGAATGAGATGATCTTTAAGGTCCCTTCCAACCTAAACCATTCTATGATTATACAAATCTGTGGTAAAAATGTAATAGTGGAGGGCAACAGTTTTTTATCAGCCTAGAGCTACATACAGTTTAGTTTGGATATTGAGGGAATTCCCAAATTTAAAGCATACTATCTTATAAGGGAAAATCAAGCTGAGTGACATAACATTATCCAAGTTTGTATTTTGTCTGGGGAAACCAAGATGATGACTTTTTTTTTTACAAAACTCTGCATGGACTTTCTGAAAATTGCAAATGATCAACATCCCACCAATGAATCTCATCATGTGACTTGCATTCACTTCTTCTGCATGTTCAGAAAAATTCTGAATTATTATGAAGAGCACAGTGACATTTTTAACATCGGTTGTAATATTCTGTTTCTTTCCTGCAAGTTTCCTCCAGAAGAGAGGCAAAAGCAACTTGAAAAGAGTTCTGTGTACTGTAATACAGAGACTAGAAAGACAGAATAGAAAAGCCAGAGGAAGAAAAGACATACTTTTTATATGCCCTTAGAAAATTAAATTTTCCTCCTGTCATTTTGTGGTATATTTTTATTTTGATATGGAGGGACACAGTTGAGCATAATGCTAAACCTTATTCTTGATCACTTTATCCAAGGCTTTTGTAGTTAAGAGACACAAAAGAGTAGCACAGACTAAACACTGTCACTAGCCTCCTTGGACATCTCAGCACAAGTAACCAAGTATGGTTACTAAGACCTACAGGCAGACTATAGGATTTGGCCTAGACCAATTTTTCACAGTGGCTCTAGAGCTACTGTGAAAAATCTGGCTCAACAACTTTGAGCACAGAGGGAGAATGAGGTGCTTCCAATATCATGCAAAGTGGAGGTAGACCTGAAATTTTTCATTCTAGGGACAATGCAGGAAGGTCTATTTCTTGCCCTTCCCTTAATTCCACCTGTCTCTTGTCTTTACATGTATACATGGGATAGGAAAATCTTTTCCCTTCTTACAGTCTTTTCTATCTATTTGCAAAATACCCACAAATAGCTTTGCAGTAGTTGTGTTCCAGGCTGTTCTCCTCTATTTTCCAAACCCACATCAAAGTGACTTCTGCTTATTTGTGAACAGAGCACAGAACTTAAACCCATGGAGGAGGATAGGAACTCTTTGTCTGGGATCAGGTTTTTATAAAACAGATGATGCACGTCTCTCTGCAGATGAAAATATACCAGATAGGAGGAATGAACTTAAGTTTCTGTTTAGACAAATGTTTTCACTTATTCTCTCCTGTCGTGTCTTTGTTTTGAAGATTCTTCCTTGCAAGAAAAGCTTTTACTGAGAGAGTAATCAAATGGCTCATTGAAAAAACTGCAGTGGCACACAAATCTGTGAAATTACTCAGAAGTGTTTATATTTTCATAATAAAACAGCTATTACTCATATAAAACCCATGGCCTGTTTAGTTATTAAACCACTATTATGGGGGAAACATCAGTTCTCTTACTTAAAAATGTACTTGTAAAGCAGTCTGAAAATAGGAAGTGAATTCCCTATGAACCATGATTGGTTTTTACTTTCCCTGCAAACAGGCTGAGTATTTTGTAAAACACATGCTTCTAAATTAATGCAGAGCTTTTAGGTGCCAGCATTGACTGTTACCTAAGTGCAAGAAAGGCACGAGCAGCATACTCAAGGCTCAGGCCCAATTTTTAGAAGCAAACTGTTGTCTAATGAACAAACTGCTCAAGCTGCAGGGGCAGAAGTAGTTACAGTCATTTTTGTGTGTCTGTGTGACATATGTATCACCTTGGAGGCATTACATAACTAGGAGGAGTACCTGCCATCCATCACCTCTGCAGTAATATGACGTGTTAAAGGGAGAAGGAAGGGTTTACATAAAAAAAAAAGTCTCTGAATCTGCCCTTTACATAAAAAAAAGGTCTCTGAATCTGCCCTCCTCTCCCCTTCCTACTTATCTCATGCAGCCAGTCACAGATCTGCAACCCAAAATGGAGGTGCCAACCACTAAGGCATGAGGGTAGCATGTTTGAAGGAGAGGTATCTTTAAAACAGAGTTCAAGCACTAAGCAAACAGTTGGGTGCAGTCATGCCTCTCCAAGATGAGCTGCTGTAAGAAGGCACAAAAGCTACTAATGTGATATACTGGCTTTGTCTGGGCTAGAGTACATTACCTTTATAGTACCTTGCATGAGGCCATGTTTGGGATTTGTGAGGAAAACAGGGTTGGTAATTCATGGATGTTTTTGTTATTGCTGAGCAGTGCTTACACAGAGTCAAGGTCTTTACTGCCTCTCACCTCACCCCACTGGCAAGGAGACTGGGAGTTCACAAGGAGCTGGGAGGGGACACAGTGAGGACAGCTGACCCCAGCTGACCAAAGGGACATTCCATAGCATATGGCATCACACTCAGTATATAGAGCTAGGGGAAGAAGGAAGAGGCATTTGTTTTCCCAAGTCACCATTAGGCATGATGGATTCATGTTTTCCCGGGGATGGCTGAACACCAGCCTACCCATGGGAAGTGGGGAATGGATTCCTTCTTTTGCTTTGTTTGTGTGCACAGCTTTTGCTTTACCTGTTAAACTGTCTTTATACCAACCCATGAGTTTTCTCACTTTTACCCTCCTGATTGTCTGAGCAATTCCACTGAGGGAGAGTAAGTGAGCAGCTGGATGGTACTTCATTGCCAGCTGGGATTAAACCATGACACATAATCAACAGTCAGACTGTACAGGCCATGCTCAGACTAGAGCTGCTGGATCCAGTGGTACAGGAAGAGTTATATTAATATTCTTGCAGCAGTTGTATTCAGAGACCATCTAGTCAAGATCACAAGACAGAAATGGTTTAGCCTTGACATCACTGGCAATTCTAAAATTGAAAAGAGTTTGTTTTTTTTCTCCCTCCCTTAGAGAATTATTCCCAATATTTTCAAGGAACTGTCATTTCCTGTATAATAATGTTTATGGTGGCAGGCTCTCAGTCTTTCTGGTAGTTTTTTTTCATAGGGTTATTATTTATTATAGCTGTTCTTTGTTCTCGGGTTTTCTCTGACTTTCAGCAGGTCTGCCCCGTGCCCTTCAAAACTGTGGAGATTTTACAGTAGAGTGGCTCACACTCATTTCAATCTATTTGAATGAATGCTAAAAATGCCATCCAACTCTGGTGTCCTCTTCAAGGAGATTGCAAAATGAACCTCAGAGGAAGAGGGTTCTAATATTATGCCCCCTTTCCATGCCTGCATTTTCTCCTTCAAAAGCACTGGGGCAGCTCCATGCAACAGATATGTTTGCTTAAATCAACACAGTCTGTGAAATCATGCTAGATGCTTTTCAGTCTGCTGCTTTTCCTTAGATCTCCCAATAGCCATCCCACATCCTGATCACCATCAGGTTCATATAGATGGGTAGTGTTCAACCACACATATTCACAACAGAAAAAAAATATAAGGAAGATGCCGAGGACATTGACATGACATAATAGATTCCTATTACTGTGTGGTTTAGTTCTGCCTCTACCTCATGTCTTCCAGATGAAACTCCTGTCCAGTTGTAAACATAAGGCAATCACACAATATCAGAATTTAGATCTAGATCTGAAGTTCCTTGAAGGAACATTTATCAGCATGCCTAAAAATCATCTACAAATGCATGTGCATGCATGCTCAAAAGCCAATCACAAATGTGTTTCTGACAATAAGGAGCTGCCTTGGCATTTTCAAATTTTCTGTGCTGAAAAGCAAAATTATTTGACCCATTCATGCTCCTTGTTAGTAATGCACTTTCCAATGGCTGCAGAAAACTGTAAGAATTGCTTATAATGGCAAAACACGTGCAATTTCATAATGCAATTTGTGGTCACCACAAGGAAATCCCATGACAACAATGACTTCAGGGAACACGTTAGGGCTCAAAGACATGCAAAAAAAGGAATGAAAGATTCAAGTTCTGTGTTTGACCCAAGAGACAAAATATTCACCAAAGGTGTACTGTGACTAGGTGATCTACTGGGGCCAAAACACAAGTACTTTGGGTCATGAAAGGTGCTGACAGCATCTCCCCAGAATGTGGAGTTAGAAGGAATATGGGCATAATATTCAGCTAAATTTTTTCTAGGAAAGGGGGAGACAGCAGGCAGTGTTCTCGCACTTCCCCTCTGCTCTCTCTCACAGACACTTCCTTTGTCTGTACCAGCTGGGTTATTAACAGAATATTGTTTTTCATTCCACTTCTCCTCCCTTTGGGCTTTCTCTACTTCTGTTCACAGAGAAGAAGGTAAATAAACCTTTTTAATTATATAGTCTGTCAGAATTTTTCCACACTCACCCAATTTATTAATTTTTTTGTACTTCAAATTTGCTTTTAACCCCCTTCCTTTACACTTAGCATTTTTCAATTTGTGTCTGAATGTATCAGTAGTGTCCTTAAAGAAATCTATAAACGGTTCTTGCAAGTCACATTTTATGAGAATGTCAATTTTTCCGTTTGTGTAGAAAACCTGATATTTCTATAGACCTGAGAAACGGTCCAGAAGAAGAAGATATTTACCATTGCCTTCCAGCTGTACAAAATACTGCAGTTTTCACGTCAGAGAACCAAATTCTTGGGTTCCTTGTTGGGTGACTTTCACAGAAATAGAAAAAGATGTTTCTTAGTTTCAAAATGGACTTGAAATGTAACTAAGTTTAAAAAGTTGGTACTCCACATAGCAAACTCTGACTACAGAGGGAAAATACAATTTGTTGTATTAGCTTCCAGACTAGCATTACTTTAGCTTTCTTAGCTAAGTTGAATTGCTACTGAAATGTATTGCTATATGACTCTAGAAAAACAGCAATTCTAGCCTTGGGGCATTTTAAACACAAGGCAGGGAGTCAACTGACATAAATGAGAACAAAGACAGTTTCTGTGCTAAATAAGAAATGAATTCCTTATTTGTGAGCACCATGGCACTGACACAGGGAAGATCAAATAGTAGCTCTTCCCTAAATGTATGTGCATGCATATTTTCATTCATACCACCACTCCCACTGAGCTTACCATTTCCTGAAACTACTTTTTTCTCCTTGGGCCCATTCTGCCAGACTCATCCCCAGCAATTCCACCCTTACGCATGGAGACCTGGGACCATGGCTTCCCTCTTTGGGCATATACAAAAAAAATTCCTGAGCTACTACACTTGGAAATGCACTTTACTAAGCCCTTTCCTATGAAAATAAAGCAAACAGTGAAGAGAAGTAATTACCAAATGGAGATAGCCAGAGGTTTACTGTCATCAACTCACACAGACAACCTGGCCACTGAGAGAAGAATAAATTTTGTGTACTAGCAAAGTCTTGGAAAATGAAAAATGTGACATATTTTCCAGCAGTGTGAAAGAGCAGCTTTTTTCCTTTCAAGAAAGATATGTAACCTTCTGGTAAAACCTTGAGAATACATGTGTTGTATTGAAATATAGCTCCTGTATGTATACATGTATATAGTAATAGTCTGAGAAAATGATAACCTCTCCAGAGATTTTTAAGTTCATCTAATGAAATGAGAGCTTACTGCTGCCAGCAGTGAGTAGGCCAACTATCTACAACTGCATTCAGATTCAGACTATTTCATGGTCCCCTCCTTCCTTCCTCCCATTCTCCAGGAGAGGTAGTTCAGGTACAGAGCCAAGGATACTTCCCTGCTTCAGAAGCTCACTTTGAAAGTTCAGCTCTTAGGTAGATCCTGCTCCTAGCTTCCTGCCAGCACGTGTTCCTGTACCGAACAAAATACTGCTTTTGATTAAAAGCAGGAGGCAATGGAGGCTGAAAGTACTGCTCTCCACACTCCCCACTTCTCTAGTGTGTCTGTCTATGTATATCGCTCCCAAAAACCACAGAGAGGCAGGGCAGAAGCAGGTTGAGGGACTGCAAAGCTTTTTTGTAATGACTTGTGAGTCTGCTTTGATTCTCCTGTCCAGAGATGCCTGGAATAGGTGCCTCACCATGATTTTGAATCCTGTTTCGGCCTATTTTTATGAGCAAGTGGTCCCTATGTGATCTTCCCATTGTCCTGTTCCAGCCTGGAGTAGGCAATCCCTCTTTAGTGGATGTGTGAAGCTCTGTTCTCAGCCTCAGCCTCAGCCCTGCTGCTTCTTTCAAACTTTCTGTAGAAAGGAGCTAAGAGACAGATGACTGCAGTCTGTTTTCTCTGGTGCTTAAAAGTCTGCATTTGGATAAGAAAAAAGATTGGTGAGATCAGGGACACCTTGCTGATGTCAAAATGATCTAAATAGACATAGATTTGATGAAACATACAGAAGAAATGTACACTTGGCTTCCTTGCACTGCTGCTGGTGTTGCCATCCCTAGCCATCATGTCTGTGCTTCCATAAGGCTTGGTGAAGTGGCTGGAGGGGTCCAGGCAAAAGTGAGGGGGAGCCTGAGCACTCACTGCATCCTTTAACAGAAGCAGCAGTAACAGCAGCTATGGACTCGCCTGCAAGGGGTCTTTCTGGCATAGACAATAGCAGAGCAGAAAGCAACATAGCTGTGGTAGCAGGAAGCAGGGCCATAGGTAACTATAAAACAGGACCAATTCCCAGGTATTGTCTCAAATATCACATGGGTGACACTAGTCTTCCTAGTGCAGAGACAAGCCTGAAACCACTGACAGACTGGCATAGAAGAAATGTCTTTGAGACAAAAACCCCACCCTTCTGTAAGCCTTCTTGACTTCTCCAAGGGCCAGGGTATCTACCATAAACACCATGAGCAGGCAGCACTACTGTCACTGAGCACATTATTAACTAGGTTATTATTGTGCCTATTGGAGCAGAGTATAGAGAATTCACTGGTTTTTTGGCTTTAGACCCAGACTTTTGGTGGAGGAGGAGAATGGGGGTGAATAAAAATATCTTGGAAATGAACTGGCTCGATAAGAAGAACCTTGTAGGAGGCAGGGAGTAGCTCATGCTCAGTGCTTAATTCTCCCTCTCTGCTGAATACTTCGACTGCACAGTCCTCACTACGTGGTCAGGAATGAAATGCTTTTGCTGTCAGACAGTTTGAGGGCCATCCAACTCTTAGTCTGGCATTCCCAGGTTAAGAAGACTGCAAGAGACCTTCTGCTACTTGAGTCCATTTTTAGAACAGAGGCACTGCTCCCCATCAGCCTCACCAGGATGCCTTTGGATCGTCAATAGGCAAGATGATAAAATAGACTAACACCTTGCTGCCTTGACACACATGAATTTCCATGATGTGCAAAAGATCTCAATTTGAGGAATATTGAAAATTAATATATCAACTCCTTTGTGCTGAACTCTTACCTGAAAGCAGATTTTAAAAGTAAATCAGGCACATTGGGACTCAGATGTCATAATTTGTTAATATTTTAAAAAACATATGTACACATAGCAACTTTGAGACTGTTACTTTCTTTTTTTCGTGATTTTTTTTTTTTTGTATCCTTAAGGGAAAAACAAAACCCAAATAACAAGTAAATTTTTAGAACAAAACAAAAAAAACCAAAAAAACCAAAAAAACCCAACCCAACCCAAACCAAACCAAACCAAACCAAAAAAAAAAAAAAAAGGAAGCCAGCCTCATGTCTTATTTTATCTGGATCTTTCCACAGGAAATGGTATAAATTGCATATGTTACTATGTAAGCATGCTATCAGTGCCCACTGAAAAATTAGTCCTAAAGGGACAAATGGGTTTATTTCATGCACTACTGTGCTTTGAGTATATGTATAATAAGTTCTTTTTTTTTTCTTCTTTATTATCAAATCTACTAGGATTAAATCTTCATGAAGTAAGGTGAAAGCCAGAAATGAGAAAGGCAAGAAGAGGAAGAAATCCTAAAGGACCAATCTGAATGGTGTAAGCTAGGAAATACCCCTACCTGACAACTCCTGAGAAAAAAAACCCTTGCAGTTTGCAGTGGTGAGATTTAGCATGAATGTTCTTGCACCGTAGAGATGCTGGTTAAGGGAAGAAGCTGGACCTGTCAAGACTGGTGGATAGAAAGGAGATAAAACACAAAGAGACAAGAAAAGGATATTCATCTCTCCTGAGGGCTGTTCTGTGCAGTTTTCAGCCAGCATTGAATAAATAATTCTCAAAAGCAGATTTTATGGGCACTCCAGTACCCAGTTTTCAACAATACTGCTAGGCAAAGATTTAGCAGATGCTTACTTTGGGGAATGTCTCGTCTTAATGTGCATGGAGACTCACAGGGTACATCCAGGGCATCTGTCACAGTCCTACTCATATAGCAATACATGATTCTGTGCAAATAATAGCTAAGTAGAGAAATCTGTCTTCACTAGGATATACAAAGGTATAACAAAATAATACTTAATGTCTGCATGATGCAGCTGCTGTAAAAATTTGTGATCATATTTGGCTGTTCTCATGTCTTATCTTAAAAATTAGAAACTGTCTTGGATCTGTTCATAGGGTACAGTCACTCTGATGTGGTTATGTCTAAAGAGCAACATACTGGGAAAAATATGCACTTTCTCAACATGTTGTAGCAGCTTCCAGTTATCCCAGTTATCAGACTGAATCAATACGAATTAGGGACTGCCATCCCACTTCAGCCAATGCAGAAGCACACACACTGACCACATCCTTGCAAGATAGCTTTGGTGCTATGTTGCTGAAGTGTATGTCATACTTAGAGCACTTTGCATCCTGAAATTCCCCAACTCCAGCTCCTCTTCTGAACTCACAAGTTGCAACTGAAACCAACAAGAAGCTCTATTAAACATTATCCTTACCTAATTGAATATATTAGAAGTATATAGCAATTACACTCTCCTTTTTACAGTATAGTAAAGCACTTATGCTATAATAAAATCTACCACACAGTGCTCAACAGCCCAGTGTGTTGAGCAATTCAGTTTTTAGTGCCTCATCTAGGCTAGGAATTTATTTTAATTGCCTGGTATAAATCACACAGTCCTACTGTAGAGACCCTTATTATTTCACAAACAGGGCTGGTTTTAATTCTGTATATTCATGGGGAATAAGAGGGAAGCAGAATGAAAAGAAATCACATTCCAAAACTTCACTTCTAAGGAAGAGAGATTTGTTCCAAATTCAATGAAGATTTAAGAAATGCTGTGTACATATCATAAGCACAGTAGTAAAGAAAACTTTATACATCACCATTAAACCTCAGGCACTGCAACTGTTTAATGAAGTAAACCTTGACAAACTATGTGAGGCTCACAGCAAAGAGCACTTGCACTACAGATAGAAATTCTTCTGCTTACACATCTGTCCTGCACTCTCTGACTAACATACCCAGAAATAGTATCTTCATGTATTTTGCATGTATATTTGGATTTAGCAAGCATGTGAGAGGGAAGCATTCCCTCATGAAGTTTGGCTCCCATCTGTAGATTTTCTGTTCCAATACAGTTTAGTCATCTGCCTTAGTAGTAACTTAAATAAAACAAAAGCTAAACCTAAAACCAAACCAAAACATCCTGTGTTTAAAAAGAAAATCAAAAAAACAGAAGTTGGAAATGTATTTGGAGTTACTGACTAATTATTAAGCTTAAAATTAAAACCTCTAGAAAAATATGCTGTACTTTTAAGAGTGAAACTGAAGTGGAAATGACCTACACCTGATTGTGAACCACCATCTAGTTAATACACTGATGGTGATATCGGTTTTTGTCTGTATTGCACAATAGTTCCTGGGGACATGTGAAAATCACAGGAAAGAGATTTGCACATCCTGTCTTTGAACACCTAGATCCCAAATTCAGGTCTAATCAATATTGATTTACCTTTTTGTGCAAATATTAGTCCTGAGCAGTTAACATTTGCAGTAGTAAAGTAAGTCCCTTTGGCATTGAAGCATTCTGATGTATCATGACCACTTGCATGAGGAAAAAGCAGAAGATGAGCACTCAGATACCTCAGAAGGAAGTTCAATATAAGAGACAAAATCAATATTTAGGGTGATAGATACAGATACTTCATGTTTGATTTAGTTACCAGATTTTTAAACTTCAAAGTTATAATTAAGGCTCAAAGCCTTATTTTTTATATAAACAGAAGAAACATCATTCACCTAAAAAACCTGAAATAATTTGCAGAGGAAACTTAAAAATCACTTATGTCTAATCAATCCCATAAATTTACACCTTCTCAAAATGTTTAATTATTCCTCTCAGCATTCTTAAAGATCTTTTATTTTCATTATTAGACAACCAGATGCACATTTATCAAATCAGGAAAGGCTAGGTCATCATTTGTAAAACCATTTTATACAAGAGTAAGTTAACTTCCACATGCAAACTGGCTTTTAAAGTTCACAGTGCTGCTATAAAGGTTGTGGTGATACTTAGTGAAAATTGAATCATGCAGAAGTCGATACAGAGACATATTGTCTTCCTTCAATAAGGAGCTTTAATGTTATGCCAGTTTATTTACCATCAAACTCTGCAAATTCAGCAAGCTAATAAAGAATTTAGGATTTATGGACCCTTAAATTCAGCATAGAAAAAATAGTTAGAAAGTGACAGACTAATAGGCCAATTATCTGAGGAATATTTTGTTTATTTGGCAGAAATTACAAGGAGATGCATAATAAAAATACCTTCAGTCACCAATTTATTCCTACATTAAAATAAATTCATTCACGACTACTGTGCTACAGAAAGTACCATTAAAATGTTCAAAGTTCTTTCCTGATGCCAAACAAAAACCAGGGCAATATGCAATATTAATATTGTTTTATGGTCAATTTATGTCTAGACACAAGCAATAAGAAGTGGAAGGATACTACAGAAATTACAGCTTTTATACAGGGAACAGGAACAAAGCCCCAAAGGGTTGTATGCACATTTTGTCTTATTCCAGATTTAGAAATTATTATTTTTTCCATATTAGGTATGGGTCTAAAATATTAGCTGTTTTCTTTGCATGAATGAACTCTGGAGAGGGAATAGTCTGACAGTTTTTTATTAAAAAATACTTGAATAAAATTTTGCCTTTTTTATTTAGCTAACATAACCTAATTGTACTGCATTTCATACTGGCTAACAAATGAACTTCATGAAATGAACCACAAGTGCCCACAGACCCTGACTTAATGACACAATGTAAAAGATCACAAACATCACATAATTTAGTTTAAGTTCTGCTGAAAATTAAAGAAATGCAGCCTAAGTTTCTAAAGCAATCAAAAAAGTGATATTCCCATATTTTCTGATTCTACTAGCTTTGGCATGAGACATAAAACAAAGTTTAAGCCCTGTTTTTTCATTTGGGGAACTTTTTAAAGAGCATTTATGCATTAATAATCATAGGAAGGTATTATAGTTCCAGTATGAAAAAAAAAATAAAATTCCAATATATAGTTCACATATACATTATCTCCTCTGGGCATTGACTTTACTAAAAATAATATAGATAAGGAGTTAGTAACTGCATAATTGCCTTAGTAGGTCATGGGAAAAATGTTATTAGAAAACAATACTTTATTCTCAGGATTTTCTGAAATGACTAGTGACTCTAAATGGCCTAATTGGGGTCATTTATCACTACTTAGGCAAAAGGAAAATGTTAGAAAATGGGCTATTCAAATTCTAAAACCAAGTTTCCTCAAGATAGAAGAAGCTGGACATTGGAAAATTAAGATACATGTATCACTTTTAGAGTTCTTGTCTGAAATTTCAGTTTCATTTGGGAAAAGAAAGAAAAAATCATAAACTAATTTCAGTGGCCACCGTGTAACCTTTGGACTCCTTCTTCAGGAAACCAAGATTTTTTTTCTTAGCAGATAACAGTAACTTCTATTTAAAAAGTTACTTGTTTTCATCCAAGAACTCAAATTTTGGATCAGTTGCTGCGATATGGTGGCCAGTGCTATCCTGTCCAATTTGTGCTCCTAGGACTGTTAGCCTGAAGAATAGTGTTTGCTTAAAGGAAATATAAATCAAAATAACATACAAGCTCAAAGAAGATGTTAATACTAAATTTGTCTGATTTTTACAGTGGAATTTTCCACTTACCAAAGAAAATTCCAACAGACAGAGAACTACACAGCGTCACAATTTTGTTTTTTCACTTCTATTTAATGGAGAAGATTTAAAGAATTATTCTTGCAGTAAACGAATCAGATTATCCTTTTATTGAAATATAAGGTAGGTATAATTTACAGAAAATCAGACTTCTAAAGTGATTCCACACTAAAACAGTGGTTTGATGGCTTTCTCTCCTGCTTTCATTTGTTTGTAATAAAGTCTTTTTTTTAATGGAGCAACAGAGACACACTTTCACTAATCTACAAGATGCTTCATAGCTGGGACAAACAATTTGTGGATTTTTATTTCTCACAATGACAGCTTGCTTACTGCCCATATCTCTGAGAATCATTTATGTTGAAAGGAAGTTGTGAAGATCATCTAGTCCAATCCCCAGCTGGGCTGGATCTGATATAGATTATTAGGTCAGACGTTAATACTAGATCCACTGTCCACTGCAACAGGGTGGACAGGAAGGTAGGAGTTTTTTAAAAGACATAAGGCAATGTTTTCAGACTAAATTTTACATACAATGCTAACACAATAATAGGTATTATTCATTTGGAGATACAAAGCATAAACAAAAGAGATATCAGTATTGTGCCATATAATGTATCCAAATATGGTATTCCACAAACAACTTAAGAATGTGTTGCTTTGCAAATACAGGTGGAATCACCAATCTTTCTTGAAAAAAATCTAGATAAGACTTAAATCTTTTAGGAGAACCGCTGAGGGGTACTGAATGATTTTCTAGAATAAGTCTATACAGTCATTGGTGAGGGGAGATGGGAAGGAAACAGGGTTGGCATAATCAGCTTCAGTACACCAAAAGTTTCAATAAACACACTCTTCGCTAAGCTCCAGTTCTGGAAAGGAACCTCTACATAACACAGAAAGAGTGTAGGTACTTTTACATTTAATGTCTGAAAAAATGGTATTGTGAAGTAAAGCATCTAGAAGGGGTAAGCAAAACCATAAAACAATACTTCTCACCAGTGCATTTTTATGTGCATCTAATGAAAAGCCCCTTCAAATACGAAAGAGGAGACAGAAAGAAACTTTAAATACAGAACTGTTTAATGAAATTAGTTCATGTGTATCACATGAGAGCTTTTCCAGACACTTCAGTTGTTTTCACAAAGTAAGTTTACAATAAAAAAGTGGCAGAAACACGGACAGGAAAAGAGAAAATGCCTTAGAGTAACAGCTTTAAAGGATTTCTCTCTTGGTTTCAGGCAGGCAGTTCTGCTTTTACCTGGAGATAAGTGAAAGCAGAGCTCAGTTCTGCAAGTGCCTGCCCCAGCTGAGGCAGCACAGCCCTTATCACCCGTCTGTGCAGTGGAGGCACGGGAACTGTGTGACTGCCGCCAAATAAGAGCAGTCCTTAGCAATGCAACTACTGTCATGGCCAGAAACCAGGCAGTATCTTGGCAAGTTTCCCCATGCTGTTTTCCCATGCTACTCTTTCTGAAGTGCCTCATATGAAAGGGGTATTTTTTACCAGGGAAAGACCGACTCTGTCCATGTGCCTAATGAACTCCCAATTCCTTCAAAGAGGCTGTTGACACAGCTGCCAATTAACGCCATTTGTGATGTACACAAATGACTACAGAGTCTTTACACAGGCCAAACAGCACGTGGACTTTCACTCATTACTGTCATAGGTTAAATTTAAGCTGGTGACAGAGAACAGATGTGAAAGGTTCTTTAATCTTGAGCTTTTCCATCCAGTGCTAAAAGTATTTCCAGGGATTTTTCTGAGGGCTACAGACCCAGTTTATACTGCAGAAAATGATCAAGGTCACCAAAGGTCTTTGTTTTGACAGTGTCCAAGCAAAAGCCACCCTTCCCTGAGCACCTTTGACATAACCTTTCTCCAAGTCACTATTATTCTGCCATACAGCAGCTGAAGGAAGACTGTCAGTGTCCATATCCCTGCATTGATCAACCCCTCCCCAGGAGGAGAGGAGAATAATTCCACAGAGAACTCAGGAGCCTTTGTTGTTGTTGTGTAAGCCATCAAGAGAAAAAGGAAAAGGAAATGGATCTTCCATCCTACTGAAATGCATGTGACAGTGGCAGGCAGGACTAGTTTCTTTCAGTGTTCCTGCCTCAGAAGCACCAGATCTTTCTAGGATGCAACTGTCACATCCCCAGATGATCCATAAGCACAGAACATCTACAGCCATGTCCTTGGAATGCACCTCCACAGCTGTGCCTATGGTTCAAATTCAAATTCCCTCCCTCTCTGTTTCAGTGTTAACCTTAGTACATGTCTGAATAGAGATGTGAATTTCCTCTTGTGTCTTCCTTTATATTGTGAATCCTCATATATCCATAAAGACAAAAATAGTATAAGATCCAGTATATTTTACACTGAGAAAAACAATCTGCTGTTGAGTAATTGCCCAATTTCTTCATGTGTGGTATTCAGTAATTGCATGCACAGGGAGGTGATGGTCTGTTGTTCTTTCAAAAATATAGTAAGGATTAATGCATACACATTCCAAACACTTCAACAATGGGTATCAATGTAAAAGAGGAGAGACCTTGACCCACTGACTTCAGACAGAGCCAGATGTCTACTACACCGTTCCAAAGCTGTTTGCACTTTCGAACTCTGCAGCTGTTAGTATCTCTCCACAATCTTCTTGACGAGCTGCTTCTATGCATCTGTATCTTATAGGCTTAATTCTCCAGAGTGCTTGAAAAAACACACAAGATGCAGAGATCTCTTTAATAGGTGTTCAGCTGGTGAGGCTGATGTTTCCTTTCTTCATCGACATTGAGTATTTTCCTGGGAAAACAACATTTTCCTGCTGCTGAGATTCTACACACAGAAGCAGAAAAGGGAAGTAGGTGAAAACTAGTAAAAGCATACAGGAGAGTAGACTGCGCTGTCCTATGGGTCACAGGTTCATTTGATACATTTTCTGTTCACAAGAAAACTTCTGGAGTAAAACATCTGAAAAAATATCACTGGAAAATCAGATCTAATAGAGAAAAACAGTCCACAATTTATACCTTTTTAGCGCTATTAAAGCACATTAGGGCTATTTCTGCTCTTTCCTGGATGTTTTGAAGATGAGACCACTCACAACAATGAATCGCTCCCTGATGCATTGATTTCATTTTACTTTGTCTCTTTTACTGGCAAACAGGTTAAAACACATATTTACACATTAATTTCTAAGATTTTTGGCTCAGGCAAAATGATCTACGTCTACAGAAAAATAAACAGCCAACAAATGGATTATAGAGCAGTTGCCAAAAGTTCAGATTCATTGCTGAATAAATTTTTCCTTTCAGTTTGGATACCAGTGCACAGTCCTGAAAATTTACACAAGTATAACCAATGACCTCCAGTTTGTCTATTCTATTGTCAGCACAGCAGTAAAAACAGTAAAATAATTTTACTCAAAATCGGCTTTCTTAAGCTTATCTCACTTAAAGTCCATCCACTGATTTTCATAGAGTCACAGCATAATTTAAGTGGTGAGCGACCTCTGATCCAACTCTCAGCCCATACCAAGGCCAGCCTCAAAGTCTGACCAGCTTTTCCAGTTTTTTTGTCTCCAGGGGTGGAAATTGCTCAGTTTCTGTGCAGTTTGCTTCAATGTTTGATGACTCTCTTTATATTAAAAAAAATAAAAAAATCCTAATATCTTCATGGAATTTCTGTTGTTGCAGCTTTTGTCCATTGCCTCTTGTCTTTCACTGTGCACTTCCAGAGTATGGTCTCCACTTCCTTATAACCAGACACTGGGTAACTGGAGGCAGCGATAAGATCCTCTTTTGGCCTTCCCTTTCTCAGACAGAAAAGGTAGTTCTCTCAGCAGGATTTCCTACATCAAGTGCTCCAGCTACAGACACCCTGGTGGCCCTCTGCTGAACTTATTCCAGTAAGTAAATGACTTTTTGCTACTATCTATGCCTACTGTATGTTTGGTACATTTCATACATACATTTCATTTAATGTGATGAAAATGGTTTGAAGTTTACATCTGTGGGTGAACCTGATACTAATAATAACTGAATGATCACCAGCAGCAGACAGATATTCTGCAAGCAAAGTCTTAGTTCTCTTCTTTCCTATATATGCCAGTGCACCATACCACATATGGTCCAGAATGTGCCTTGAGAAGTCTAGATATATGTCCAGTTCTTTGGAAATGTGTTATGTAAAGTGAGCTAATGTTCAAGCAATTAGCTCTGTAGCTTAAAGGTTAGGTAAAATTACCATCTTATAATTAAATTATGGATTTTAACAAGCAGTTGCCCCTCATTACATCATGTATCCCCAAAACTACAATATCTTAATGAAAAATACAGCAAATCCAAACCCCGGACCTCTCAGAAACAGCAAGTAAGAAGCTAGAGATGGTTTTGTAGAGAGGAACATAGATGTATTTTGATTCTGCAAATGCCTACCCATTCTTGCCAGGTATGTAACATATGTCAACAAATTAAGGACCAAATTAAAGAGTCATTTGAAATTGTATATGAAACAGTTCTTCACTGGAATGGCCTGTTAACACACCCCATCTAAATTCTGTGAATTGTATTCCAGAGATAACACAACATATGCAACTGTGCTAACAAAATATAGACAGAGTTTTCTAACATGGTCTGGCAATAATAAAGCATTATAGTTTGCACAATGGATCAGTGTTAAGGTGATTGTATAGTCCAGTTCTCTTTTGCCAGCTACGGTATAGCAGTGACTAAATAGAAAGCAATTCCCTATATTAGGAAATTTGAGACCAGCTGGTGGAGCCAAATGGTGCAGTTAACCAAGGGATAGCATGAAAAAACAAAGGCATTTTTCATATTCTCATAGCTATGTATCAAATTTTGCCCCAAGGACTACACTAAATTTTGTTTATTTGCTTTTTAGGTCTGTTTTGCAATATTTTACATTAGTGAAAGACTGCAGCCATCTATGCTGGGTTCATTTCTATCCGACTACAAAATGCATGTTGTCTTCATTAGAAATCCCAGACTCTTACAAAAAGAGTTTTCATCACAGTGCAGCAAAATACTGAGGATCTGTTTTCTTCTCCATTTTGTGAACAAATTTTTCTTAAATTCCAGCACTAAATTACTGCTGATGGTTAAGTTCATATTTTAAAGTCTCTTCAGATGTGTTGTTACCCGGTACAGTATAGGTAGACTTAGTGTCTTTATCACTGCTCCTGTGTAAGCTGTTTGTGGTTAGAATGTCAGCCACCATTTTTATGCACTTATTATTTTAATGGATGCAATGGTCACAGAACTTTTCTTACATCTCTGACTTGACATCACTCCATTACTTTTACAGTTTAAACAAGTAAAAAAGTATAAAAAGTCCAGCTCAACTCCTTCAATGTCAGCCTGGAAGTTACTCTTAGAGAATGTTGTATTCACTTCATAAATTGTAAATATATTTCCTCATAAATTTAATAGAAAGGCAAAAATTAGAGTGCCATTTAAATTACATTTTCACTGGTATTCATTAAAAAACGTATATGTTCTTACCTACTTCATAAAAAATAATGAACTTTCTCTTCATTGATTGACGGATACTCTGACAAACAGAACTATCTCCTGCAAAAAAGACAACTCCCTTTCTCATGATTTACATTATTTTGAAAAATAAACAATATATTAAAATATGAGAAGAGTAGAATTTAATTCCAAGGAATATGAAGAGATGGTATGACCAAGAGCACACTTTTCAAATATCTACCTTCTCTTAATGGGTAAACTCCTGAAGGAGTAACAATAGTTTCTTCAAGAGAGTTTTATGAATATTTACTCAGGATGACACTTCTGAAGCATTTGATTCAAATTTCACAGGTCTCTGACTCAGAAAAAAAATAAATTTCATGTCTTGATTGAATGTCAACATCTGAAACAGAATAGCAAGACAGAAAGGTAATCTTCACTCATTTTAATCTGCTATTCATATACAAAAAAAAAAAAGTAAAATAACCAAAAAAAAGAGACAACTTTCTTATGTTTTACAGATTTGGTTTTTTAAAGGATTTTTCCCATCCCTCCACGAAAGAACGTATATTTACAGCTCTAGACTTCTGAGAGGGAATGCTTCACATTATGTAGAATAATACTTTTCTTTTTGCTATTATAATCTAAGAAGCAAAACAAATGTTCTGCTCATAAACTATTATATGATAGTCACATTTCTTGAGAATCTATATCTATCCCTGCTTCAAACTTAAACCTTAGAAGAGCTCTCCATTTCAAACTCCAGCTTCCTTAGTGTATCTCTGGTTTATCTAGCAGCAATACATTGTTTACAGTCTATTTGCTCAAATTTACACTGTAAATTATTTTGGAAGTATGACATTGTCTGCCAAATTAAAATATTTAATAAAAATAACATTACAAAACCTAAAGTATTATGATAAAATTTCAGAATGTCAAAACTTTAAAAATTAAAATAAGACAGCTAAATAAGTTTTAATTACTAGAGCAAGAGAGCTTTATGCTATGTATACAGTGCATAAAATTCTTACTGAAACTAGCAGAATTTTTTGCAGTTACATCACAAATCCTTCATATAAGATGAAAATATATATGCTAAACAGTTAGTCCTATGCCAAGCAAATATTCATGAAACCACATGAAGCAGTTTGACTAACTGCTTCTATATGGAAACAATCATAAATTCTTATAATAATGTCAAAATAACAAACACAGAAAGAACTGGAAAGACCTCAATTTTCAAAAAGAAAATTCAGTGCTACTTTTGTTTTAGGTCTTTAATTACACATTGCTATCAAGTATCTGTTATGCTGTTAAGTATCATTGCATGGTAAGTTATTAAGTTTCAAATGGAAAAAGCAGCAAACATTTTACAGTGGCATTAACTCAAGAGTTAAAAAGATGGTTAAATGTGGCTGTGTATTGACATTGTATCAATATAAGAATTTAAATAAAGGCTAGATACAGATTCCAATTCAATTAAATCACAGACATCTCTATCTTATCCATCAAAGCTCAGGGTTTCTTAACAGCTGTTTTACTTCAGTTTATGAGGGAAAGAAGAGCCTATATCTAACTATGCAGTAGTTCTGAATCCAAAATTACCACATGTTTGGATTCAATATTTGGGTCCCGTCCCACATGTCAGAGCAAACTCTTAAGATATAAAGTAAAATGGGATTCTAGGATTAAAAAGAAAAAAAAAAAGGCATTTTAAAATATATTAGAAATCTTATGAACTATCCCTTCTTCATTATACATATTATTTCAGCATGAGACCCCAACATGACCTACTTCCTCATAAAAACATTTCAAAAAGGGATTGGGCTACTGAATTGTCTGTGGACATTTGCGCAATTCTGTTCTCTGTGGCAGCAATGCTGAGCAAATGCTTATTTATAAACTGCTTCTAATACCTAGTTCAAGAAACAATGTTTTGGCAAAATTCTCAGGAATACATATTGGTTTTTAAATTACATTGTTTCTGCTAATGAATCTGCTTCATTCACACTTGGAAGTGTTCAAGGCCAAGCTGGATGGGGGCCTGAGCAACCTGATCTACTGAGTGACATCCCTGCCCTTGCCAGAGGCATTGGAACTAGATGTTCTTTAAGGTCTCTTCCAACCCAAATCATTCTGTGATTCTCTGATTTTATGAGTCAAATTTCAGTATGTGCTTCTGACTAACTTTTAAGAAAGTTGATAAAATATTTAAAATATATTTACTTGTGATTTATGACATGCAACTTCCTTACTGGTATATACTAATGGGTTGGTTTATTTAATTTACACTCAATTTTATGATTAAAATATGATCTCATGCTACCAAATGAACATGAGAATATACCATTCCACGTGTAGCACTCAGTTCAAGCCTAGCCTGTATGATGATGAAATTGTGATGGCAGAGCAGCTCTTGAGAAAGTCTATTAAGACATTCATTATGAAATTTAAAAAAAAAAAACCCAGACTCCAGGTCAGTATTTTAAAAGCCAGTTAACATTTTACAGTTATCATTAGTGTTTGAGCTACATATGGTGTTTCTCTTAACTACTGACATTCCATGTGCCAAATCTTCTCTTTCTCACTGTCACATGTAAATAGTCTGTCAGTATGACTGTAAAGCTGTGATCAAAAGTATAACGTGGAGCTGTCCTTAGGCCTGAGAAATGTTGTAATCCTGCTTTCCAGAATAAAAATACTCTTACATTAACTATTTGTATGAGACCTTTTCATATCTAATATCTTCAGGTGCACTAGATGATGAATATTCTTTACTGAATATTCCAATATTTTCCAACTTTTGAAGTATACATGCAAGCTTTTCAGGAGAACATTACCTACTTTCTGATTCTTTTCAAAATAATATCCTTGTGCTTTTCTTCACCCCTAAAAAATATGAAGCCTTCTTGCTAAACATTTTATTCCAAGGAAATTACACAGTTATCTCCTGGACAGTCTTTGAAATTGTGAAAACTCGGTACAGTTTAAGCAGTGATGTGAATTTCTTAAATATTGCATATTTTACTGCAAATAAAAAGATATTAAATGAAACTGCACCCTGAAGTATAGAGGTTTCGATATTTTATTGTCTACATCCACACAGAAGAGCTAGTATAAAACTTGGAAATGTGACATAATAGAATTAAAGTGCAGTCAAAGTAATATTGGATATGTTTCTGCAAAGTGAAAAGCAAATTTGACTGAAATTAGCTCTTAACTGAAAAGTACAAGTCAGCTCCAAAAAGTGACTAAAAATGAAACTGAATTATGGTACCTCAGTGGCTACTTGCAGATAAAATATGTTATAGTTAAATTCATAGACTCCAGCCCTGTCAAAGGAAACAAAAATCCTGAGAATTCTTGATTGCATCCCATTACGAAGTATCTTAAATAACTATGCTGTCAACAAAAAACTTTTATTTGACAAGTCTCTGCTGCATGTCTGTATCTACTAAAAGGAACTGCAACATATTTTTATTACTGAAACTTCTTTTGAAGTTTTGAAGTTCTTCAAAAGAAGTTTTAATCTAAACTCATAATAAAATTCTCTGTGTTGACTAAAGTGATGTCATCTGGATGTTTTCTGACTTTCTCAAATAACCCCAGAATATTCTTTCAGTTGTAGTGCCAGAGCTTAGAATGCTTTGCAGACAAAAGTAACACTGCAGAATTCACATGGAAAGTGATTACTGTTCTACTTCATTGTTCTATCCATGACCATTGCTAGCTGAGAATAAACAAAAAATATCTCTAATTTGTCTCAAAGCAAGTGATGGAGTTTTAGGAGTCCTGCCCATTTCTTTAAACTTCACCCTAGGCTAACAATAATTTAAAAATTAAATTCGTCCAGAAAGTTTATTCTTTTTTCAAAAGCTATTCTTCATCAGGAAAACTTCCAAGTATCAATGAAAAAAAACCTGTTTATTTACAATGATCAAAACCTTAGAGCAATTTTAGCAGCAATAACAAAAACCTTTTCCAGTCTTATTTTTTTCCATGAAGGAAAATATATTTTCTGTTTCATTTTACTGTCTCAAAGACCATGTCAATATATATGCACAGCCTAGACCAGCATTCCAATATAAGCAGATTCCTGTTAGCATTATTTGATTTGTAAATAGTGTGATTTATTTATTTACATTTTTAATAAATTTCACATATATGGATTAAAATCCAGAATATTCAGTTTGTATTGTCTAGTAGACACAAAGGACCTGTTCTCTAAATGAAAGAAGATGCTTCCATGTCACTTTCTGACAGTACAGTATCATTCTAAGAGGATGGTATTTTCTGCATCAAACTGCACAGTAATTTCTAATGTAATGTAACAATCTCTTGTAGTGGAACAATCACACATCTGGTGCTCTCACACTTTCAGAACAATCGTGCTAAATTCAGTCACTCATGAATTGTATTATTAATCTCATGTTATACTGATCTTTTATGGAGAGAGGAGTAACAGAGGCTGTTAATATCTGAGAAGTTTAATAGCATAAAGCTACAGTGAAATTTTCTGTTTTTTCTAAGTTACAAACTGTGAACTTCAGAAGTTTGAAATTTAAAATTACCTGAGTCCAAAGGTCGCTGACCAGGCCAGCCACAGCTGTAGCACATTCCAAATCTCTGTTTCCAGGCTTCCCCACTGTAAGACTAGACCTTCCTTTAGTTAGGGCGGCCTAGATATCATAGCACACACATGAGTACATCCAGGAAGCAATTTAAATTTGAAGGCCTTAATCATGACCTGAAACCTACCCAGCAGAGTTTACTGTGGCTTCTCATTTTGTGGAGAGACATTGCTGACATCAACTAGACTTACTAAACTCAATAAATAAATAAAAAAGCATTGTTGACTTCATAAGAGTAGTGATAGATTTATCTCAGGATTTTAATCAGACCTCAGGAAGGCAATTTTTAGCTGTGGCTTTGAATGCTGACTATCTGAAGAGAGTAGCTGAATTCCTCAGTCAAGAGGCCTCTTTGCAAGAAGTTGACACAGCTCTTCAGGGTTTGGCATCCCAAGGAAGTGGCAGTAGCTAATGAGCAGTCCTGAGTCTGATGTCTGACCTCCAGAGGCACAGTTAAGTGACTAGCATCCCTTATGCTCAGCACAAGGCTGCTCTGTATCATCACTAAGAGCACATAAAACTCTCTCTTTACTTACTGTGCCTGAAGGTCGAGGGAAGTAATTGTGCCCCTCTACTCTGGTGATGCCTGGAGTACTGCATTCAGCTCTGGGACTCCCAGTACAGGAAAACATGGATCTTTTGTATCAACTCCAAAGGAGGGACGCAAAGATGATCGGAGAGAGGGAGCATCTCTCCTATGAAGAAAGGTTGAAAGTGTTGGGGTTGTTCGGCCTGGAGAAGAGAAGGCTCCAGGGACACCTTAGTTGCAGCCCTTCAGTACTTGAAGGGGGCTTATAAGAAAGATGGGAACAAATTTGTGATAGGACAAGGGGCAATGATTTTAAACTAAAGGAAGGTCAATTCAGAGTAGACATAAGGAAGAAAGTTTTTATGATGGTGGTGGTGGTGAAGCACTGGAACAAGTCGCCTAGAGAAGCTCTGCATGCACTATTGGTGGGAGTGTTCAAGGTCAGGTTGGACAGGGCTCTGAGTAACCTGGTCTAGTGGGAAGTGTCCCTGCTCATTTCAGGGGGCTTGGACTAGTTGACCTTTAATGGTCCATTTTAGCCAAAACCATTCTATGATTTTATGATTCTATGCCTAACTTGGGCAGCCTGAGTTACCTTCTGTAAGCTAGCTACCCACCCACAATTAGTCTGAATCTTACTGAGTAGGGGTCACATTTGCTTCATGTTGTCTGTCTCTCCCCTTAAAGAAACTGTCTAGGTACATGGCATTTTCTTACACATTAATTTCTATGTGTTTTTGTCAGAGAAAATGGAACTGCAAAGCTTACCTGGAATTCCGTTTAGAAGGTGATGAAAGAAAAGGAGAATCCCATCTACTTCAGTACCAAGATTACAGGCAATTTTTCCAGCAGAGATTCTTATTTTGTTTTGTCTCCTGATAGATGATGTTGAAATAACTCAAAACAAACAAAACAAAAATTTAGTCATATCAAGGAACTAAAATGTTTCAGCTTAGGTCAATTCCATTTAAAATGATGCTGATGAGAGGAACTATCCAAATTATGATATAAAACATTTGTAGCTTGTCAAAACTGAATTTTTCAATTAAATGTTTGTTGGTTGTGTATTTCATCAGAACATTTTCATCAAGCTGTATTTTATAAGATCTTAGGACAGTACAGCTAGACAAAACACTTCAGGAAATCATCATATCTACATCCATATATTGGGAAAGAATCAAGTATTGATATAAACACAGTAAAAATTATTTGCAATCATAATGAAGTATTCTTTCCATCAACTTACCATCAGTTTTTATTGTCATCTTCCACTAAGGCTGTAGCTTATGGAAGGAATCTTTTCTAGGGGTGGTATAAGAAATCAGGTGGAAGACAGCAGGGAAACGGATGAGTTCAAGTACTTACTGTTTAGAAAGATTAAGGTAATGTTCTTACAGACATTCAGAACACTTAGATATCAAAAATAGATAAGTAACGGCAAATATCTTCACCCTACTCTAGATTGTACTGAAAATATTGTCACAAAAGATATGACAAACTCCCTCTCCCACTACATCTTTGGAAAACCAACAAACAAAAAAACCCAAATCAAACCAAAACATAACCCCCAAAAAAAGGCAAAAAAGCAGTATATTGTCACAAAAGAAAACTTTAGAGTTAAAGCTCTTTTTCTCTATATGCTGCTTTCATATAGTCTTCCTCAGAGACGTGAATTTTTGTCTGTAAAATAGATTGACTTCACTTTTCATTCTCACTTGTTTTCTGTAATGCAGGAAAAGAAAAGAAAACATGTTCTTATTGCAGCATTGTTAGTTTTATCCATCTGGAAAAGCATAGATTTTCCTCTGTGGCATCCCAATGACCATAAGAACGGAAACAAAGTTGGTTGATTTAATAAGCTCCTAAAATTGTTAAGGAAAGCCTACTGGGCTCAGGTTTTAATAATTTGTTAGCACATGAGATAACATAGGAAGAAAAGGTCCCTGTACTTGCATCCTAATTCAAGACCTTGAGAATTTGGCACTATGTTCAGTGAACACTAGTTCCAGTGGACAAGCATTCTTTGTCCCTTGTGATATGAAACATGCAAGAATTAACCTCATGATTTAGAGCACTTCTAAATAAGTGAACTAGCTAAAACACTGAGTGCTTTTAGACTTTGACCATAGAGGCTAAAAATCCATACCATGTTGGGTAAGCATGAGTGATCTAAACCATTGCAAAAAGATTGTTTATAAACAAAAGATTTCAAAGTACAGAAACAGTAGGAATTCATAGAGAGAAATAGATCACAGTAAGTGAAAAATAAGAAAACAAAATTGCCCTGATAAAAAAAAGAACACGAAATGTGCAGAGCTGCCCAAGATCCCTTAGCCATTCATTTATATCAGAATGGCTGGACAGGTGGTGCAGTATGAAATTGATTTCTCAGTCAGCTGTCAATGGATGCTGCATACCTAGACTACATATGCAACCTGTGAAACCAATCTGTGTACACTATTAAGGAAAAGTTGCTCATCTGAAGGGCAAATCTAGCACTAAGTGTACAGTATTTTGATATTCCATTAACTTTGAGTGTACATTATGTTTCTAAAATTAACATCCACTACTCAGTAATCAATGAAGAGTGCGAAATATTTTTCTAAGAATCATTGTCTCATAATAACAGAGACAGTGTTGGCCTCAAACTGAATATTTAAGGAGGAAAAGGGAAGAAAGAACTCTGTTGAAAGACTGGAGAAGTTGAACTTATACTAATCACAGGTACAAAATCTAATTTTAAAAGAAATCTACCAGTGGCTGTTAGACTAATTGAACACTTGCCTATCTGGAGTCAAGGCTGGGAATAATGTTCAAGGGATGCAATAGTGTGAATTGCAGCATGCAAAGAGCAGACGCATGGAGAGCAGAGCAACAAAGCTTGGGCCTGACACTGTCTGCACAAAAACATAGCAGGGTAAATGCACCTGTTGCACTGAGTTTCAAAAAGTACTTGGCATAACATGACTGTGGACTCTCCTGGGAAACATTTACCTGGTTGTCAACATTGCTAAAAAAACACAGATGAAGAGGTAAAATCTTCAGCACTGGTCATGAGCAACCTGTGCTAACCAGTTGCAACAGCACAAACAGCAATCACCTCCCTCCTGGTATTTTTCTGCTTTAATAGAGCAGAATAAGCAGATATTTTCCATGTGCAAAAACTTTAGGATGAAGAAACATCCATCAACAACTTCTTTTTTCCTCTGCACACAGAGGTCGTGCTCAAAATGTGTATACTCATAGTTCTGCTTTTAAACACTGATGACAAAAATCTAGAAAAGGCTGAAATGTGAATAGCTGCATAGGTAGATTTTACGAAAAGCTACCTGTGCTCAGCTGACACACTTCTGACTACGTCAGATCAGCAAGAACTGAAAAAAATTACTAGTACAAAAACTTGACATAGCCAAGAGTAGGAAGAACAATTTTGACATTTCTCCTGAACAAAGCTTCATCCAGAAGACTGACAGCAGATTACAGGGAAAACTGCACACGATGAGGCTGGATAGCATAAGAGTACGGCACAGGAAGATGCTGCACACCAGTGCACAGGGCAGTACCAGAAGGAAGGATCAGTGTGGGATTCTGTGATCTTCAGACAAGGTGATGGAGGTACAGTCTGATACAGGAGAAGGCCTTTTGTACCAGCATGTATAAAAACTAGAGTCACACAGCACAACATTACCCAACTCCTTCTTCAATCTGAAAAAAGTCAAGCATCCAACTGACAACACATGGCACTGATTCCTTAGTTCTGAAATAACTGGTATGATCAATGGAGGTCTTATCAAAAGATCATAGAAACAAATAGAGGGCTTTCCAGTTCTTCTCCATGAGTCTTGATTCAGGCCCACCAAGCACAGTTTATCATGTGTATATGCATATGGACTGAAGCATTCATAGAACTATTTAAAAACAGGATGAAGAAACCCCACCTAGTTCAATTTTACCTTGAACCTCACTTTTCTATAAAAAGACTCAATCCAAATATTGTTTCAGGGCTTTGTGCACACCTATGGGCCTTAATGGCCCATACCAACCTAACCTGAGACTCCTACCCCCATACCTGCTGCCTCTTGGTCCAGGAGTGCAATTTCAGCTCAGCCCTGGGCAGCTGGTCCCTACCTGTAGTACAGCACAGGAGTGCCAGTCCAAGTCCTGTCTCTGCCTCTGTCTCCTGCTGCTATTTACTGCAGTTCCTGGATGAACTCCATCCCAGGTTCATCACTTCATCTTGTCTGATAATTCCTGACTGTCCACAGGACCTGTCACTGTCACTAACATATCCTTGCTCCAGAACTGTGCGATTGCACCTTCTCAGTGAGATCCTCTGCATCTGGGTTGTCCTTTGCTACAAGCTCATCCTCATTAATGGAACAATCTGACCTTACCGCTCCCCAGCAATTGCAGTTGTGCCCAAAGCACTCTTAAACGAGATATCTCTATGAAAGGTCAAACCCTAGAGAAGAAAAAAATTCTTGTGTAGCCAACTCAAGGGGAAATGAAGTTGTCCATTTAATATGCAGGCAAGAGAACTGCTGTGGCACCTCCAGATACTCCAGACTGAGTAAAAAAATCAATTCAAACTGAAAGTAGGCAAATTAATACTGTGGAATACAGTGGCTATACTGTATAATCTGTATAAACATTGAATGTCTTTCTCCACCTTTCAGCAAAGATTTAGTACAGGAGTCTGTGGTGAGCTGACATAATACTGAGATCTCATTTTATTTATAAAATACACCACCGATCATTTATTAATACATGAAGGATTATAAATAATTAAAACAGGCCTGTAATTGTCAAAATCAATGCACAAAATATATTAGCTGATTTTTGCATTTACACTGTGTTTATTTGCTTACTCAGTAATTTGGAAAAGTCTAATTCACAATAGATTGCATCAGTAATGCAATCTTCCATAAATATATTTTATAAACTAAATTATGTGCTAGTAAGATAAATCTAGACAGTCAGTCATATCCTGAAAAAATCTCTCTTGTCTTAAAAAAAAAAAAAGGTAAAATCTCTCTACTATCTAATCCTAGAAGTTGTTGGGTCATGGAAAATTTCTCATAAAATTCAATGGCAACAGTAGATTAAATCCAACAGAAATTTTACATGAATGAGAACATTGTGAAACTTATAGATGAAATTTTTCTTGCCATCATACAGAGGATAAGATAAGAAATTCCCTTCTCTCCCTCTTCATGACTCTTTTTCACAAAACTGATGCCAGAGCAAGCTATGAGCAATAATCTATGAAATTTTGAAAAAAATGCTGACTGAAATAATTTTTTTCCACGCAGCATGATATGTTTTACAAACTTAGGAATGGTCCTAAGTTTCCCAGTGTGTTACTTACCAGAAATTATTAGCTATGTTCAGAGGTATATGCATGTCTTTTTTATACAGAGACCTTTCAAGCATTCATTAACCATGGTCTTAGGGCAATGTACCTCGAAGAGATGGAGTGAAGGGAGAAGGAAACCCGTCCAAGTCTTCCTAAACAACAGTCATCCAATTAACAAGTTATAACCTGTGAAAGGGTGTCCACAGTTGTGTCTTTGTATACCATCTGGTTCCCTAGAAGCATTCTCCAAGGACTATGGCATAACTTGGCATAGCTGGACAGGATGGATGTCTGTAAGCCCCACTGAGCTTCGAAGAAGATTTTGGCCCTACGTTAAATTTTAACAACTCAAACACAGGGCATATCCTCCACAAGAATAACTCTATGCAAATACACTGACTTCCATGGAATGGCAATGGTTTAGAGTAGTTGATATCTGAGCTATTCATTTAGCACTGTATTTTTCATTTCAGAATCCATTTCACTTATGCAGCTCTGGTTGAACTATGTTATGACTTAGTCATTCTTTGGAAGCAGCAGTCACAGCCGTACTATTTTGTGTGAGTTATGACCCAATATAATTAACTCAAAAAGCTTCAGTGTAAAATATCATCATAAGAGTTTGAAAGTAAAAAAAAATTATCCAAATCTAAAAAACCTGACAACCTTTCCTTAACTATAGATGTTCAGGTTATATGGCAAATTCCAAGCGAAACCTTAAAAACACTTTTTTTCACAGTATTAATACAAACCTTTTGCTGTAAGAGTGCAGGAAACAAAATCAGAAAACACCTGGATTTTCTCCCAGATGATTTTTGGACTTCACTTTCTCCAACATCTCTTACATCTGGTCTGTTTTCAGCTCTTGCTAGTTTCCCTTTGATATAACTCCAAAGACAGACTGTTCTCCCTGTTGAGATTTATCCAGTCACTACTCATCTCATGTCCCACCTGTTCTGTCTTCAGGTGTCAGCTTTGTTTCCTAGTACCAAGCTGACTTTGCCAAATCCATTCAGAATGCTGCTGTCAAAATTACCTTTCTGCTTTATGAGTTCTGCCATGATGACCGCTTTGCTTCTTCATTTACCTCTCCAGATAGTTAAAGTTTTCTGTTTACCTGTTTAGGGATCTTGATTTTGGGGTTAATTGAAATACTCTTTGTGCTGGTAATAGCAACAACCCTCCAGAACTCTTTTAGGAAATCAAATACAATATAAAACATTTCTTGGAACAAAAAAAAAAAAAAATTATAGTCTAGGTTAAAACAGTCCAGCTTCAATGGCCTTCAATAGTTTTATTTAATTTTCCCATCACCATTCTTTAAAATGAGAATTAATGGCAGTATTTCCTTGCACCTTCAGACACACACAAAAAAGATTATTTAAATAATCATGCAAAACATCTGATGGGAGGGAATAAGGAAGATGGAGTCTAACTCTTCTTAGTGGTGCCCAGTGAGAGAACAAAAGGCAGTGGGCACAGACAAAAATACAAAATATTTCACTAAGTATAAGGGTGATTGATGCCTCCCTATCTAGGCAGGGAGATTGTGGAGTCTCCATCCTTACATATCCAAAATATCCAAAATCCGGTTGGGCACAGATTGGGGCAACCTGCCCTAGCTGACCCTGTTTTGAACCAGGAGACTTGCATGAATGATTTCCAGAGGTGCCTCTCAGTCTCAGACTCTCATTCTGTCAAATCTCTATTCCAAGGAATAAGAATAATTCAAACAAACAAACAAACAAACAAACAAACCTAAAAAAAAAAGAAAGACAATCTGGGAGACATCTGCCTCCTAAGAGCCTTGTGGTGGACATATTGTCCTGTGATACGAGAGTCCAAAGCATCTGGTTCAGGTCAGGAATACAGGACAGTGCCCAGAACAAGATGTGGCTGCCCAATCCAGGGGGATAATCTCTTTCAATCAAAGCATCTCTCTATCCCTGAAACACTCCATGCTAATCCTACTTGGTGAACTTTTTGAAAAGAATGCATTTCTACAGAAAAATAACGACTTTTCAGAACAGTTTGCTACAAATATTCCAGTCAGTTGCACAGACAAACACACTATTTCCTCCTTAAGCATGTTCTAAACTTGTTCCACTAGTCATTACAAAGCATGCATATATTCTAGAAGTGTAAAGCAAGATGACTACAATATAAACTTCAATACATTTATCTTACCTAAAATGTTTGTGCTATTAACAAAAGCTAGGGATCGTATGTTATCCAGGCTTCTCAACCACAGGAATCCTTCTCTTCACTAAGTCTACTTGCTCCTGGTAAAATGGAAAGGGACAGTGTTATGTTACTATATAACTTCTATAAACAGAGACTGTGCATCTCATCTATAACTGAACGTTTTGATTTTCTATAGTCTTGTACTCACCACCATAATTTGTAGTCTTCCTTCTACTTAACTTTTCTTTTTTATCATATTCTTTCCTCTTTTTTTCAAGTTTATACTAAAAAGGTGTCTCTGGAATGCATTTTGATGTATTCATCAAAATTCATCCACTCATAGAATCATATAATCATAAAAATTGGAAAAGACCTTTAAGTTTAGAGATTGCAACCACAGTCCTAACACTGCCGAGTCCATCACTAAATGGTGTTCCTAAGTGGCACATCTTTTGAACACCTCCAGGGATGGTGACTTCTTCACTTCTCTAGGAAGCCTGTTCCAATACTGGACAAAACTTTCCATGAAGAATTTTTCCAATCTATACCTCTCCTGGGGCAACTTGAGGCTGTTTCCTCTTGTCCTTGCGGGTCACTGGCACACGAAAGAAGCCAAGCCTGCAACCTTTTGGGGTTTGCAGCTAGGAGGTTTTACTGTTTCAAGGGAAGAGCACCAAACAAATGGAGGATAAGGGCAAAAGGACTCAACACAAAATGGCTCTCGCCTTATGTATCGCAGGGTAGGGAAGGTGCTGGAACACAAAGTGGAGTTTAGGCAGAGCATTCAAATAAGAGCCATACAAGGAGCATACATGGTACTGTACCAAAAATTAACCAATGAGAACACAGGATTCACATACATAAGGAATAAAGCATAATACATACAAAACAATACAGTATACAATAAACTAGATATAGAAATTGCAATTTCCAAACCCCAACACTATTGCTTGTTACCTGGGAAAAGAGGTTGACCCCCACCTAGCTACAACCTCCTTTCAGGAAATCATAGAGAAAGATAAGGTCTCCACTGAGCCTTCTTTTCTCCAGGCTAAGCAACTCCAGCTGCCTCAGCCATTCCTCATAAGACTTGTTCTCCAGACCCTTCATCAGCTTCATTGCCCTTCTCTGGACACACTCCAGCACCTCAATGTCTTTCTTGATGTGAGGGGCCCAAAACCGAACACAGGATTTGAGGTTTGGTCTCACCAGTGCCCAGTACAGAGGGACAATCACTCCCCTAGTCCTGCTGGCCACACTATTTCTCATACAGGCCCGGGATGCCATTGGCCTTCTTGACTACCTGGGCATGCTGCTGGTTCATGTTCAGCCATCACCCCCATGTTGACCAGCACCCCCAGGTCCTTTTCTACTGAGCATCTTTCCAGCCACTCTTCCACAAGCCTGTAGCACTGCAAGGGGTTGTTGTGACCAAAATGCCATTACTCACCACTTTGCCTTACTGAATGTCATACCACTGGCCTCAGCCCATTGATCCAGCTTGTCTAGATCACCCTGCAGAGTCTTCTTACCCTCAAGAAGATCAACATTCCTGCCCAATTTGATATAATCTATAAAGTTACTAAGAGTACACTCAATCTCCTCATCCTGGTCATCAATAAATATATGAAACAGGGCTGGCCTCAGCACTGAGCCCTGGGGAGCATCACTAGTGACAGGATGTCAGCTGGCTGTAACTCCATTCACCACCACTCCTTGCACTCGGTCATCCAACCAGTTCTTTATCCAGAAAAGAGTACTAGTGCTCGCTGTCATCTGGTGCTCACTGTCAGGAGTTGCATTTATTCTGGACTTTCAAGGATTGCCCCTGCACCACTGTTCTGTTACCTTTCAGGTCACCAAGTAGGAAAAAGTAAATTTGCATTGAAGGCACTATCCTGGCACTATACGATGCAAGAGCTTTGATGTCATGTCTGATACATGACATTGCCTTGCTGTGACTTAAAGACTAAATGCTGCTTCTGAAGATAACTTAGAAATAGGCAGAGCGTATCCTTATATTACAGACCAAAAGAAATAAGTACTTCTCTTTGAGAAAAGTAAATATTTGATCCTGTAGGTGGATATTATTGTGATTTTTGAGTATAATACTAACAGGATGAAAGATAGCCAGATGTGCACCAATCTTTTTATGTTACTGCCAAAGCTTACTAGCCAATGCTGCTCCAAAGGAGTTAATCCACAAGAATGCATACACAGATAGCAGCTGAGAGCAAGGAGCTAAAATCACTGCATAACTTCATCCATTCATGCACATGGAAGTACTCTGCACAGTTCCCAAGTCATAACTTTGAAAAGACACACACACGTTTTTCTGGAGAGGTGCAGTACAGCACCACCCTCTTAATGTTGGCTTTATTACAAGGCTTTTCTCAGAGCAGGTTTCCAGCTGAAATGCTAGAATGGAGAGGTTGAACTGCTGCAGTAAACCAGACACACAACAGTAAGCAAGCTTACCACTAACTCCTGTTTCTTTCTTTTTCACATGTCTGTATATATCTAGCACTCCATGATCTCCCCCTTTATCCTTTTGCTCAAAATATTTCAATGAGTATCTTTTTTTTTTTTTTTTCCAAAGAGACTAGGGTTTTTTTAAAGTTGGACACAGTAGAGATCCTGTCTACAAATGAGATTAGATGAGAAAAGGCACCCTTTCAGGTGGTCTACTTTCTTGCTGTGTAGGGCGTTGGGGCAATCCTGATCTATGTCAGCTGTAGAAGAATGAACACCCTGGCTGAATCCTGTCTAGGGAACCATGAATTTTTTTACTGGCAATTTCCATTTTCATGAAATTTCACATCTAAACCTGACTGTTCAAACTCATGCTCTGTCTGTATCGCCTTTTTTTCCCCTATCTTCTTCCTATCTTTGAAATGATAATAAATTGTATACTTAAAAATATGACAATTCTTTCAAATAAACCATAAATAGGTCAACTGAAAAAAATTTTATGAAGGATTAGAGGACAAATTGCCAGAAAAGGTATTGCCAACTAGAACAATAATCAGAAAATCCATTTTCATTGTTAAGGTGAATCATCATAATGCAAGTCTCTATTTCAGAATGTTCCAGTTTTTGTCAGAAATTCAGATTAAAAGGTGAAATAAAAAAAATGAAGAAGCATATCTATAATCTCCAGAAGGAATCAAGAAGACATTGTGTTTTCAAGGTATATAATTAAAGTATTTTCTGGAAAATGAATCAGATTTTAAAGAAGAGATTTTATTCTATTTCATACATACCCAACACAAGCAAACCCCTGAGGTATCAAAGTTTGGTTTTCTCTTAATTTAGTCACAATTTAAGAAATATTCTACCTGCTTCTAACAGCAAGCCCCAGGATAACTGTGACAGCCTAGTAAACTGGGCAAGCTATTATATCAAATTAATCAAGTTCAAACAAAATGAGTAAATAAATAGTCTACAGGTGTCTACAGTCTAAGATTTTAGAAAAAAAATGTTACTTTAGATTTGAATTTAGAGGCCTACAAAAATTATCCATAATTCAGAAAGGCTAAAAGAAGTAATTTTAGGAAAGCAAAAAAGGGGAAAAGCATTCAGAATTTAAAGAAGAAGAACAGGCCTCTGAACACAGAGGTTAAACATGCGGGGTTTGTCTTCTGTCTGTGACTCAGTCAGGCAGTCACATACTGAGTCTTAGCGTACCATTATGCAGCTTCAAGGATACCACAGCACTTAACCACATTGCAACACCTTCTCTGTTCCAATCCACGTCTTACAATCCATTTCTTACACCTCATGTCTTCAGTACCATGTTATTCTGCATACAAACAATCATTCATCGTGTGTAGAAAGCAATCTTTCTCATTGATCCTTGGTGTGACAACATCCAAACAAAGCTGGTTAAAAAGCTACAGTCATATAGAGACAGGAATGTGTCGTCAGATGCATTTCCAAACACGCTTCTACAATTAGTAATCTTTAATTAATTTTATTTTAGTGCATGTTAGGAGCAGTCTGAGCTCATATAGAGACAGTGAAGGGTTTGTGCTGCTCTGAGGAAAGCATATCAAACATGAGAAACGAGCACAGCTACAGGAGCATTGCACTGCCCTCACCCAGCCTCACCACTCTCATTGCCCTTCAACCTGCCTGTCCCAAAATCTGGGCAGTAACAGCTTCAGAAGCCACTACCAGTGCTGAGCTCTGATGAGTTCACACTTTCCTTTTCAGAGGAATGCAGATCAGAGTATTTTGCCCTGACAACTTCTCAACTCTCTGACTTTATATGGAAAGCAAAACTGCACGGAAAGACTTGAAAGGGCATTTCCGGTGCTCATTCCTGAATATATTGCTTCTACAGACATTTCTTGCCCTCTCCATATCATGACACGTCTGTGCCATCAGGGCAGGCTGCCCAGGCTGCTGTGTCACAGCAGCTCCAGTTTTTAATAATAATCAGCTAATGATTTTTAACAGGTACCTAGTAGTATACATAACCAGCATTACACAAGCAGGGTCAGTAAGCTCAGCACAGACCTCTTGCAAAAACAACTACATGACAACATGTGGCCTCATGTACATGTGGTTAGCTTCAATGTGACCCCATTTTATGACCCTATACATCAATGCACTACACTGTACAATAAAGCTTTTCCTACACTAACTTGTCAGGCAGGACTAAACCATTCAACCCAACCTGAACCTCAGAGGCAGATCTCATATACTTGACACTGCTCATCCTGGCTTCAACCTGTACAGCACAAGCAGCAAATTTTAGGGAATAATCTGGCCTGCTTTTAGCACATACAAGCCTCACAGTACTTTAGCTCATGAACTGAGCTAAAAGAATAGCAGCAACAACTGAGATACAGTTTAACTAGAGGAAGGTATCCTTAAGGAATTTAAAACACTATATTAATGCAACAAGAGACAAGACACTTCTGGGGCATTGCTGGGGTAGAAGCTGGTGGCACTGAGGAACTGAAATGAGGTCCTTGGCCATGGGCAGATTGAAAGATCCCTGGGGGACAACGAGTGAGGGAGGCCTAATGGCAGTGGGCCAGTGGAGTCAAGCAGCTGGTGCTGAGGGAATTATTTTGATCCTCCACTGACTTTGGGAGTTTTGCTGCAGATTTGGTCGGCTCCAGTCCCATGGACTGAGCCCTTACGAGCAGCTGGAGCATACAGTTTCTGCTCCCAGAGTGCGTTTGATGATTTACTTTAATCTAAATAGAGTCTAGTCCAAGCATTCTGGGACTGTCTTGGAATCCAAGCAAGGAAAACCAGGAAATTTTGCTCTGATGTGGACTCAAATATTAATGAAGGTGCACTCAGCACTCTCAGCCCTACTTGTCTTTAGGTCCAATTTTGTCTTGATTATTTCTATCTTTGTGTATGGGATGCAAAATGAACAACCCCAGACTTGCCCATTGTTTGCAGAAGTAGCAGTTTGTGATTTAGCATTTTTAAAAATTAACGTGTTTCCCCCTTCCATATAAACAAAATGGAAATAAAAAACCTTTGCATGAAAATACGTAAAAAACTACTTGTAGGAAATTCTTGAAAGTTCCTGAAACCAGGGGACTTTAAAAACCAGTCTCTATGCAAGTAATTCTGAAAACTAAAACCTGGGACCGGTTAAATGTCTTCAGAATTCAGGCATGAAATGTCTAGTATAGCAGTGCTTGCTTCTTACAAGTAATGGCTGCTTGGAGAGACATTACAATAATTTTGTTTCCTGAAATTTTCCACAGTCTGTTTTTAAAACATGTTTTAAATAAGTAATACGTTGTTTGTAGATGTCTACCTTTGAAATTTAGAAACTGAGGCACATAAAGGTTAAATAAATTGTTCAGGGTCCCATGGAAATCTGTGTCAGAATTCCACTTTCAGGGGTGAATTATGCTGTGATCACTCACGACATGAAGTGTAGTGGTCCAAGTTGCCATTTAGCTTTTCCTACTTTATTAAAGCAGGAACGTTTCCCATGTGAATAGGGGGAATCATACAAAAATAACTGTATTCTGGAGAAGTACTCAAAATATGTCACATTCCTGTTGAGCCTATGGTGTTTCTATTAAGCAAAATTATGGAAGATGCCACTGAGTAAGAGAATCCACTGGCAACATTTCTAATAGTGCAAGCATTCTGATATTAAACCTTCAGTGAAAGACAGAATTCCTCATTATTAGCATCCTGGAAGAAAAAGATATCTAGAAAGAAAACAAACAGCCTTACATTGTGGTCAAGCAGATTTTAAAATGTAGGATTACTATTATCTGAGCATGGATAAAGGTAGTGCATAGTTGACAAGTAGTTGACCAACCATATTAAAGTTATGAATAAATTTTGAAAGTGGAAATTCTTACCCTTTGTTCATGTGTTTGAAAATATCTAAAGAAATAATTGATTATCCCAAGTTCCAGTCCTACATCTTATCTTTCTCTTAGCACTATTTATCACAATGTAAGTAATGTTACACAGCCCTCATCAATATTTTTTCGAAAAATATGTGGGCTGATTTTGGAATATACATATTCCTTAGACACATCTCCTCTTTTGAATAAATGCAACCTTTATTTTTTAGAGATATGGATGCATCCTTTCTTCATGCTCAGCTCTGAATAAATTCCCAACTATTCATAAACAAAACTAGCACTCCTCTGATTTCAACCAGGTAAAAAAGAACACTATGCAGAGTAGTGTTCAGGGTGTCCTGAGCAAAACTTATAGGATAAAAATACATTAGGACTCTGCAGAGACAGCTCTAACTCCAAAACAGATGCTTTTAAAATAAAGAAATAGGATTATTAGGGAAAAAAGGCAGGATGCTGAGGACAGTATAATAATTCTTTGAAAATTTCACCTTGCAAAATGGGGCAGAAATGGGCAGATGTTGGGGGTTTAAAGTGGGGGTGGGGGTTTTTGCAATAAATATCAGGTGAAACTACTTCATGGATTTACTCAGTGCAGTGCCACATGCTCATAGTTTGGACTGATGAGGAAACCACATTGAAAGACAGCAGAAGGGAATAAAATTTCTCCAGCTGCTGTGGCAATACACGCGTCGGTGCACTGTACTTTACATAATCCTAAAGAATATTACCTGGTTACAGAAAAAAATAAAAATAAAAAGAGGCTATATGTTCATAATGTATTTTAAAAACAAACAAAACCAAAACTACCTCTATCTGAGACCAGAAGGTTAGAAGAGATCATGCAATCAGACAGGTGTACAGTTACAAGTGACTGAGACATATAAGACAGACACAAGCCTAAATTCTTTACTGCTTAAAATTAATTTGTAAAGTTCATTATAGTGCATCTTAAGATTTTACCAGTGCAGCAGAGCCAAGCACAATGCTAAATTGTTTTTGTCAAACAGGGTTTAATGTTGACCCTAATTAATTCAAAGTAAATTAGAGATGAACACCATCAAGCTGATGCATACTTAAAACAGCCGCAAAACCACCATAGTTGGAAAAAAAAGACAAATCAATTAATGATACAAACCTTCAAGACTTCAGGGCATCCTCAACTAGTAGCGGATGAGATGAGGAAAAACTTTCCGGACAAGCAAGTACTGGCAGCAATAGCACACCTGTCAAAATGAGGTACAAATGCACCTATTACACCATTACATTGAGTTCTAAAGTATTAGGGTCAGATAGCTTTTGAATTTTTGACATTTCACAGAGCAATCAGGCAGAGTCCATATCTCTGTGCTGATGGTGATAGTATCATGGCTAGGAATTTAAAAGCGGGGCAGATGGAATTTCTTTCATTTTAGGGAATCCCAAAGCCCATGAGAAACATTTGACATGCTCAAATGGTTTTTTTGAATGTTATCAAACATGAAATTTTGCCACTTGTAGACCAGAACTCAGCTAATGTAAATTAGTGCAGGCTTTCATGCACTAAGTAAAAAATAAACATATCCTGTTAGAACTACAGGGGGAATTTCATGTAGGTAAAATCTAATTACACAAGATGGAATATGGCCAGTGACACCAAGTAACAACTTACTGTTGTGAAATGTGTCATAGAATTTTTTTTAATAGTTAGGCTTGCTCTGGGCTTTCCTTTTTATTTAATCAGAAATGCTTATTTGTGTGAAATCAGTTGTAATGGATATAATGAAAATTTACACAGGTCTTGTATAACTGGATTTAATGGCTAGAATCTAAAGCTTAGGTATGGCCAGCATGAGGCCACAAAGGCACCTTTGTACAGTGTCAATTTTTTTTTTAAGAAACTGGAGACAAGTGGTAATAAAAATAAAGTGTTGAGACTGTCTTTTAAAATACTTCACACACTTCATAAATAAAGCTCTGTATTTTTAGAATATTAAGAAAACTGTTCTGCTTCTACCCCTCTGGTTTTAAGTATCTGCTCTGTCCCTTTAAAGATGTGGTCCTGGAAAGGGGAAGAAGGCAGAAAGCAAAGTTAGTAACAGGGTTCATATCCTGAAGAAACAAAACCAGAAAATACCCTGCACCACAACAGTTTAAAGCCTACCCATCACATTTCAAAACAGCACCAATCTGTGTGTGTGTGTGTACGTGTATGTGTGTTTAATGCCAACAAAATGACATTGGAAATTACATATGATTTCCACATTGCTCAAAGGTATAGGTGGCTCATTGAACCATGTGCCAAATTCAGTGAATTTCTCATGAATGATGGCAGTCACTTGGCAGCTTGCAGTTGATCATTGCAATGGTTAGTAGTGGTGCTCTGCACCAAGAGCTGGCATTTCTAGGTTCATTCACTAGCTTTTAATTTCTGCCTCATGCCTTCGTGATAATTCTGCTGTGAAACAGCTTCATGAGCCTGCAGAAAAGCAGAAAGAAAATCACAGTGTACAATTATCAAGCGAAGAAACTAGGGAGGAGTGAGCATGGATGCATCCACCTCTTGTATAGACAGCTCTTTGGCTTATTGATTAAGGCTCACAGAAAGAAGAAGCAAGGGAGATCATCTGCAGGAGTATTTATACCCCACACACTAGCATCACGAAAATAGTGAGAAAAATCAATCAACACAGGAATTTTTTCCCAGTTTCTGCAATTTTTTTAATTCTTGGAGCAGTGCAAAGTCATGCCCCAGACATCTCACATTACATTTACATATGGTTTGCTCATCACCCCTCTTTGTCTGTTCCCATTCCCAAACAAACAAAATTCTCTTCCATTTGCTCATAAAAGAAAATTTGTTCATTATATGATGAAAAGATCCCAACCAGTGTGATTTCTGGTTATCTCTGCAAATCTATAAAAAAAAATTACAAAGTGATTTTAATATTCAGACATGACAAAAAAAAACCCTCTAGTTTTGGGTCTAAGCGATGGGATTTTACTGTTGCAGAACCACCTATAGGCTCCAGCATAGCACGTGCCAGGACTTAGGATTTTCTATGTCAAATCTTGAGCATGACGTGATGACTTCATGGTTTTACTGGCTCCCATTTATAACTCTTCCTGCATAGATGACATAGACCATGCACAGACAGCAGGCAGAAATGTCCTCACACCATGTCATGCTGTCCACAGGCATATAAATCAGTGATTTGACAGGAGGCTTCTGTGGGTCTTTGGTCCCACAAATGTTAAGACTCTGGAGGGAGAGGATGAAATTGAGAGCATTATTTTGCTACGCAGTGTGTGGGGGTTGACATGACACCTGGTTGACATGGCCAGATGGTGCTTCACCTCCCCTAAAGCTCCAGTATCTGGAATGAGCTCCCTCAGACCCAAACTGATTAAACACAGCTTAATAAAGATAATTTTTTTTATTTTCCAAACTCCTTTATGTATCAAGATAAAGTAATAATTTTTGCTGCAGAATTTTTCTCTCATGCCCTCTGAGCTTTCAGTTATAAATTTCTTTTCTCAGGTACAGGCTGTAGCATTTTGAAATAGAGGATGAATAGCATATGGCATAAGCACAACCCTGGTTTTATAGGCATTTCAAAAATTCATCTTGGTCAGCTTGGAACTAAGCAGGAACTGTATGCTGAACTCTTGTTCTATGTTTGAGATTCTCTCTTTTTTAGATGGATTCAGTAAATACAACTCTGTGTGATAACTTACTGTACCAAATAATCTATATCAGTCAAACAAGCCAGTAAACTGAAACATTATAAAACCAAAGACATATTAAAATATCAAAACCCCCTGTTTTTTTAAATATAGAAATTTAATATATAAGTATTTTGATATCCTCAACAGCAGAGTATCTTCCCACTGTAGCAATCTAACTCAGATGTGTATTGCCGTGATTTAAATCCAGTTAGTAAAAAGAAATCACCTTTTTTAACAAACAAAAGTACTATTTTGGAGTATGTATTATTGCACATGTTGGGATAAGGGGCATAGTTAAAGTAATACCTTCAGAGTGCTCTAAGCAAAACCAGAAAGCACAAATTTGGACCAGAACACTCTCTCTGTTCAGAGTTACTTAGGGGCAGAGTATTTTTACTCACGTCTCTGGAAATTGTTCCTGTAAGCAGAAAATCTACTCTTTGACTAGCTTCTAGCACTTCAAAGTCTGGGCTCATGCCACAGGATGAAATAACTGTTGAGTGAGAAAGGGAGCAAAAGCTTTCTGAAGCCACCTTGCCAACAGGACTCAAAAGAACTATGAAGGGACCATCTATAAAGCTTGGAAGTTAAATCTCTCTTCACAGAGAATTTTTTACCTTTCTGCTAAAACTACCAGAAAGCATCATTTAGTGCTTTAGAGCTTCTGGCATCTCCAGCTGGCCTAAAACCACCAATTTACCTACTGAAAGGCAATGATTTTTTCACATCTTTGCTTACTGTAACAGTAAAGATTTAATACCATCTGATCTATGAATACTTTATATTTGACTTGAATATTAATTGCCATAACAGGAAAACGATTGTGCTGCACAGCCACTGCATGGCTAGACAGCAGAGAAAATGTTTCCACAGTAAATAGAGGAGATGGACATGGGTATGCATGAGTTTACTTCAGGTGATCCAGCAATTACCTATTGTTTGAATTCCTGAAAGTTCAAAGCTGCCATCATCAACAATTTTTTTTTTCAATTTTTCTGCCAAGTAAATAGGTATGTATACAGGAGATTTCTTCTGGTACCGTCACATCTGTATTAGGGACATGAGCAAAACATCTAATAAGTGAAACAAAAACCTACACTTTGGACAAAATGAGGTTGCATTAGCTGTCGAATGTCATTTAAACAAAATAGGTAACAAAAGAAAAGAAGCAGTGGAGAAAGGGGGAAAACTGATTGTGTATGTGATTCTGTTTAAAGATTTTTCCAAGTAGACCTTGCCTGCATCTTAAACCTATACATGACAGAAAAAGGAGGAAAAATCCATTTCATGAGCAATACTCTGTTTTGTGTATTTCTTTAATCATGTATTTATCAATTTTTTTTGTATTTGTGTTTATCTACAGAGTTTAAAGCTACTGCCCATACATATTTTAAAAACTTTTAGCTTGATCAAAGCAACCCCAAAGCATGAAACCCAGAATCTTGTCCACATTCTCTTTATGCTTTTAGTCAGCTTCTCCTCTTTCACATGCTTGACAATCTTCAGCATTAAAATATGTGTAAATTATTACTTTCACAAGGAATATTAGCAAGTAATTACCACTAGTTAAAAAGAAAGGGTAAATATGGAAATAGGAATATTAACAATGCTGTCCTTCCACAGTTTCTGAATGTAAGAAGTATTCAGTTTAAAAAGTTAATTCAAAGTATTCCAGACACCTAACTTATATCAACCCAACCACTATTACTCTCAAATTCAAGAAATTTTAAGGAGGGTATTGGTCTTTGTAGATGTTATGCTCCATCATTCTAAAAATTTTCTAACCCTATTCAAAGACTGAGTTGAAAAAATACTAACATTGCTTATAAAGGGGAATCTATATTCTGAGCCTCTAGATATGTATGTTGAATAATAAAAAAGGTTTGTTTTGCTTTGTAGAAAAAGCTTGTCATAATTTTTTAGAGTTTTAGAATGCCAGAGAAATATGAGGAAATGAAAAGGCAAATAAAACTTGGAACTGAAATCCTCAGGGGATTTTTAGGCAGTTTAAAATTATATGGTGATGTTGGCTTTGATATTATTCCACTGTTTCTTCCCTATAGATCATGACTTCCTTAAATATTATTGATGCTTGAAACTTTTCTCAAAGTCATCAAGAGCCACATTATCCATTAAGCTGAACCGGTGCTACCAAACCCCCTACTCTCTGTACTTTTGACAGAAAAATTTCAGGTGACAGAAACTCAGCGTAGTATGAAATCTGCTAAAATTTCTAATTTACAAAATTGTTAAAAAGAAAGACATTTACCAAATGACATCTGTCCCTTTAATAATATTTTACTTTTGGAAGTTTTTTGTTTAAGCAAGGAGACATATCTTTTAGCAACAATAATAAATGTTGATTTTCTAGAAAGAAAAAGAAAAACAAAACAATGGTGTTTTCCTTTACTAAACAGTCTGGGAAGCATAAGAGAAAAACAGTAACTATATGAACACAGTTGACTATTGCTAAAGGTTTTTCAGAGATTCAGTGGATAAAGCGGGTCTTTGGCCAGCCAATCAGAATGAATAACAACATGGTTAAAATGAGAAAATTGTGCAGAGGCCAAAGTGATGGTAAATGGAAGCTTCACTTGGCTGTCCATAGATTATATTGTAGTAGGCAAAGCAAATCAAGCTGATGGTATGCATTTGTATCTGGTAGTGATAGCTTTATAATTCAATATGTGCAACCACCAAAGAGGAAAAACAGTACGCCAGTCTTAGTAAGTGGTATGGCAGTTATAACTAAAGAAATATGTAGAAAGCAATAATGTTGATCTAAGGTAATTTATCAGCTCAAAGTAAAGTAAAGGTTGTCAGGAAAAAGGGACAGCTATTGAGCTCTGAAAAGACAAAGAGTTAGGAAGAGCAGTTGTGAATTTCAGTGCATGAGATAATGGTCATGGCCTCTTCATGAAACAGAAGCTAGTTTGGAGTAGGAATCAGAACATCTGAGCATTCTTCACACCTCAATCAAAAGAAACAGACACTTATGCTGTAACTAACATGGGATAATTATTTCCAACTCCACTGCTAAACTGCTGGGTGTAGAGCATAGAGAGGAGGTAGATGACCAGAGGACAAAGAAAAAAGAGCAAAACACAGATAAACGGAAAGAAGATTTGAAGTAACTCTGACCAACTCTGAATCTTGTTGCTGTAATTCTCTTTGCCAAGTCCCAATAGTCCGCTTAGAAGATGTGGAAACCAGAAACCTGAACTCAAGGGAATTCTACATGAAATCCCACATATTACCTGAATCCACATCAGTTCTAGGTAAGCCATCCACACACCATCAAACCTAGGGAGCAATAGAATCCAAATTTTAATTACACATTCACTCCCTCTTTTTCTCAGTTTCTGAGGTCAGAACAAGTCCTCTTCTTGAAAGTCTGAAGGGACACTAGCCAAGATTATTTCTGCATCTATTTTATAAATAACATAAAATTATTTATATGCCAAAATCAGGGTTTTGTCCAAACCTTTGCGCTAGTTACATTAGAGTCTAAAAGGCTTGAACTTAACAAGAAATGTGTGTCTAACATGCTCTTTTATAATGGCCAGTGAATCCACAGGAACATAAGGAAAGCTGAAGTATTATAGATGGTGTTCTGAGAGAATGAACAAGATAAATGTAGCATGAATAGCATGAATAATAAAAACACTTCTGGGGAACAAATCTGACTTTTTTCAAAGAATATATAAACATACTAAGTCATAACTGTCATTTAAATAGGGAGATCCATGTCATTTGTGGAGAACAAACCACCAATATACTCTGTGAAATTTCAGCCCACTAAATACAGAGGTTATAATATAAATAATATAAAAAATTAATTGTTAGTATCCTATTGTGCTGAGAAAGTATATCCTTAACTCTGACACCAAGTCCAGTCACAGTGAGAAAACTCTTAAAACACAATTTATGATGTAATTCAAACAAAAAGAATGGCAAGAACACCATAAAAAACCACAAGGAGAGTGAATAGTATTTTGCATAAGATGAGAACTAAGGAACATCCAGTGAAACCACTGGGTACTAGATTTAAAGTAAAAAGAAGAAGGTAGTTCTCAATATAACATATAATTTTGCTGTGGAATCCATTGCCACAGCACACTGTAAATGCTAAAACTATAAATACATGGCACACAGGCCTATCAGGGGCTATTAACACACTAGATGCAACTTCCAGTTCAGGAAGTCCCTGAACATGTGTTAACCAGAAGCTGAGACAGTATACCAGGGAAAGGGTCATTTTTTTCTTCTCTTTCTTTAAGTATTCTTCAGTTGGTCCTTGTCAGAGGCAGGACATGGCTAGAAGAGCTTTAGGCTTGCTTAGGTTCAGTAGGACTTATGTTCTCTTGATGCAGAAACACATATTAGAACGCAGACTGGTTGATCTCAGGTGAAGGAAAAAATAAAAGTAAGGAGCTTTGGGTCAGTGTGGCCTGGAATTTAGAAAAAGAAAATTTTGAAAAAGAAAACCGTGTAGGAACAGAACTGTAAATGTAACTATTAACACAAGCTACTTGGTCATGCAAAATCACAGCAGGTTGAATTGAAGGAGGAGACCATCATATCAGTAACTCAGAGAAACCCATTTAATTTAATGGAATAAGTTGCTGATGGAGGTCCTACAGAAGGACACAGCTAAAATCAATCCAAGTGAAAGGGGGAAGCATTTTTGGGAAGTAGGATATCAAATGACATACTGGATGGCTACACAGCTTTTGGATTAAGATCAAGAGATAAGACAGTAATGTTTTTTATCATAGGTATATACACTGGAAAAACATCAGGTCAAGGCAGGACTAAGCCCTTAACCATTCTTAATGATATCACGAAAGAATTTTGAATTCTTTAGTGTTCAAAACTAACATATTCAAGAGATACACCTTCAAGCATATCCAATGTCTAACACCAATCTTGTCACCATATGTTTTCTGTATAGTAGTGCAGTGCTCTACACATATCATATGATATATCACCTTTAACAGCAACATTTATTACAGCTGGCACATGACAATTAAGGGAGATGAGTATGAGCATGAGTCTACAATATAAACCAGCTGATCAGTGATATGTTTATCTGGAAAAAAAGACAAGAAAATGCAGCTCAGAGGCAACTTTTAAGTTTATTTTATAAATTACAGATTATATTACAGATCTTTCAAACAAACGCAAATTCTTCATTCAAGCTCAGTAATTGCAGTTTCTGGTATTTCAGAAATGTCTCAGACTGATAGGTATATAGTAAAGATAGAACTTAACTTTCCCTATGGTATATCAGAAACCCTTTTTCTCGATAATTTCATGCTATTTCACTTGTCAACTATTTGGCAGGTAGATTTTGTTTAATTGTTACTAATCTGTCTAATTTAAAAGTCATTAAAGCCTGCCTGCTTTCTCACTGGTCAACCCACTTACTAAGGTAAAGACAATTGTATTTGCATAATGAATGGTTACACTAGTGAGTCTGTGCTTGAGCTGCATAGAAAAGGCCATGCAGTTTAACTGGCACTGTTCACACTTTCATGTCCAAATCATGGGCAGCTCAGTGTTTTAAGGAGACTGAGTAACAGTCCTTTGTGGCAGTCACCTTAAACACCATCTGTTTTAATATGTTAAAACAGGAATGTGTCTAAATAAAGTTATAACTTCTTAACTTGTAGAATAAGGGTAAGGGAACTTGTAGTTGACCACTTTCTTCCTACCATCAATAGAGGCTGTTTCCTGGGGATAGCTCAATTCCTAATTGACTACGTGTAATTAAGTCTTGTATGGGACAATTGCCTCAATAAGAGGAGCTGTCTGACAGTTAAATCCTGCCTTTGAGATGTTTTGCAAATTGTTGCAGTGTACGAATATCACCTGAATCATCATTGTCAAATTTATTAATACACAAATGACAACAGGAATATTAAGGGTCTATACCAAATCAGGGAATCCACTTTAGATGCAGAATCACACTGAAGCACTACAAATGCTCAAAAACCTTCCATCTACACAGGGCAGGTAGTAGTCTTTTTGTAGTTCTGGCTACAAAAAGATATTGGATATGAATAAAAGGCAGAGATGACACTGGCTTTGTTTGTAGGAACTGGCTTGGTTTGTAAGAACAAAGAGCCAAGAGCCACAGGACTATTTACAATTGTTCGGGTTATGAGATAAAAGATTCAATATATACAAAAACAGGAACTAACTTTCATATCCATCAAATGTACTATATTTTCAGGAAGGGAGTGCAAAAAATGCACTTATCCTTTTTAAAAGATGATATTTCAACCCAGCATTTTCAAAATTTGCAGGTTTCTAGTGTACAGAAATCTCTCCCTCATGGGATTGGTGAGCTCTGCAGTGCAGTTATACTGGAGAAGCTTTACTCGGAGTGGAAAAATTAAAGTGTAACATTAAATGCACTTAAAAAGTGAATGTAGGACTTATACACAAGAATTCTCTTGAGACTTTTCCAAAAGAAGATTTGCTTGATAGTAGGATGTCTTTTAGATGATCTGTAAACATGCAATGCTTTTGATAACTTTCAGGACTCTATCCCAAACTGTTTCAGAAGCCATAGCTTCATCAAACAATCTAATCTTTGTGTCTAGCAATTAGTTCAGTGTCTCCACACTGCGTAGACAAAGTTCTTTTGTATTTTATATTTTTGATCATATGGGACAGGCTATTTTTCCAAGTAAGTGCAAGTTCAGTCCTTCAGCAGACATGCTGACTGCCATTCCAGTTTCAGAACAGGGACTTCTGGCACAAATAGTTCATGGTTTCCAAGGAAGCCTACTGCTTATGCTCAAAATATCTAGGGAGTATGGAGTTGCAAAACTATGCTAGAAAAAATTAATTTCACCCCAAACACTTATATAACTCAGTCTCAGACTTCATTGGAGATAGTTTAAATAAAGTCAGACTGAAATACTGACCCCACTCTCTCGACAAAATGCAAACTACAGCCAAAGGGACAGATCTGTGCTAGAAGCAGCAATATTCAGTAAGAATGGTCTCATAAAAACTTAGTTAAATCTTTATTCTAATCTGGTTTTCCCACAGTTGTTCCTTTTGCTCCTCCTCTGTTCTTTGTCTCTCATGTATTTTTCACTGCCTTCCAATTTTTATGCCTCCAATGCTGTATTTTGCTCCTCCACTCATTTTCAAGAGGTTTTCACCATCCTCTTGTAACACCAGGACACACTTTCTATTAATTTTCACATCATCACAAACTCATTTTTTGTATCCATGCCCTGAAGGACCTACCTTGTGAAGAACAGTCCTACTTTGAATCTGAAGTAGGGAGCAAGTCAGAGAGATTCTGCCTTTTCTCTCTCTTTTGCCTTCTGAACTGCTCTCTGGTTCTTGTTGCTGTTTTGTTACACCTGTAAAAAGGCACACAAATATAAGCATAGAGAAAAAACAGAAAGTGAAGTTTTTTAATTTGCAATAATCAAATTCTTGGCTTATAACTCCTTTATATTGAGGTCTGCAGTTAAGAATGATTTAATGAAAACTAGCTCCATATAACTAACAATTTCTACATTTTCATCAGCCATAGCAACAGAGTTGTTTGTACTTAATAAAAAAGTCTTAGATCCAAGTTAGCAAGGTCAATTATGTGTACATGTATGGTGATGTTAATGGTGAGAAAGCTGTATGCTTAACAGGCAAGCGTAATGATACCGTAAATTACTATAGGAGCAGATACTGTTCCCTATAAAGTTCCAAAAACTGTTTGTTTCCCCCATTTACTCCCCCTGTTGTAACTTAATATGAAGGACTGTTTTAAAAAACAGTGACCAGTTTGAATGTCATATCACATTAGGTTTCCAGTTCAGTTATAGTATCATCAAAATTTCTGAGCTGATTACATACAAATGTGTTTTCCTGTGTACCAGGTCCAAGAAGCGTGTTACAGACTTTGTTTCAATTTGGACTACAAATGTGCAACATACCATATAGTAAAAAGGTAAAATAAAAAATATATGCTTTCCAATTCTCTGTTCTTTGTACAGTCTTTTTTGCTTAGAAAGCATCAGGAGTTGCTTTTCGGTTTTCTAGCTCATCTACGTACCATCTTCCTAGCTCTGCTGAAACTGAATTATGTGCCAAGGCCAGAGTTAGTTCAAGCAACTCATCTTTTAATTTCAGTTATACTTTAGTCTCAGATGTTGCACTGCTTCTGAGGCTTTGCCTAGGGTGTGGGGAAATATTGGAAAGCTGCCAGTCAAGTCACTGCTGATTTCTAATGCCAGTTCTCATATTCAGTACTCCCACGATTTGCTTTCTCTGCTTAATAGGAATCTTATCTCATTGGACTCTGCTGAGTGGACTGAAATATTAGAAATTTGTATCTGTTCATGTTACAGATCTCCTGTCTGGATTCACTGCCAATAATTGGTTCCTGAGGTTTTCTAATGCAAGCATTTCAATTTTGACTTTTCAAGCACTTTCCAGCAAGATTTTAGGTACCATAAAACAAAGGTTGCCTGAGACTCTTTTTATTTGCTTTTTATAAAATGAGAAGATGTTTTGCGGAGCTGGCTCCACTGCAGTTATGCTTCTGTTGAAGTGGTTTCACAGACTTGGGAACTTTTTCCTGAGCAGCAGTCTCCACTCCACAGCAGAGCAGCTGGCAAAGCACGTACTCAAGTGCTGATTGCTGACATGCAAGCCTATTCTGCCCCTCTTTGAGCATGGATATCATCAGTAGTCTCCCACCTCCCTGACAAATAAAGCAGTCAAAATTCAGCACCTTCCCCTTTAGGTCCCCTTTGGACCTTTTCTGGTTTTTATATATATTTAGATATTAATCTGGAGCAGGTAGAGGCAGCAACAGAGTAACTTAATTTATGGCCCACAGTGAGAGCATTCAACCAGGGTGTGGGAGACCAGTGTTCAAGCTGTACAGATTAAAGCAGCTTTTCCCACACTATGGATGGAAGAGCTCAGTGTCTGTGCCAGTAACTATAACATACTTTCTGATTTATTTTGCAATGTCAAGAGTATATGGTGCACATTACTTTTCCTTTTGCCGGTTTGGCTGGTAGTTTCTCTTTCTTTTAGTTTATGGGTTTCAAAGACAAGTTTCTGTGTTTCATTTTAAAGTGTTGCCCATGCCTGAGTTGACATCAGGCAACATTGGACAGGCTACAGATGTTTAGAGATGCCAGGCAGCATGTTTGCTAAGCAGCATGTGAACAGTGCCCAGGCCTTTTGCCAGGCCTTGTTTTTGTGCCACTGTGACTGCCATTGTCTCTGCTTAAGGTGGGATGCGGAGGGGAGTTAGGATTGAACATTTGACCTACATTTTAAACTAAATTAATAGTATTGGGATTATCCATTAATTTAGAGCAAAATGAAGAGTGGATAAACTGAGAAACTCTTCAACATCGAAGTGTCATGTAACCTGACCATGTATCTTCATTCTTTTAAATCTACCACTTTGTAGTGTTTACTTATGAGAAATTATTTCTTCTGGTAGCTTCACTGCTATCTAACGAAAAATAGCTTTACATTGCTGCCAGCTTTCCTCTCCACTACCTCTCCAGACAGGTTCTCTCTTACCCACAAGTACCAGGTTTTCTCCTCCACCTTTTCTGCTCCTCTTTGTTCAGAAAGCAGTCTTCATGTTCCTGTTCATGGGGTTTTCACACAGCAATTAGAGCTCACAGGAAGAAGATTCACAGAAGGCTATTTCCCAGTGAGATTCTTTTATAAACAAACTCAGCATGTGCTCCTCTTATTTAGTACCTTTCACACAGTGTGCTCTGAACTACTTTTTAAGAGGACCCATATTAAAAGAACTTGCTGTATTTTTACACCAGAAGCCCCAGCAGAGCTGACTGAGTCTAGAATCTAGTGCAGGATGATCAGGTTCTAGTAATTAGTCACAGAACAAATCTTTAGCAATTTGTCAAACAGCCCTAGGCAGTCACAGATGTTGGGTTCTCCCTTTTCTACAGGAAGCCATAACAAATTTTCAGTCCTCTTCAAATCAGAAAATATGTGGGTAATCACCTAACTGTAGCAACCAAAGATGAGCCTATCTCTACATGCTATTGCATTTGGCTTGATTTATGTTTTACTGACTATTACAACATCTTATATAACAGGTAGATTCATAATGAAGTCAGTTGCACGATCTCGTGAAATTTCTTGGGCAAACAAGTAACAGAAAGGAGCTGATCCCATTAGAAGCATATGGATTTTTTAGTTTTACTCAGCTCACATGGTTTCCCATAAGAACATATGAACTGTCATCCTGAGTTAGTCTAATAGTTCGTGGAGAGCAGCATTCCCTTTAGTAGGATGGGTTTCTGTATTAGGAACTTCAGACAGCTATGCAAAAGTGTGTAACAACATGACATAAGGGAGGTTTCTTCCACCCAGCAACAAAATGGACAGGTAATTTATTTTACAGGAGAGCTGATTCCTGCCTCCTTTGTGTTTAAATGAAACTGGTCATCATGGTAAGCTGGAACATTTGTTCTAAGTCCCTAGGTAGGGCAAAAATCTTTCAAATGCTGCAGACACACTGAGGAAATCCACCCTAAATTTTAAGCTTTGCTTTCCAAATATTTCACAGATCATTTTCTAGATTATAACTTACACAATTCAGCTATAAACTCAGTTCCATTTAACCATGGCCCTGTAATAAAATCCAAACAAATCAAATTTGAAGCCTCTGAGCTGAAATTGCTTATTGGCAGCTATATAACAAACTTTTGAAGAACACAGGACAACTCCAGATTTTGGTTATCTTTAGGGAACATTGGAAAATTTTCTTTTCAGTACGTGACTTTTGTGCAAGTCACACGATATTATTATTCCTTTCTTTTTTATTTTTTTTTTTTTTTGCAATCGCAGCTCCTATGGTAATAGTTACATAAGCTATCAATCTGTTTATTTTCCTAAGACTGTAGCATGTAAGTCTACAGAGAAAGGCTTGTAAGTGTCTACCACAAAGGCTCAGTCTATAAGAAGATCTCTTAAAGAAATGCAAGCTAATTATTTCTTAAAATATCATTAATTTACACAGCCTTTAACATGTATTAGAAGAGGTATGGGTAAAATTGTGTTTTTTCTGGCATGAATTTTTAACTACAGCTGCAGTTCCTGAGTGTTTGGATTGTTACTCCTTGGTAGGTGATAATTTTTTTCACTTCAGGGAGAATTACTTTCATTGCATCATTTGCCTCCTTGGCCAGTCTAAGCACATAAAAATACAAAACCACATGTGCTATCCTGGAAGTGTATAAACACCAAATAGTTACACCAGTTCTCATCCCTGTATGAAGGAAAATTCTTGCTCTTACACCAAAGTAAACAAGTTACCTATTTACTTTATCATCCATTGTTTTTTATATTTGTCTTCTCTTTCATACCATATTGCCCTCTTCCTTTTCCAACTACATATCACATTTCTTGTGATATGTAAATAAGGAAAATGGGGCATGCTTTTAATCTATGAATATTTGCTACTAAACAAAATTTCACTTTTCCTTGTTATATGAAAGGAACATACTGTACCAATTAAAGAGCTTTATGAAGAAATCTAATTATAAAAAACACAAGCCTAATTCAAAGCCTATTTTAGTCTATGGAAATACTTCTACTGACTTCTTTGGACTCAAGTCCATATTCAGCAGTGGTTAAATTAAATAAGAAAGAGCTTATTTCCAGTTAACAAACAATTCATGAGCATGTTGAATGCACAAATACAGTCACATTAACTCTACATATTCCTACACATCATGCAAATTGACCACTTTGGAAATTCAGTGTTGTACCAGAGCAAAAAGTTCGTATGAAAAGTCATATATCCCTCTATGTCTGTACAGGAGTATGGATTTTTACAGAAAACATATGGAATGAGGAAAGTATTTTCTACTGTGAACATCACATGATAGAGAAGTGAAACTTGCTTTTGGAAACATGAGCATTCTTCATATTAACTACTTAAAAATTCCTCATTCAATGACTTTCTATGTCCAGATTTCTGCAGTAGTTCCCAGTCAAATAGCCATAAGTTATTCTTGGTTATTAGTGGGCATTTCTACAGCCTTGAAAACGTATATCAATCAAGAGGCCTGAACACAGAAATTAGAGTAGACCTTTTTCTCTCTTTCTATCCCTCAGCAGGGCAGTGGAAGCAGTGAGATTTGCTCCTTTTGTGCACTGCTGGTTTTCTGAGGAAGCCATTAGTAAGTGGAACTGGCATAGGAAGGACTTTCTTTGGTCAGTAATACAGACTACACCTAGATCTAGCCCCTGTGCCTGAGACAGCTTGCTGTGCAAAACAAAAGTCTCTGTGTGTAAATTCCCTGCTCACATACTTTCTTTCTCCAGTGCATGAATTCAACCTGGCTGGGAAATTGCCAGAGCTACCAGCTGAGTAACTCAATAGAGGAGAGTTTGCTTTGAGAAAGGAACAGGACTGTGGCTCCAGCCAATCTTAGCTGTAGGAGCTGGAAGTAAACCACAAATACTGCTGAGCTTTCCCTGTTTTCTCCCTCAGTAGAAAGAATTACACTTGCAGAATTTTACCACTGACAGGAACGGGATGAGAACTGCATTTCCAACCTTTTTTAACTGGAGAAAAGATGTTGAGTAATCACTAAAGCAACTAAAGATTGTTGAGGTGATGCCAACTATGAAATGTGCATGTATATTTTGAAAGCCAGGGGGCACAATTTTTAACAACCCTTCTTAACCCATGAGGCCTCTACATAAAACAGTGACTTTGCTTTGAGTATGTCTCCTGAATGCAAGCAGAACATGTGTCATTTGAAAGGGGAGATGAGCTTGAAAGAGAAAACAGGGTCTAAATTTCTGCTAAATTCAATGTTACTTCAGAAGAGAACTTTGCATCTTGGACTCATTCTTTCTCAAGACACATACTCTTGCTTATATGCCAATCCACACTTTTAACACAGTTGGCTAAATCTGCCTTCCTACGACTTTTTTTAAAGAGAAGTTATCCAAACATTTTCTGGACAATGTTGACTTCCCATTAACATCAAAGCTAGATCTCCAAAAAGCAAAATCCTTTCTAAAGGCAGTTTGCATCATAGCACATTCTCAGCAACAAAATATTATCAAGCTGAACAGTTTACATTGTGAATTGAGTATACAGAAATTTTTGTGAAGTAAGTATGAGTGACAAAACCCCAAATTTCCAATGCAAATATTGAAACTTCATAATGATACACACATTGCAAGTGTTGACTGAAGTTTCTGGAAAGTGTGTTCATATACTATGTAAATGCCTTAAATCTTGATTAAAGGCGTGCATGAAATTCACTGTAACTTGTTAAACTATCCAGTAAAAATACAAAAAAACCTCATAAAAAAGTAAAGACTGCAAAGTTCAAGTATAATAGAAATAATCACAAAATATGTAATTTCTGGGGATATTTTTCACCGTTCAATCAATTCAGAACAGTTCTATTGTCTGATTGTACAGGACTAGGGAAGGGATCACCCCCCTGTACTTGGCACTGGTGAGAACATACTTCAAATCCTGTGTTCAGTTTTTGGTCCCTCACTACAAAAAAGACATTGAGGTTTCGGAAGGACAATGAAGCTGGTGAAGGGTCTGGAGCACAAGTCTTATGAGAAATGGCTGAGGGAGCTGGGCTTGTTTAGCCTGGGAAAAAAAAACGTGATGGAGACTTTATCACTCTCTACAATTATCTGAAAGGATGTGGGGATTGGTTTCTTCTCCAAGATAACAAGTGACAGGATGAGAAGAAGTGTCTTCAAGTTCTGCCAAGGGATGTTTAGATTGGATATTAGGAAAAATTTTTCAATTAAAGGGTTGTCAAGCACTTCAACAGGCTGCCCTGGGAAGTGGTTTAGTCACAATATGGGAGGTATTTAAAAAACTAGAGACGTGTCATTAATCACCCTAAAATACTGTACAATCAAACCAAGCAGTAAGCTTGAATAAAGTAACAGAATTCTTTGAAATTAAGTAGAATATAAAAAAAAAACAAAACTGGAAGAAAAACATAACCAGAGGTCTTCTGGACATGGTCAGGAAGACCAGTGGACTAGATATACCATTGGTCTAATATGACAATATAATACTTCAAAATATAATTCTGAGAATCAAAAATGCAAACAGATGTTTAACTTACATAAACCTATGTTTTTAAATCCAAAAACTGTGAAGATGTTAAGTCCTGCAGCCACATCATTCATGGAGATGACATGCCCTTTTTGAAAAAGATAAAAGTAAGTAACAGGAATAAAAGAATATATGTTGTATGAAGCACTGTGAATATTACTATCTCATACAGAAATTCATAAGGGATTTGCTTCCTATTTCAATCCAAGATTCAGTTATAGCACATTCCCAAGTCCATTGTTCTTTTCAAGCCTTTAGACATGAAAGATTGTTCTGATTCTTCTTCTTTAAACACAAATCAGCACTTTAGTCCTCCTTTTGTCTGCGTCTCTCTATGAGTTTAACATGTTAGTCCTCATAATTTTTTCAGCATAACTATTGCATTATACTGTAAAATAATGAACAGCAGTAATTCATGCACAGCTGCATTATTAAACAAACATGATTACTGTATGTTATGGATTTCTCAAGGAAGCCAAAAATGTTTCAGTTACAAAAATCCACTGTATCTAAGCCATTTAAGAACTGACTATTTAGGAGTAACTTTCAAAAGAAAATGAGAACATATTAATGTTATAGAAAAACTTGCCTAGTAGAAAAGACCCATTTACAGTAATGGAGATAAAGAGATTAATTGGTTTATAGTGGTTACTAAAAGCCATTCAATGGAATATCAGATCTCTCAAAAATGGAAGGAGGAAAAAGGACTGTAAGCAATCAGTGTTAAATTAACCTTTTAGACTGCAATGACTGACAGATATGTCTAGCCTAAATGTCCTTGGATAAAAATTTAAGATGAGGTTTTTATAACCTGTACACAGAAGATGAGAAAATCTGCTTATTCCTTTCCTTTCTATTGCTATTTTTTTATGGGTGACTGGGTTAAATGTGTGATGAAACTTCAAAAAAGTCAGGCAGAGTATTTGTGCTATTTTTCTGGACTGCAGATCAGAACTTCAGAAGGCAGAGGGACTGAACTCTTCTGTCACTTTTGCCATTCAATCAAATCTATCTATTCTTTGATAAAAATCCACATTACTTCCATAAGATTCAACCAAATGACCTTGATATGCATGACAACAATTTGTTCCTGTTCTTATTATTTTAGAGAAGAAAAGATGAAAACCAAGTCAAAAACTTGCATGCAGACAGAACATATCAAGCAGAAGAAAGCACTGGAAAGACTGAACTACATGGTGAAACTCAGGAGTGAAACGTTGTACAGTGGTTAGTTCAGTGTAAGAACAGAGGCAGGCAGAAAATGGGAATGCTAAATATTTGCTACTGGATTAAAGTAATGCCTTTCAGTTTTAAGAAAGCACAAATAGATAATCTGATTCAAACACATATTAACTAGCCACTGAAATTATCTCTAAACTTTGTGAGATTATTTTCTTCTCTCTTAGAGCTGTTTTTAATGCCTACTCTCTTAATGGCATTGCATACATTTTCTTTTAATGACTCTCTTTCTCTTCATTCCTTATTTGAACAAAGATATGAACCTGAACTTTAGAACTCCTAGAGCACCTTCTCTAAGTGTCCTAGAGAAACCAGGCCCTAGGAGAATGAATTCTACTTGAGACTAGAAGCTCCTTGTGGACTTCTGACAAATACCATTGTTTACAATAGAAGAGGAAGCCAATAATAATGAGTAACTCTTACAAAAAGAAATCCAGTTGCCACTTACAGGCATGAATATTGTATTATATCATATGTGTGCCTCTCATCTTACATGGATGAAACATTATTCTTGACCTTGACTCCACTTAATGCACTATAGGTTGACACCTGGGGGGTGACGTAGGTGTTAGTGTGATGTTCTCAGAGAAATGACCCACCATTGTGCTGTGGAAATGGAGTGTGGGGGGGAGGAAGCTAATCCAAGCATCTTCTCTAATTCCCTTTATGTCTGTTTCTGAGAAGTTGCTATTCAAATTCTTCAGACCTGTAGACATTGCAGAGCAATTAAACAGTGCAAACCTTGAAGCAGAACTGCAAATTTTGCTGGGTCTTGTTAACTCTTTTTATATTTTTCTGTTCAATTAACTCAGAAGGGGTGGGGGAGGGGGGAAGGCTTAGGGCTGTCTCACAGCATACATCATTTTTAAAAAGATAAAACCACATGGATCTCTGTTTGTGCCCACTTACCAGTGTAGCTAACACTTTTTCTTCTTCAGTTCTTAAGTTTTTAAAAAGCTTTGAAAGTCTGTATGAAAATAACTAAACAGTCAATCTTAGCACTATTGAACAATGGAAAGCTCATTTTTATTTGGCTTTCATTTTACTGGCATTTGTGCTTCATTCAAACACAGTGATGAGATCAACAAAACACAATCAAGAATCCCTATATCAAATGTATTCCAGAGTCATGTGCTAGCTGAGAAGTATATTCAAACAGCAGTTCATTCAGATTATTTTGTATTATTGCCTATTTGTCGATATGTGTGTAAGGCTTCTCAGATACAACCAAAACCAGGCAGTGTCAAATTTACAAACCTTTATTCCAAAGAGATGCAAAACCAGGGGAGCTCTAGCTACAGGGGAAGAAAGTTGAAATGTTAGCGGTATTGAATTGTGCAAACTCCAGAGGTCGGTTCCTCTCCTTATGTTTTAAAAGATGGCTTTTTTAATGCTGACAATACTCCAAGTGTATGGAGTAACTGACTGTCTACAAAGGTTTCTTTACATCTTCAATATGATTTGATATACTTACCAAAGCATTTTAAAAGTCTAGAAGCAAGCTATGCTAAAAAGGAGCTCTCCAGATACTGGACTCCTATTGCTGCATTTTTCCAAGTATTGACATGCTGTTTATGACAGGCTTCTATAGACCCGTTATTCTGATTCAGCAAAATAAACTGACTTGCTGCAGAAAGGAAGAAGCTGGTAAATGGAATATAGCACAAGAGTAACAAGGTGGGAATACAGTGTCTATGTGCATTCTTTGCAATTCTGCTAAGAAAAATGCATTATAACTAACTGAACCTGTGAAACAAGCTTTAAATAAAATAGTCATCTATGTCATAGTAAGCAGCACTTGTAATAGCACTATACCTACTCCTTGTTTTTCTTTCCATGCTTCAGTCTAAACTTTTAGCTAACTCTATTAGATGAGTGTGTGTACTCAGGGAAAAATTACACTTTTCAAATCAACTCCCTATATTGCAACAAGTTCTTGGAGATGCTGTGACTTAAAATTCTTGTAGCACTTAATAATCACGAGCTTGTAAAATCTGATGATGTAAGGCAGTCTGATTGTAAGCCATAAAATTAATCTGCCTGTATTGCACATAATATCTTATACAAAATACAATCACAATGTAATAACTAAAAAATATTTCCAGATAACAATAAAAAGCAGGAAAGAGCTGTGGATTCACTGCAAATCAAAATATTCTGCAGTTCCATTTCACATTCTGGTAAGGAACGATGTGATCTTTTACTGTCTTTGGTCACATAAAAAATCAAACATGGGCTTTGTGAAAAAAAAGTTCAAGATTAACAGTTAATAACTAAACAATTTAACATAAAAAACAAGTACCCTCCTAAGACTTCTGGAGAACTTCAGTATAAATAAGATCCTTGGAAAATACATACAGAACTATTCCTTTGGATCCTACTTTTAATATTTTCAAAAAATTTAAAAGAACGTACAAGGATTCACACTCCTTCTGTCATGGTACTCTGGCACTGCAAGCCTTTATTACCTTAAATTCTGTTTTATTTTCCAGTGAAGAGTGATATCCTTGGTCACTATCTGATGTTGCTGTAGTTTTGTATCTAGAAAGCCAAGTTCTTCATTCTTTTTGGCTGTAGATCTTTCCTTACAGGGAGGGGGATGAAGCACAGTCTTGGACCCCAAGAACAATCCTTCTTTTATGGTACCATTTAGAGTCTTATTGTTTCCTTCATTTGTCACCTTCCCTTACATATTTCTTCATAGTATGAAATATTACGCCCTATTAAAGCATTCAAAAATCAATTATCCCCCAATACATAACTTCTAAGCCTCTGAATGCAAATGTCTGCATGGTAAATAATTATTAATCTGTGAGGGCAACTTTGCTGGTTTCTTTTATTTTATTTTGTTTCATTAGATTTTATTTTTATAAGCAGATGTGCCATAGAGAAGCAAGTTTCCTTGGAAGTGTATCATCTCACCTCACTGCATCTACTATGAGGGGAAGGGGAGAAGAAGCAGAATGGAATCATGCTTGGAAGTATATCATCTCAGTTCTCAAAAACCCAAAGGCTGGTACATGAACAATCCCTCATCTCTGCCAATCTCCTAGTTCACCTTCTATCATAGGCAAATCAAACTTATCCCTTACATCATCTGTTATATGTCTTCCTACTATTGGGACATAACACGCAGATTGTGTTCTAGCAGCCAGCTAAAGCTGATCCTGAAATTGCCATGAAGCAGGAAGCGTGGGAAAGTCAGTCAAAAATTTCCTTCTGTCATAGAATCATAGAATGCCTTGGGTTGGAAGGTATTTTTAAAGGTCATCTAGTCCAACACTCCTGCAACTCAACTCTTCTCTTCTTCTCTTCTCTTCTCTTCTCTTCTCTTCTCTTCTCTTCTCTTCTCTTTCTCTTTCTCTTTCTCTTTCTCTTTCTCTTTCTCTTTCTCTTTCTCTTTCCTCTTCAACAACTCTAGCTGTCTCAGTCTTTCTTCACAGGAGAATACTTTTTTGGCCCTCTCCTAGACCCATCCTAGCAGGAGCAGGTCTTTCCTGCAGTGAGGCCCCAGAGCTGGATATAGCACTCCAGGTGGAGTCTCACCAGAGCAGAGTAGAGAGGCAGAATCCCCTTCCTCAGCCTGCTGGCCATGGTGCTTGTGATGCAGCCTAGGATGCAGCTGGCTTTCTTGGCTGTGGGCACACAATGTTGGTTCATGTCCAAGTTTTCATTCACGAGGACACCCAAGTCCTTCTCCACAGGGCTGTTCTCAGCCACTTCTCTCCCAGTCTTTACTCATATCTTGGATTCCCCTCACCCAGGTGCAACACCTTGCACTTGGACTTGTTGAACTTCATGAGGTTTGCATGGGCCCACTCCTCAAGCCTGTCAATGCCACTCTGGTTGTCATTCCTTCCCTCAAGTGAATGAACTGCACCTCTCAGCTTGGAGTCCTCTGCAAACTTGCTGAGGCTGCACTCAATTCCACATTCTATGCCGTTGATGAAGACATTAAACTGGTCCCAATACGGACTCCTGGGGGACACTATTCACCACTGATCTCCATCCAGACATTTAACTGTTGACCATCCATCAGATCCATGTCTCTCCACTCTCCAGACTCGACAGCCTGGCAAGAAATATGTTTGTGCGCACAAAACAAGCACTCGCAGGAATAGGATAACACACTGTGTTAATTTCTGCTGTAAATTTGCTTTCTAAGCATAAAAGAGCAAGTCATGGCATTAGGAGCTAATGAAAAATACATATCTCTGTCTTGTGCCTCTGTCTGAAAGTACCTTCAACCATCAATTAAATGCCACTCGCACTCCTTTTCCTTTAAAGGGACCGGTGCTTCATTTTCTGCAATTAAAATAAGAACTTCTATGCTAGATTATTTTCTCTGTGGTTCATTCCTTAACCTTGACTAACTATAGATATCAGCAGATTTACTACAGTTTTGCAATATGCATCAATCGAAACTCTTTTAAATTGTTTTCACCATCCTGGATATTATTTTCTCCTTTGTGCCACAAATGCAACTCAGTCAACACTACCTTCTGGTTCCAATGGGACTACAGTTATTCTGGAGTGAAGAGCATGTTGCACCCAGCAAGCTTATTTAGCTTTAACAGAGTTATTTTATCCATAGATGAGAAACAGTTGAGGGAAAAAAAGTCACTACTGTTACACCTATTATTGAAGAAGAGAAGTTAATACACATGGTAGAAAAGTGACTTTGCTAGCATCCCAGAGCTGGTAGGATCTCCTGAATCACAGTCTAAAGCTGAGATTATTCAGCCTTTTGGCCTCCCCAAGAAGGTTCCCTGATTTGTCTAGAGGATTTCCCTGACAAAAATATTAGCCCTGTACAGATGACCTGCAACCAGTGCACATACAGTCTGACCACATCATGTTTGTGACAAAAATGCTTGTAATATTTACTACGGGGCACAGAGGATGTGGTAGACCTTCAGTCTTTTCACAGATACTGTTACTGCTATTGCTTCTGTAAGTAGCTGCAAGACAACTACTAGTCCTAAGGAAATGCCCAAAGTTTTCTTTCTCCACTCAGACAAATTTTCTGAGAAGATAAAAGCAACAAACAAAACAAAGTGAAACAAAACCGCAAAATCACACACATCCGCAAAATACCTATCTTCTGACATGTGGTAGCCTTAAATTCATGGGGTGTGCGTTTCCCTTTAGTTTTACTTCTTCCTTTTGTCAGGGTGGCATGGTTTTAACCAAAGCCTGTAATTATGCTTCCCTGGTATATTCTGTCTCCAGAGAGGTGTGAACTAGAGATTTATAAAGCTGTATGAAAAATATATGATTGAAATAATATATGAAAAAATATCTCCTTCATATTTCCACAATATGTATGGTTGGGAGTACTGTGGAAAAATCTAACTTCCCTGAATAACCAAGTGCTACATGACAGCACATTCAACAAACTCAGACCTAGAAATAATGCAAAATCTTTCCCAAAAGGAGGAAAGTACTTTGTCTGCTGGTACATAAAACTTCTCAGAGCAGGTTTGGCCCAGATATGACAAATGAAGTGGATTAGATAACATAGCCAGATCCTACCTTAATGAGTCTATTGCCATTAGTATTTTATAGACCTTCTATTATTTGGAGAAAGAGAAGAAGTTCCCATGAGTACCAAAGAGGAAAGGTTATTTATACTATTTATGACATTTAGGTTCCTACAGCCATTGAGATGTAAAATAATTCCACCTTTGGGTAAAAGGTTATTTATAAGGGCAGTTTCTTTAAACATATCAATTTTTGAAGGTGTTCAGATGAAGATTTACTGTTGCTTACTTGATGGTGTGAATAATTCATTTTTTTCAAGACAAGCATATACTCATTTCAGAAAGGAAATGCCTCCAAAACCACATTTATTGACTTAGGGACCAGCATTCACCAACCAGCATCAGATATGTAACTCACAGTAGGAAATAAGAGGAGCTTTAAGGAACATGCTGAAATGAGAAAAAAAAAAGTTTTGTCCTTTACTGTTCACAACTAAACAAATCTTGTTTCTGCAAAACAACAATAAAAGCTGTATTTCACATTCGCTAGTCCAAAACTTAAAAAGACATTTTGGCTATAGAAGTAAGCAAGTGATGTACCAAGAACAACTGGAAGCAAACAACTGCATCCTGCCCTACACAGGGACCTCTCTGGCACAGGGGCCAGTTAAAAGGCTCAGCAGTGTACCCTGCCCTTGAAGAAATGTAGACAGCTGGTTTGGGGACACAGTCAGATCCACGTAACTACTTGTGGTATTGTCTGCAAGCTCTGAAGGACTGTACAATGCTCCATTCTTAATCATGCAAGTGGAGCACTACATGTCCCTTTTTTACATCACTCCCTGAGACACTCACTGTGACTGTTCATGATGGTTAGATGTGGCTATAGATTTGAGGGGTATTCTTTCTACTAGCTTTAATGAAGAAAGCCTTCAGACTTTGCTGTAAAATGGGTTAATCCCTGATTTATAGGGAAAATGAAGTGAAAAGAAAGATTTGTGAACTAAATGAAATGAACCAAGGAATAGTGGGGTACCTATGACAGATGATGGCAGACTGCAGATTAATTTTTTCACTGAAGTCAAAGGTTCCAGAAAATGCACTCCTTAAGAAAAAAAAGAAATTACCCTCTGATGTAAAAGGCAATAATAAGTGCTTTAGATTCATATTCATATCAAAAGGGTTGAGATAGTGTTAGACATCAGGGATCTCTTTTCCACTGTGCTTGAGTCCTGTTCACTCCGCAGATCCAAGACTAGTTCCTGATGTGTATATTCACATACAGTAGCAAGAATGCCAAAGAACTTCTGACTTCTTTCAGTGCCACCTTCTGCCTTCCAGAATGTAGAGCATTCTCTAACAATACAGTATTTAGGTCAAAACTGGATGTAGATGTTTATCGTCTTACATTTTAAAGAAGAGAAGGAAGGCAGGAAATTCTCAGATGTAGATCACCAAATGGTGCCCCCAGCCTCATTTTCAGATCTTGTCTCTTTTATCTTCCCAAAAGCATAAAATAATTGGACCCTCACCCATCAGCAAGTTCACAGCAAGATACAAAATGAGTATAGTATACTTCCTTAAAGCAAAGTAATGTTTCAGCTTGCAAGTTCAGTTACCGTTCTTCAGTGGAACAGCCAGGAGGATTAGCAATGCCAACAAATTGCAGCAGACATGCCATAAAAACGCTTTACATATTTAACAGCCAATATATTGCACATATTAAAAGTAGGTCATTTTATCAGTGTGAAATCCAGGCAACAATATACAAACTTTGTATTAGCTATAATATAGAAAGATATTTCAGTGCAGGCAAGTCGGGACATCAGAATGACTATACAACAATTATTGAAGAGTAGTATGCTGGAGAGCAATGTTTTTCTGTCACAAACTCACTGATCACCACTAAAAATTTTGTAATAGATTTTGTACCTGTACCATGACTGAAACTCAGGAGAGAAGTGGTGAACTTCTAATCCAGTAACCTTTTAATATTTAGAATAGTCCTCTACGGTATTTATGGCAATATTCACTCAAGTCAATATTAGAAGTTATTGATGTTTTCAAGGTAAAAATTTAAAATTTGCAAAGAAAAGATTAAGAGCACTTCTGCTCTCGCATCAGTTAACTAGTATGAAATGGGAAGACTTTATGAAATCAACCAGAAACAAGTATTTACAAACAATACTCAAGAACTTTTATACTTACAAATAAAATTTTAAAAGAATACCTTGATTGGCAGGGTTCAGGATAGACCCTCCCCAGACACATGAACACAAAGTAAAAGTACTCTTTTCAGTCAGGATTAGAAGAGCATTTTAAAAAATAATTAAATCTCCTTTAAAAGGACACAAAGTATTTTTGATTTTATGGAAATCTATGCCATTTCTTAAGAACAGTAATAATACAAACACTGAGTTCAATCCAAATAACTTATGTTCACTTGCTGGACATTTCTTTTGAACTAAAAAAAAATCCATCTTCCCTTAAGAATACATCTTCTGTCATGTTTACATCCTCACTCCCATTTTTATTATTCAGTTTTATTTCAGTATCTCTGTGAGCAAACCAAAAACAGAGACTCATTGTAGTGCATCCTGCACAAACATAGGCCAGCATCAAGGACTACTCTGATCAGCTTGTATGCAAAATAAGAAATTAGTCATGTATGTCAATAGCACAAATGCCCTTACACACCGATGTACAGACAGTCATAAGAAGAGCAAAGTATTTTTCAGAGCAATCAGGAGGGAACATGCCGAGTTAATATTTCAGAACATATGTGAGCTGATGTAGTTTCAAAATAGTTGTAATATTTTCCATTGTATTTCTCAAAAAATGTTCTTATTATTGAACCTAGAGTTTGAATACAAATAAGTGGATCAGCTTTCACACACTGCCAGATAACTTCAAGATCAATTCAGTTCTTACCCTAAAAGCAGCAAAGGCTGTTCCAATATCAATAGTACTTTCCTGTTTTAATAATCATTATGTTTGCTCATACATGCTTTGATTTTACCTCTTATGAATCTGGTACAATAAGCTCTACATTTATAAGAAAATGAATAGCCAGGGGAAAAGGTTATTTCCTTTGGCTCAGGCCTCACTCTTACTGGGCTGGGTAGAACTATTCTTGACCCAGTTTTATAGGTTTCACAGTTGGCTGACCCACTCATTGTCAACTGATATGGATGTTAGCTCAACATTGTCCTAGCAACCAAGAAAGCACACAGAGATCTAAAGGAACTCCAGCACTCAAACATTTAATTTGAGATCTCCCATTCAGCACTATTTGGGCAAGAGCAGCAGAGAACATTAGCTAGCATGGACTAGGTAACAAGCTGCTTCAGAAAAAGACCACTAGCTCAGCTGGCTAAACAGGGTTCACAGTATGTTGTCAATGACTGTCTAATTAATAAACAGTCTAAAGATCATGTGTCTGGTCTTATGGTCTCCTCAAAACTGAATGAAGCAGAACAGATGTGACATTTGGAGACAAGGCTCTTCTCCTTCCAGCAACAAATGTTTGGGTTTGTGCAGACTCAGGAAGGTTGACAGTGTCCAAGAACAGCCATGGCATCCCTGATACCTCCTGAGAATCCAGTTTCAATGTGCTGTTAATTACTTGTCCTTTCCCTCCTTGTGTTTCAAGTAACAGGAGGAGCCAATGATGTCACACTTTGTAAAGTGCATGAAGTCCAGGTTCAAAGGGAAGCACTGCTGTAAATCATTCTAGATTTAAAAGGAAAGATGCAGTAATGTGGTAAGTAAAGTTCACCAATACAATAGAATCTCCACTCACACACCCCCAAAATGGTGTGGAACTACCACATTAATTTAAACCTGAAAATCGCGGTTAGAGTAAGAAACTGGAAACTTCAACTTATTTAAAAATGTTTGCCAAGTAGAAAAATGTTCGGAAAAAGAGATTTAAGAAATAATAGCTTGCACTGGGAAAAAAGAATGTCTTTATTACTGTGTCAATAGTTTATAGGTGTTACTCATAATTCTTGTAACAAGCATGAGTCACTTTTATTAGTCATCTTTTATTCATTCTTTAATAGATTAAAAGCATTTTTTTATTCTTTTTCCTGTTTTGTACATTCTGGAATATCATCTTGCTCTTCTATGAAAGCTGTTTAGATAGGAGCAAAAAGGTCCATTCGCAGTTTATCTAGTTTTCAGCAATCTGCTTGACATTCTATGGACAAATAACAGCTTTCCCATAACTAAAGCATGTGTGACATTATATTCAGACTGGTACTCTTATAGATTTGGTGGAAAGCTCATGTGTAAAAATCCTCATAAAGTGGACTTTTACTGAAAAGCTGTATTTACCTTTAACAAGGTATTCCTGCTATTCCCTATATTTAAAATGAGAAATTTCAAACCTGCTATAGGAAGTTTAACTACAACAGGTCGTAAAGAGTCAGATTTTAAATGGTATTCATAACCCTCACTGTTTCTTAGTGCACTCCATACAACCAGCCAATTTCTCTGTTTGCCCAACAGGATCGTCCACTGGTGTCAGGTGCCAATCAAGGTGCTACTGTGTCATATATTGCTCCAAAACAGAAAATAGTTGGTTACTATCCCCACTCTTCCTATGGAATGAGAGTAATATAGATTAGTATGACAAGTAGTGTCTGATGTATATAGGTCATCTATCCAATAAGATTATGAATTTAAATCCATAACAAGAAAATTCTGCTATCATATAGAGCTTCTGAGTCAGCATTTGCAATAAAAACAACAGTTTTTATTTTGTGACTGATAAATTGGATCAGTTCACTCCACATCTGTTGAGCCAAATGCTCTGGAAAGAATATAACTTTTTATCTGATGGGATCTTTTGTTTATTGACGATAGTGTGCTTGGCTAGTACACATTAGACGAAAGTACTGTCCTTATATCAAGAACACAGAAATCAAACCAGATAAATCTAGAAAGACAGTATCCATTGGGAAATCCAGGGATTATCTGTTTAAATTGTTTCATTCTTGCAGAAACATTTCATCATGGATAATGGATACTACACTGTAATGGATGATACTATTTTAGCTGAATATAATATAAAATATGAATGTGGCAGAGAATCATTCTCCAACTCGAAATCCTGCTCTGATAATGCTTAAACTAGGTTTAAATTTAAACAGTTTCTTATATTATAAATCTTTTCATAGTCCACTTAAATAATTTTCTGGTACTCCTAACAGCTGTTTAAGTGGACAACGACTCTTTAAGTCCCTGGATGATGACAGATTCTGAAGCATGTATTCTGTCATCCTATATTCCTAATATATCTACTTTTAATAAGGACTTAGATGACATATAAAGCCAATATTTAAATAATACTTTTCTCAAATAAAGTTGGAGTTTTGTTAGATTTCCTCTGCCAGTACAGACTGCTGTGTCAGCCTTTTCGCAATTCTGGAGGAAGAGATTTTTGATAATAATAAAGAGGGAATTGAGATTTACTACGGAACATTTTAAAATAAGCATTCATTAAACAACATTAAAGAAAGAAGATCGGGAAAATATGTGTCCGTTAATGTCTTCAACATTCACCATAATCTGTCGTCAACTGACTGCTTCTCCACTTACCTGATCAATATTATCTAGTGATTTGGTACAGTTAAAGAAGATATTGACCCAAGCTAAGATTACAAATATTGTAATCACCTTTTAGTTACAACTTTTGAAATATTATCTCAGGATACAAAGAAAACTCACTATACACATAAAGGAGTAAAAACTCTTTATAATGCCACAATTCTTAGTTTTGCAGACTTCTCTTGTGATGACATCTGAGAAGCAGATATTTGTACCTTTTGTGCAAGTCCAGGCCTTAAATTTCCTCCACTAAAGACAAATGAACTGCATGTCAGACTGCAGCAAGGTAGGATGAGTTCAGAACCAAGCACGGAAGACAGGTAGAATGTATGTAGGGGGCACTTATTTTCCTCTTAATCTCAGCACATCCAAGTAGAGTCCTGTGCAATGCACAATTATTACACTACCACATACACTCGCTTCTTAAGAAGGAGCACAGTCCTTACTTTAACATAATAGTACCAGCAAAACAATCTTTTTCCTCCCTGTTAATACTGAGCAGTTACTCAATCTGTGACCTGGGGCAGAACACTGCTTACTAAACTGTAAGCTCTTTCAGGACTTAGTACAGTCTGTAAACAATGCAGGTGGACCAGCATCAAGGAGCATCAAACAGACCAATTCTTGGTCTGTATCTTGTGTTAGCAAGTGAAAAATAAACTGCTAGGGACAGATGATTTGCAAAGATGGGCAACTTTTCAGAACAAAAAGAAGGTCCGAAGTGCAACTATGAGACAACTCATCTTTATCTAAGGCTCTATTCCCTTCCTCATACTTTTGACCATTTTTAGGGAAAATAGAACTCCAGTATTCCTTTTTCTAGGATAACAGGCTTTGGTGTTTTCTCTAGAGAGCCATTTCAAACTGCCAGTGCTATTAAATTGATCTAAGAATGTTCTGCTATTCCTCAGATTTTGATGCTCTTCCAGATTGAGTAGATTAGCAACATTCAGGTCTGTATGTATTCTTCTGCCAAGCATGTAAGGACTACATAAAAGAAGTAGAAAAAGACCACAAATAGTTGATATGAATATCCAGTGCCACCACTAGCATGAGTGTGTCTTATGGTAATTTCTGCAAAAGATGTTTCTCCCTTTTTGAAAAGAGAAATTTTATTCTATCGTCAGAAATAAATTCTTTTGGGTTTCCGCACCTGCTGAAAATAATAGAAGAAACAGCAAGAGTAGGTGTGAATTGTGACATTAGTGAATAGCCAGAAATACTGCACTAACAAACAATGCAGAACCAATTAGACCTTTAATGTCAATGGTAATATTATCCCATACTGAATGTGGTTAAATAGACAGCTTGGAATCAAAGTCAGCAAATTCTTACTGTCTTATTGTTAGATTTAGAACTAACACAATTTTTTAGAACTATTTTAATACCCGTATTCAATAATTCATAATTAAAAACAACTGCAGTTCTACCCAAGTTTTGGAGGAGAGTGCATGTGGTATGCCAAATACATACAGTACATAAGTTTGAAGAGTCTTAAAGTGAACAGTTTATATGGTTACAACCATACAAACAAATAAAGTTTGGACTAGCGCAAAAAGAGAATCATATAAGAGTGGCTCAGTTTTTCTCTTTACTAGCCAAACAGCACCAGCACCACCATACCACAGCTTACCAGCCAGACAGGAATAACTTTATATTAGAAATATGAGAAGAAATTATGGTATTGTTTCTTTAATTCTTACAGATATCACAGGCTGCTGAGTCTTGGATTTTTTGGTCTGCTTTTCTCTAATGTAACAGCTGACTCACAGATCTCCCCACTGACCTCCAGGGACCACATTTTCTTTATCTGGCCTTTTTGCCTCTGTTTTATCATCTACCAGCCTTCATGTATTCATTGTACTTTTGATGACACAGGGACCAGAAGGCATAATTATGAGAGAACAAAAAACACTCATGATACAATTCTAAGACATTCATATTACCAAAATTCAGTACTGTACAAAAATTAGAAAACAGCTGCTCTGACCACACTTTGAAAACACAGGTACTGTATTATATTTTTTAAAAAATGTGTTCTGTCATCTTCAACTGTAGTAATTTTTATTCAGAAGTCACATCTGAAGAGAGAAGCGAATATGGTGGTGGCTGTTTATCAAGCTTTATTAGATGCATCAATCAACGTGATAGTTAAAAGCATTACATTGTGTAGTTTGTAGATATTTTTTAAAGAAATATTTTTTCTTATATCAACAATCTTTTCATATTACTGCATCTTTTATGAGCCGAGCTTATTGTGTGCACACTGCATGAAAATCAGCTTGAAAAAGTCTTGTGGTAGAAGAATAGGAAATGCTGAAAATGCCACAGAGATTTTATGTGATATTGCTTAGCAAATGCACATTTGTCTAAATAGCTAAAAAAACCCTGTTCACAAGAATGTAAGAATGGAATTTCAGATGGAATGACCATGGGAAAGGGAATTGTTATGAATTACTAGAAATGCTCATATTTTAGACTACTAGTTGTCTTCCAATTTCTTTCATTGGTGACAGAATTCAAATCATAGTACACAAAATTAAGGGGCAATGAGAAAGAAAAACAGTTTTCCATATTCTGTAGAACTCATTTTCAAGTAAAAGACTTGAGGAAAAAATGAAAGTAATCTAATCCAGTTAAAGAATAAGGTTTTAATTAGGCAAATGGCATTACTTATTTAATTTTTTTTAAAATATAACCCTCTCTTCCATATTAAGAGTTCAGAGGAGGTTATGATTTTTGATTACTAAATCAAATCCATCATAGATTCATGCAAAGGAATATTTTTTCCCACTGAATGGCGATAGTTTTCACTGTCCAAATATGCTACAAGAATCCTGTGAGGTTCAGAGACTTTCACTAATAATTTATTTCCTTGTAGATCAAAAAACCCAAATCATATTACTGTGTAAATACAGAATCCCATAGTTCAAATGTTTGCCCTTTCATGCCTATAGGAAGATATTTTAGATAATATTTTGGACTGAAGTCTAGTAATTTTTGTTACTTGTAGCTAACCAGGGCTATAGGAACCACAAGACCTGTTGTTGGTATTTCCATGCTGAATAATACATTAAAGTGTTTTGCTTAAACTAAGCTTTTCATGTGAAAGATTAAATTCTCATCTACCTAAATTCCCATGTACATCAGTAAAACACAGATGTAATAATATTGTGCAAACTATAGACTCAGTTTTCATTTCCTTAATATCCAAGATATAATAACATATAATTTATAAGCGTGATATGAGTTACCAAAGTCATGAACCATGAAATTTGGTTGCTCACAGTATGGACAAAGAGACGTAGTTCATGAATAGTGGATAAAGATTTCAGACAAGGTATGTATGAGTGGAAAAGTGTTCAATTACTTCTTTGTTCAATGTATTAGTAGCCTACATAACAAACATCTCTTACCAGATAGACAACAAAAAGCTGCATGTAAGGTATTTGTGCATACTCACACAACCTCTCATTATTTTCTCACTGTGAATTAGTCAGGTCTTGTAACGATTCAGTTCTATAGCTGGCTCCATATCAGCACCTGCATTTGGATATTACAAACATAAATACATTTTTATTGCCATAAATGCATAAGTTTCTCTAAAAATTTATCTCATTACCACACTTTTGATAACTGTTTCTTTAAAATATTCTATTAATACAGTGTATCTCACGTAATCAATATAGAGCATGCATTATTATGTGCAGCAAATGAAACCAGAGGAAGCAGGTTCAAGAGCAAAAGTTTGGAGGGTTTTATTTTTTTATACAATATTGTATATAGAAGCTGTGGAATTCCTTGATATAGGATTTTGTGGAAGATACAAGTTCACCTGTTTAATTTGAGAGTGAAAGAAGGATATCTCCTCAGACTGCAGAAGTTCCTGAACATATAATTCTTGGAGTCTGAAGTTATGTTCTAGGGAGTCACCACAACATTCTATAGGGGGAGGAGAGATTGTTTCTATAAGACAAAATTTTTAAAATACATTCAGTCTTCTAGCACATTATTTGTTTGCTTTTCCTGGTATTCTAGCACCCTAAAATAGTCCTTAAAATATCTTACTGTCCGGAATAGTACAAGCAACTTTACCTGGTAGAACTGATTCGGCTGACTTTGGAGTTATTTGTCTCTTTTTTCTTCTTTGAATTTCTCTCGTTCAGGATTTCCATCTCTTCAGGAATAATGTTAGCACTCTGGTTGCATCCAAGAGAGTTGGTGCTGGTGTACCAGTCTGCCATATAATTCTGCTGTCAGTGAGGAATTTCCAGTGCCACACAGGGACCACACCAAGGTGTTATTGAAAACACTGATCACATTAGTGATTATGTTGTTGCAAGTGAAGTAGATCACCAGTAAATATTATCACTAGCTAGCATAGTATTTCTTGTTGTGTGAGTCAGAGATGTTGGTATTGGTATTGGCAGGTGGGACTTCAACTCCTCCTTCTCCTTATAAAGGGACTTACTCTAGCCTTCATCTTTAAGTGTCTGAGCTTACTGTCCCCAGAGCTACAGTTGCAGATGTTTTTCCCTTTTAAGAGCAGGCATGAGCCTATGTCTTACCAAACTAGATCACCCCCTTAATTCTAAAATATGGGAGGATAAGATACAGAAAGAAAGCTGAGGTAAGCCATACTGCTTCAGAAGTCAACAAATGAAAATAAGAGGCAAATATGAGAGTCAGAGGGTCACAAATGAAAAAATAGGAATGGGAGGGAGCCAAAGGACAGCTGCTTAGAATCTGCTGCAAAGTATGCTATCACATTGTACGGCAAGCCAATGCAGAGCAACAGCATGAGGCATGAATAGCCACCAAACTGCCAAGAGAGACAGTGACTGGAAGCAGGTTGGTGGTGCTTTTCCCATTAGAACAACTCATTTGGCTTGGAGGATGCTTCTTGGAATAAGTTGAATAAATTAATTTAATGGCTCACATGTGGCACATTAGCCACAATTTGAAACCTTCTGACACAAAGAATTTTCTTCCATGTATATTAGCCCTCCAGAAAGAGGATCAAGAAGAATGCATACTATACAAATTAAAGGTGAGACCAAACAGTAAACGTGTATTATTAAAGTCTATGAATTAAAGTATTCAATAGAAAAAGTAAATGATTTATTTTCGAAGAGAAGGGAAAATGGTTATGCTTCTCTAGAATTAAGTTCCTCATTAAAGGACAAAAACATAACATATTTTACAGCCAGTTTCAACAACACCTGCTTACTCATAAGCAAAAAAATTCTGTATCCTCCCAGTGCAAGTATATATGATAGTCAGTCAGTAACAGACAGCTTAGGAACAGGGCATTCAAATGTCATATTTTTTTCATATTTAAAGTCTTGGTGCATTTACTGCTTGAGATGCAAAAACCATACCTAAATAAGCCATTATCTGATTCCTCAACAATAAAAAGCCAAGCAGACATCTGAAGTCCAAAAACCAACTCCCTGCTTCAAGCCAAAGGGAAAAGCCATTGGGATAAAAAACATTACTTTAAAATTCCTTAGTTCCTGTTGTTATACATGCAATTTTAATTGCAGGACTACCTCAGGTAAACATAGCTAAGTAAGTCCTCTGCTACATGATTTCCAGCTAAGAAATCCTTTGTGTTTTTACAGTGATTAAAATTCTTGTGGCTCAGAGTAGTTGTTATCATGCATCCAAACTATTTCACCTTATTTTCCTAATTTCCTCATTCAGATTTTCATTTTTTCACTAGCTGGCTTAAAGTTTCATTTTATTGGAGCACATACTTCTGTGAATATTTAACACAAAACACATGTTCATTGTTTAGGCCTCTGAGAACTCTAAGAAGTGAGAAACAACTAGGAATTTTAACTGCAGTCCATTCACTTCAATACAAAGTCTTCATATCAAAGGATTCATATCAAAATGACTGATTTTTATGAACAGATATTTTCCTCAACTTCTGGTGTTAGGACAGCTTATATTGTGACATCTCCTACTTCAGCAGAGTTTCTGTTTTCCCTTTCCTATACTTAGTATGCAAATTGCCTAGAAATTCATGTGTCAACAGGCCTGACACCAGAAACTGAAAAAATGTACTAACTTTCTTTCACAACTGGTTAATGACACAAAACAAAAACCATGTTATTCTCTTGGATTGAAATACCATGTTATTCCCAGCTGTAGAAGAGAAACTGCCATTTGAAAAAAAATCATCAGGACATTTAAAGGAACAAGCGTTCAATGATTTCAGGAACACTTGATCCATATACATGTCTTAGAAGTAAACGTTTTCAAAGGCACTGTTCAACAGTAGGGAAAAGGGTTTCCCCTTACAAAATGGTTCCTATTTCTGGAAAGGAAGAGAGTGCCCACTACAGCTAACACGCTGGGGGCTGTCGGAGGGCTGTCATTATGCTGCCGTCAAACCCTACTCTCGACTCGTAAACAGAGCTATATCAGTTTAAATGAAAAGGGGGAAAGTCATTAAAAATGAATGAATATGTAAATGGATGAGACATTTTGGAAAGCAGTTAGTTGCACTACCTTCTGGAATCACAAACAATAGGGTTTTTTGACAGAAGCAAAATTCCCAACTACAGTGACTGTAGCTCAGGGAGTTTATTAATTAGTCGAATATAGCCTTCTTTAATTTTTATTTTTAATTAATTAAAAATCACAATACTAAGAGGATCATGGGAAATGGGAGTGATCTCAGGTGTATTTAGCAGTGACATTTCCTGCTTCAGCAAGAGGAAATCCACCTTCTGATTAGCAAAGAAAGCTATATGGCAGTGACAGAGGCATTAATGATTGATTGCACTGTCTTGTACTCTTCCATCTATATAACCCCTGTAAATGTAGTATAAGGGAGGAGATAGTAATATATGATTCTACAGCTTTGTCAAACATCATGTGATGTACCAGTCAGTGAACAATTATTTTTCCTTCTAGCTTTGTTTCCACATTGCTGTAGTGGTCTCTCATTGAATACACCACTTTTCAAAGCTTCCAGTTTCTTTCTCTTACCTAATTCTCCTTCTTTATGCAATTTTATTAAAATTGTAGCTTCTCCCTTAAAATTTTCAACACTTTTGGTGATTTTACAGAACACATTGGAATAAACTTTATCATTTGGGGGGATTGATACTGGGATAAGATGCAACAATTACAACAAAGTAAAACTTACTGAACACAATGCTTAAGAACTTTCTCAATAACACTTTAAGCCTCTTCTGATACTTAAGCAGCACTCAGTACTGTCTTTGGACAGAATATAATGTGCCTCCAGGGTTTTCCTTGGCAATTTAGGAACTGAGTTCCAATTGAAGACTTTGGTAGTTACCAAGATAAGTACCTTGAATGAATCAATGTGAATAAATAGATGAATAAAGAGAATTCTCACTTAATTTTTTTTTGGTTCAGAAGAAGAGCATCATTTGAAGCTGCAACAACTACAGGGCTGCTTTTCCACAAGTTAAACATCAATTTCAGGTCTTGCAGTGAAACAGGAAAAAAAGTCACTGACAGTTGGCACAATAAAAGTAAAAGTAACTGCACCAACAGGCTTGAAATGTTCTTCCTTACACAGAAGCCAAATTCAGATCTGCCATAAGCAGTAGTAAATCCTTTAAGAGTAACAGCATATTCAATTAAAGTTGCATTTGTCATAAATCTGAATGTAGCATTATAAACCCACATTAACAGCAGAAAGACTGCTTATTCCAGCTCTATAGTATGGCAGGGATGAGTGCAAGAAGGTAACCCCAGCCTCTCTAAAAGGGAACTTTGTTGACTGCTAAAAGCTGAAGTCAGAGCCAAATTATAAACCGATTTGCTTTATGCATGTCAATGCAAGACGAGTACCATTCATTGGCACGAATGTCTGCTTTGAAGTGTAAGAAAGACCCTTCTCTTTTCCAGGAAATGTGTAATTTTAAGATCAGATGACAGAAACTGGAAAGACTCATAATAAAATAGTCAACCAACCAGAACGTGACACATGACACAGTTGGGAGTTATGTCTCTATCATAACGAAGCACATTGTTTTCCTGGCCCATACTGTACAGATTCCAACTCTGCAATGGAAACAACAGAAGGCTTTAGGCATACATTGCTTCCATGACACATGATCAAGCCAGAAAGTTCATGATTTCGCACCAGATTGCAGACTCCTGCAGCACTCCACTGTTGATAGGAAGTGTGTTGGGAGCCCACATTTATCCATTTATATGTAAGACTGAAAATGGTCATCCTGCCATGCTCTGTAGACACTGGATGCCTCCTTCAATACAGGAGTCTTCTGGGTTACCAGTTTTAACTCAGCTGCTTTTTGACATAGAACTCAGCTCCACATATAACTTTTTCATGATAACATCAACAATCTGCTTTTACAAGTCAGGTCACTGTTTTTAGGAATGTTCTTTGGGCAAATGTTCTCCAGGCAAATGTTCTCCTTAATTATACTGGCACAACCATATCAACTTTAGAAAATTTGAACAAATATAAACAACAGCAAAAGCTGGACACATGATTTCAAATCAACAACTAGCTGGTCCTGGATGAAAGGTTCTGGATAGACTCTAATGGACTTAGTTCCCTTGCTAATTCATTGAGAACTAAAACATAACAGAATCTCTGGAAAATATATCAAAGAGGTATTCAACGAGCATAATTATATGAAAGAATCAAATAACATGAGTTGGTAAAAGGCTATCCAGAGGCAAAAAATAAAGAAACAGTTGATGAGACTAAATCAAACAAATGGATTTATTCCATCTTAGAAAACATAAAACCGTGATCTGAAATCTTGAAACTAACACTTCTAAGTCACTAATAATGGATTGTAGTGTAATATAAATCACAAAAGAAAAGAGCATTCATAAATTCCATTTTTAAAAAGTTAATTATGCATACTCATACAAGATAAAAATATGCTATTAAAAAATACTCTCTCATTTAGGAAGTGGAATAAGAGGTTCTAATTGCTGAACAAATAAGTTCACTGTGAAGCAATGTTTGTCTGGTTTGATCAAAATATTCAATCCTGCTTTTTATGACCATGAGTCTAGGTTTTCATGTTTTGATTTTAATAATATTTATGCCTTCTGAAAGCTTCCTGCCCATGAGAAAGCTTCTTCTATTTAGCTGCATTGGCTTTCATGGTCATTCATTTCTGTAGACTTGACCAGAATAAATTTCAATTTCAGCCTCACAGTCTCCTAAATATTTACTCATTTGGACAGGATTCCCTAGGGCCTCAACTGAGACACAAAATACAGACTCACTCTACACCCTTGCAAAAAAGTCTGCATAGATTCGTTGTAGGGTTTACCAGTGTCAGTTTCTGTGTTCCACTTTCTCTCATCACAGGGTCATTTTTCTTTATCATTCTTGCCACTTTCCCAGGCTAACTCCATAAAAAATCTCTAACTATGCAGTCCACTAGCAAACCATTTTAGAGAGTCATTTGTCTTTTCCTTTGGACTCAAAATGGTTAGCTCATCCCATGAATAAACTCACCAATGGTAAAGTTTGGGCCTTTTCACAGATAATGGTTTCCAGGTTTGCCCGTGCCACCATGGAAGTTCATAGTATCAGTCAGAAACTGAGTTTGGGGGTTTTTTTGGGGGGGTGGGGGTTTGGAGGGTATGTTATAAATAAAACGAAAACATTGTATCTGGTAGATGACATCCAGCTCTCCTCTACTTAAGTCACATGTGTCAAAAAATTATTCACCTAAAGTGTTCGATCAACAGAAAATATTGATTTTTTTCAAAGATTTGGTTGGGGGTTTTTTATAACTTAGGGGAGTTTTGAAGAACTGAGAGGAAGCTGGAGTGTTTTTAATGGATAATTCACATATAATTCAAGAAACAGTAAGCCTATAAGCAAGGCACTGACTACGGACAAAAGCGGCAAAAAGGTATGATATGAAAGTTGCTAGCAAACCACAGAAGAGTAATCTAATTAGCAGGCATTAACACTGATATATGTAAAGCAATTCTTGACAAACAAAACTGACATAATTTTGATATGAAATTGCAAGTTCACATGATGAAGATAACACCATTGGACCTGCCGTCCTGAGAACTGCAGATGGGAGTCACCAAGCAGATGTGTTTCACATAGAACCTACCATTTAGTCCCCTGGTAAGCGTCACCACTGCTAGTAACAGGCTGTAAGTTTTGTCTGAGTTTGCAAGGCTTCTGAACTGAGGTTCTTCACACTGGTGCTGTCTGAAATTTTCTTGGTTTATCTATTGCTTTGTGCTATTTGATTTAGCTGTGACCATTGCCCTAATCAAACAGGTTTATCTGATTTATTTAGTTTACTTCTTTTTTAACTGTGTGTAGTAGAACTGCGGTTTTATACCAATAGCAGTAGCAAATAGTTATTCTATGTAGCGTGAGATATTTTATGGCTGGATCAAAGATGCAGTGTAGAGAAATATAGATTTGGTACAATAACACAGGCATTGAAAAGGGGAGAAAAGGGTGCAATCAGAGGAGTAGAGGTGAGATGAGAGATGGGGCACAGGCTTGACATTGGAGAGTCCATGGCTATAAAATCCCCACTAATAGTCGGTTAAAAAATGCCTGGACCTGGACAAAATTTTGTTAACAGGTAAA